>NC_079197.1:38276074-38584508 GCF_029499605.1 Hyla sarda | reverse complement strand
GACTCTCGCAAATGGGGGTGAGGGGGGGGGGGGGGGGGTAGGTAAGGGTTAAATTACCTATCCTATGTTTGTTGTTGACATATAAGTAACATGTGTATCAAGTTTCATGTTAATGACTTTAGCCTTTTGGAAGTGATGCTGGCACATATACTCACACACATACATACACACACACACACACACATACACATACACACACACACACATACATACATAAATACACTGCTTATCACTTTACACTGCTTGTCTAATTTACACTCTTGCTCAAAATTTACAAAAGTTGTGCACGTCCTTTGATAAATTTTGTGTAAATATAGAAATGCTCCCCCCCTCGCTCTATCGTGCACTCCTTCTCTACCTCACACTTTATAGAGCTGTGGTCTTTTTCCACAGTACACTGCTCACATAGCTAGAAGTGCCGGAGCAGCAGTGTGTGCTGAACAAAACTCTGCACAATAGTAAAATCATAACTCCTTATAAAGTATATGTAATTTTGCTGAACAATCTGTCCCCTTACTTCTATATCAGTGTTTACCAACGAGAATGCCTCCAAGTGTGGGCAAAACCTGGCATGCTGGGGGTTTCAGTTTTGCAAAAGCTGGAGGCACCCTGGTTGGGAAACACTATGTACATGTACCACATGCACATGTAGCAGAAATTAGTGTGCAGCATATGTATGGAGAGGACCTGAGTGTGTGATCATGTGTAAGCATGACCATGCACACACACTCAACTCTGCTACATACACCTGATCACACACTCAACTCTGCTGCATACACACAGTTACACACTCAACTCTGCTGCATACACAATCACACACTCAACTCTGCTGCATACACACAATCACACACTCAGCTCTGCTCTATACACAATCACACTCAGCACTGCTTCATACACACAATCACACATTCAGCTCTGCTGCATACACAATCACAACTCAACTCTGCTGCATACACAATCACACACTCAGCTCTGCTGCATACACACAATCACACACTCAGCTCTGCGGCATACACATGATCACACATATACATATACCTAACAGCGGTACCTCCTCCTTCCTCCCTGTACATACAGTGGTATTTTTAGGGCTCATTCACATGGCCTTCTGCATCCGTTAATAAATGCCTGTTCTGTAATCTGTTTGATAATTTTTAAACGGGTTGCAAACAGTTGTAAAATAATCCCATTGATGTCAATGGGATATTTTTTACAATCCTTTATCACCCGTTTGCACATGTTTGCTTCCTGTTCCATTTTTTTTAATGGGGGAAAAGATGGTGCATGCAGTATTTTTTCTCCCGTCAAAAATAATGGAATAGAAATGAATATTATTAATTTAACATTAAAGTCTATGGCAAACGGATGAATCTTTTTGCAAAGTCTATGGCAAACAGATGTCATCCATTTACCCCCGGTTTTTTACATCCATTTCTGAATTGTTATTACTTCTGACCATGCACAGAAGAGGTGACATAAGCAGACTCCTGCAGTGCTGAGGAACTACTACTACTCCCATCATGGAACATACTAATTTCCATGATGGGAGTAGTAGTTCCCCCAGCTGCTGGTGGTTGGGGAGGCTACATTAGTGTTTGTACTACTGCCCCCATTATGGGACAGAGTCTGTTCCATGTTGGGGGTAGTAGTACAGGGGATAAGGGATTGATCACACTGGGTCTCACTTCTGAGACACGATGCGATCAGCAGTTATAAAGCAGGGGAGTGGGTGGCATGCTGCGCTCCCCTGTGATGTATATACTACTGTGCAAACTTTCATTTTGAAATTCCCTGCCAGGAGCCCTGAATGGCAGGCACCGAGGAGCCATATGTATGCCCCCATGCATACATATAATAATTAATTGGCCCTAATGTGTTTACAATTAATTATTATAAACACACTGGGGCCAATGAATTATTATAAATATGCATGGGGCATACATTTGGGGGTCAAAGTAGTAGTTTAAAAACCCTGCTGGAGCCCTGAATGGCTCCTCGGTGCCAGCCATTCAGGGCTCCCAGCGGGGGATTTAAAAATGAAAGTTTACACAGTATGTACATAGCAGGGAAGCGCAGCATGCCGCCCGCACCCCTGCTTTATAACTACTAATCGCATCAGGGTCTCAGAAGTGAGATCCGGTGTGATCAATCCCCTGTACTACTACCCCCAACATGGAACAGACTCTATTTCATGATGGGGGTAGCAGTAAAAAAACACTAATGTAGCCTTCCCAGTCGCCTGCAGACACCCACAGCCGGGGAACTACTACTCGCATTATGGAAATGAGTTTGTTCCATGATGAGAGTAGTAGTAGTCTGGCTGCAGGAGTCTGCAGGTGGCCGATACAATGGCCGTGTGAACGTAGCATTAGCTGTATGGTCACCGTGGTAAACTACACAGGTGCAATCTCCTGCACTCATCAAGAACAGCGGGAGTTAGAATTTTACATAGTTCGAAGTTTGAAATGTCCCGGGAAGTATTTCTGGATATTTTTGATGCGGAGACCCCGCATCGGTCTCCTGTTCACCCGCACTATAACCCGGTGTAGTGGGTTATAGTGCAGGTGTACAGGTGACCGGTTTCCTTTGAAAATATTTTAAAGGAAATATCAAATGCGGTCCATAATCATTGCATTGTTTTTAAGTACATGGAAAAGGTTTTAAGTATCCCAGAGATAATCGAACTGGTGGCAGAAGCAGTTAATGCTTTCTGACACTTTGGTACATGTGCTCGTTGATGTTCTATATTTGTGTTAAAAATGTCAGCAATGCGCAAAGTTTGACAGCGTAAGCAAACCTTGCGCAGGTAATGAATTAGTGTCCACTGCATTTTTCGCTCCATGGTGCACGAACAATAGACAACATCTTAAAATGTTCCACCAAAAAAGATGCACAAAAAAGACACAAAGAGTGACACTGCACAAAATTATGTGACAAAAAATAAACATCAAAAAGGGGGTAAAATCATTGATAAATGTCCCCCATCCATGCCTCTCACATAGAGCTGTATGGAGGGGGGCGTGTCGACGATCTCAGTGAGGTCGATGACATGCGCATTAGCCACACAGAGCTGCGGCAATGCCGGGTCCCAGTACGGGAGATCGTGGGAGAAAACTGACCATGCACATGAGATAAAGATCATCTAAAATGGTTAAAATCTTTTAGTTGTACAGTATCTCCCAAAAGTTGAGTCCACCCATTCCATTTTTGTAAAAATGTATTCTATCTTTTCATGTGACAACACTAAAGAAATGATATTCTGCTACAATGTAAGGTAGTGAGTGCACTGCCTGTATAGCAGGGTTTAATGTTACGTCCCCTCAAAATAACTCCACACACAGCCATGAATGTCTAAACCTTGCCAACAAAAGTGTGTACACCCATGTGGATATTTCAAAATTGGGCTCAAAGTATCAAAGGCCAGTGTAAAACTTTGTAAGGATTAGTAAAGTAAGAGGGTGGTTTGCAGTGCACTGAAGTGGAGAAGTCTGAAGTGGAGAAGTCAGCCTGTGAGTTGCCTGCTCTGAGCAGTCTCCTAAGGCTGTCATGATAAAGTCAGTCTGGTACGGGCAAGGTCTTGTTTGGGGGCTAAGGGAGAAAACCTAGTCCTGGTGGGTCAGTAGATAGCTTCAGTAGCATTAAGGTGCCCAACAGGCCTAAAATGTGGCCTGAGCTGTAAGCTCATCTGGGACAGCCTCACATGTAGTGAGCTGGGCCTGGTAGTATGTGGGACATAGTAGTATACAAGTCCTTGAGAGCAGTCTAACAACAGTAAAGGAACTAAGAGAAACAGAGGAAGGCCTTATTGAGGCCTAGAGATTCCAGTAGAGGAAAGTAGCCTACTGAGCAACATTTTAGCAGGAAAACTATTAAGGTTAGATCCCTTAACCCCTTAAGGACGCAGGGTTTTTCAGTTTTTGCATTTTCGTTTTTTCCTCCTTACCTTTTAAAAATCATAACCCTTTATATTTTCCACCTAAAAATCCATAGTATGGCTTATTTTTTGTGTCACCAATTCTACTTTGCAGTGACATTAGTCCTTCTACCCAAAAATCCACGGTGAAACGGAAAGAGAAAAATCATTGTGCCACAAAATCGAAGAAAAAACGCCATTTTGTAATTTTGGGGGCTTCCGTTTCTACGCAGTGCATATTTCGGTAAAAATGATGCCTTATCATTATTCTGTAGGTCCATGTGGTTAAAATGATACCCTACTTATACAGGTTTCATTTTGTCGTACTTCTGGAAAAAATCATAACTACATGCAGGAAAATGTATACGTGTAAAAATGTCCTCTTCTGACCTATAACTTTTTTATTTTTCCATGTACAGGGCAGTATGGGGGCTAATTTTTTGCGGCGTGATCTGAAGTTTGTATTGGCTCCATTTTTGTTTTGATCTGACTTTTTGATCACTTTTTATTCATTTTTTAATGGTATAAAAAGTGACCAAAAATACGCTTTTAAGGACTTTGGAATTTCTTTACGCGTGTGCCATTGACCGTGAGGTTTAATTAACAATATATTTTTATAGTTCAGACATTTTCACATGGCGATACCACATATGTTTATTTTAATTTTTATTTACACAAATTTTTTCAATGGAAAAAAGGGGGTGATTCTAATTTTTATTAGGGAAGGGGTTAAATGGTCTTTATTAACAATTTTTTTTAAATTTTTTTGGCAATATTATAGCTCCCATAGGGACCTATAACACTGCACACACTGATCTTTTACACAGATCACTGGTGTGTATTAACACACCTGTGATCAGTGTTATCTGCGCTTGACTGCTCCTGCCTGGATCTCAGGCACGGAGCAGTCATTCGCCGATCGGACACCGAGGAGGCAGGTAAGGTCCCTCCTTGCAACCTGTAAGCTGTTTTGGGACGCCGCGATTTCACCGCGGCGGTCCCGAACAGCCCAACTGAGCAGCCGGGATACTTTCACTTTCACTTCAGACACGGCGGTCAGCTTTGATCGCCGCGTCTGAAGGGTTAATACAGGGCATCACCGCGATCGGTGATGTCCTGTATTAGCCGCGGGTCCCGGCCGTAGATGGCCGCCGGGACCGACCCGATATGACGCGGGGTCACCACGGAGGCGGAGGACGTAAATATACGTCCTTCGTCGTTAAGGAGTTAAATATTTGAGTGTGCTGTGAGTTTTTTTGCTTTTAGGATATTTTTCTTTTGTGAAATATGTTCATTTTTGGGACTTAGTTTATGCAGTTTATTTGGATTTTAGCAAAGGCTGTTGCCCAAAAACATACTTTTTTTGGGCAGTTTAACAAATTTGGCATGTAAAAATAAATAGGGGCACGGCACTTTATTTTACGTCTGTAACAATTAAAGGGGTGTTACGCCGAGCGCTCCGGGTCCCCGCTCCTCCCCGGAGCGCTCGCTTCACTCCCTCCGCTGCAGCGCCCCGGTCACGTCCTCTGACCCGGGGCGCTGCGATCCCGCTGCCAGCCGGGATGCGATTCGCGATGCGGGTAGCGCCCGCTCGCGATGCGCACCCCGGCTCCCCTACCTGACTCGCTCCCCGTCTGTTCTGTCCCGGCGCGCGCGGCCCCGCTCCCTAGGGCGCGCGCGCGCCGGGTCTCTGCGATTTAAAGGGCCACTGCGCCGCTGATTGGCGCAGTGGTTCCAATTAGGGTTTTCACCTGTGCACTTCCCTATATTACCTCACTTCCCTTGCACTCCCTTGCCGGATCTTGTTGCCTTAGTGCCAGTGAAAGCGTTCCTTGTGTGTTCCTTGCCTGTGTTTCCAGACCTTCTGCCGTTGCCCCTGACTACGATCCTTGCTGCCTGCCCCGACCTTCTGCTACGTCCGACCTTGCTTCTGCCTACTCCCTTGTACCGCGCCTATCTTCAGCAGCCAGAGAGGTGAGCCGTTGCTAGTGGATACGACCTGGTCACTACCGCCGCAGCAAGACCATCCCGCTTTGCGGCGGGCTCTGGTGAAAACCAGTAGTGGCTTAGAACCGGTCCACTAGCACGGTCCACGCCAATCCCTCTCTGGCACAGAGGGTCCACTACCTGCCAGCCGGCATCGTGACAGTAGATCCGGCCATGGATCCCGCTGAAGTTCCTCTACCAGTTGTCGCTGACCTCACCACGGTGGTCGCCCAGCAGTCACAACAGATAGCGCAACAAGGCCAACAGCTGTCTCAACTGACCGTTATGCTACAACAGTTGCTACCACAGCTTCAGCAGTCATCTCCTCCGCCAGCTCCTGCACCTCCTCCGCAGCGAGTGGCCGCTCCTGGGATACGCTTATCCTTGCCGGATAAATTTGATGGGAACTCTAAGTTTTGCCGTGGCTTTCTTTCCCAATGTTCCCTGCATCTGGAGATGATGTCGGACCTGTTTCCCACTGAAAGGTCTAAGGTGGCTTTCGTAGTCAGTCTTCTGTCCGGAAAAGCCCTGTCATGGGCCACACCGCTCTGGGACCGCAATGACCCCGTCACTGCCTCTGTACACTCCTTCTTCTCGGAAATCCGAAGTGTCTTTGAGGAACCTGCCCGAGCCTCTTCTGCTGAGACTGCCCTGTTGAACCTGGTCCAGGGTAATTCTTCCGTTGGCGAGTATGCCGTACAATTCCGTACACTTGCTTCAGAATTGTCCTGGAATAATGAGGCCCTCTGCGCGACCTTCAAAAAAGGCCTATCCAGCAACATTAAAGATGTTCTGGCCGCACGAGAAATTCCTGCTAATCTACATGAACTTATTCACCTAGCCACTCGCATTGACATGCGTTTTTCTGAAAGGCGTCAGGAACTCCGCCAGGATATGGACTCTGTTCGCACGAGGCGTTTCGTCTCCTCGGCTCCTCTCTCCTCTGGTCCCCTGCAATCTGTTCCTGTGCCTCCCGCCGTGGAGGCTATGCAGGTCGACCGGTCTCGCCTGACACCTCAAGAGAGGACACGACGCCGTATGGAGAACCTCTGCCTGTACTGTGCTAGTACCGAACACTTCCTGAGGGATTGTCCTATCCGTCCTCCCCGCCTGGAAAGACGTACGCTGACTCCGCACAAAGGTGAGACAGTCCTTGATGTCTACTCTGCTTCTCCACGTCTTACTGTGCCTGTGCGGATGTCTGCCTCTGCCTTCTCCTTCTCTACAGTGGCCTTCTTGGACTCTGGATCTGCAGGAAATTTTATTTTGGCCTCTCTCGTCAACAGCTTCAACATCCCGGTGACCAGTCTCGCCAGACCCCTCTACATCAATTGTGTAAATAATGAAAGATTGGACTGTACCATACGTTTCCGCACGGAGCCCCTTCTTATGAGCATCGGATCTCATCATGAGAGGATTGAACTTTTGGTCCTCCCTAATTGCACCTCGGAGATTCTCCTTGGACTTCCCTGGCTTCAACTTCATTCCCCAACCCTGGATTGGTCCACTGGGGAGATCAAGAGTTGGGGGTCCTCTTGTTCCAAGAACTGTCTAAAACCGGTTCCCAGTAACCCTTGCCGTAACTCTGTGGTTCCTCCAGTAACCGGTCTCCCTAAGGCCTATATGGACTTCGCGGATGTTTTCTGCAAAAAACAAGCTGAGACTCTACCTCCTCACAGGCCTTATGATTGCCCTATCGACCTCCTCCCGGGTACTACTCCACCCCGGGGCAGAATTTATCCTCTCTCTGCCCCAGAGACTCTTGCCATGTCCGAATACGTCCAGGAGAATCTAAAAAAGGGCTTTATCCGTAAATCCTCCTCTCCTGCCGGAGCCGGATTTTTCTTTGTGTCCAAAAAAGATGGCTCCCTACGTCCTTGCATTGACTACCGCGGTCTTAATAAAATCACGGTTAAGAACCGCTACCCCTTACCCCTCATCTCTGAACTCTTTGATCGCCTCCAAGGTGCCCACATCTTCACTAAATTGGACTTAAGAGGCGCCTATAACCTCATCCGCATCAGAGAGGGGGACGAGTGGAAAACGGCATTTAACACCAGAGATGGACACTTTGAGTATCTGGTCATGCCCTTTGGACTGTGCAATGCCCCTGCCGTCTTCCAAGACTTTGTCAATGAAATTTTTCGTGATCTGTTATACTCCTGTGTTGTTGTATATCTGGACGATATCCTAATTTTTTCTGCCAATCTAGAAGAACACCGCCAGCATGTCCGTATGGTTCTTCAGAGACTTCGTGACAACCAACTCTATGCCAAAATTGAGAAATGTCTGTTTGAATGCCAATCTCTTCCTTTTCTAGGATATTTGGTCTCTGGCCAGGGACTACAGATGGATCCAGACAAACTCTCTGCCGTCTTAGATTGGCCACGCCCCTCCGGACTCCGTGCTATCCAACGCTTTTTGGGGTTCGCCAATTATTACAGGCAATTTATTCCACATTTTTCTACCATTGTGGCTCCTATCGTGGCTTTAACCAAAAAAAATGCTGATCCCAAGTCCTGGCCTCCTCAAGCAGAAGACTCCTTTAAACGACTCAAGTCTGCCTTTTCTTCGGCTCCCGTGCTCTCCAGACCTGACCCTTCCAAACCCTTCCTATTGGAGGTTGATGCCTCCTCAGTGGGAGCTGGAGCTGTTCTTCTACAAAAAAATTCTTCCGGGCATGCTGTCACTTGTGGTTTTTTCTCTAGGACCTTCTCTCCAGCGGAGAGGAACTACTCCATCGGGGATCGAGAGCTTCTAGCCATTAAATTAGCACTTGAGGAATGGAGGCATCTGCTGGAGGGATCAAGATTTCCTGTTATTATCTACACCGACCACAAGAACCTCTCCTACCTCCAGTCTGCCCAACGGCTGAATCCTCGCCAGGCCCGGTGGTCTCTGTTCTTTGCCCGATTTAATTTTGAGATTCACTTTCGTCCTGCCGATAAGAACATTAGGGCCGATGCTCTCTCTCGTTCCTCGGATGCCTCAGAAGTTGATCTGCCTCCGCAACACATCATTCCACCTGACTGCCTGATCTCCACTTCTCCTGCCTCCATCAGGCAGACTCCTCCAGGAAAGACCTTTGTTTCTCCACGCCAACGCCTCGGAATCCTCAAATGGGGTCACTCCTCCCATCTTGCAGGTCATGCGGGCATCAAGAAATCTGTGCAACTCATCTCCCGCTTCTATTGGTGGCCGACTCTGGAGACGGATGTTGGGGACTTTGTGCGAGCCTGCACTATCTGTGCCCGGGATAAGACTCCTCGCCAGAAGCCCGCTGGTTTTCTTCATCCTCTGCCTGTCCCCGAACAGCCTTGGTCTCTGATTGGTATGGATTTTATTACTGATTTACCCCCTTCCCGTGGCAACACCGTTATTTGGGTGGTCGTTGATCGATTCTCCAAAATGGCACATTTCATCCCTCTCCCTGGTCTTCCTTCTGCGCCTCAATTGGCTAAACAATTTTTTGTACACATTTTTCGTCTTCACGGGTTGCCTACGCAGATTGTCTCGGATAGAGGGGTCCAATTCGTGTCTAAATTCTGGAGGGCTCTCTGTAAACAACTCAAGATTAAATTAAATTTTTCCTCTGCATATCATCCCCAGTCCAATGGACAAGTAGAAAGAATTAACCAGATCCTGGGTGATTATTTGCGACATTTTGTTTCCTCCCGCCAAGATGACTGGGCAGATCTCCTTCCATGGGCCGAATTCTCGTATAACTTCAGGGTCTCTGAATCTTCCTCCAAATCCCCATTTTTTGTGGTGTACGGCCGTCACCCTCTTCCCCCCCTCCCTACCCCCTTGCCCTCTGGTCTGCCCGCTGTGGATGAAATTTCTCGTGACCTTTCCATTATATGGAGAGAGACCCAAAATTCTCTCTTACAGGCTTCTTCACGCATGAAGAGGTTCGCGGATAAGAAAAGAAGAGCTCCCCCCGTTTTTTCCCCTGGAGACAAGGTATGGCTCTCCGCTAAATATGTCCGCTTCCGTGTCCCTAGCTACAAGTTGGGACCACGCTATCTTGGTCCTTTCAAAATTTTGTGTCAAATTAATCCTGTCTCTTATAAACTTCTTCTTCCTCCTTCTCTTCGTATCCCTAATGCCTTTCACGTCTCTCTTCTCAAACCACTCATCCTCAACCGTTTTTCTCCCAAATCTGTTCCTCCCACTCCTGTTTCCGGCTCCTCGGACGTCTTCTCGGTCAAGGAAATTTTGGCTGCCAAAAAGGTCAGAGGGAAAAATTTTTTTTTAGTAGACTGGGAGGGTTGTGGCCCTGAAGAGAGATCCTGGGAACCTGAGGACAACATCCTTGACAAAAGTCTGCTCCTCAGGTTCTCAGGCTCCAAGAAGAGGGGGAGACCCAAGGGGGGGGGGTACTGTTACGCCGAGCGCTCCGGGTCCCCGCTCCTCCCCGGAGCGCTCGCTTCACTCCCTCCGCTGCAGCGCCCCGGTCACGTCCTCTGACCCGGGGCGCTGCGATCCCGCTGCCAGCCGGGATGCGATTCGCGATGCGGGTAGCGCCCGCTCGCGATGCGCACCCCGGCTCCCCTACCTGACTCGCTCCCCGTCTGTTCTGTCCCGGCGCGCGCGGCCCCGCTCCCTAGGGCGCGCGCGCGCCGGGTCTCTGCGATTTAAAGGGCCACTGCGCCGCTGATTGGCGCAGTGGTTCCAATTAGGGTTTTCACCTGTGCACTTCCCTATATTACCTCACTTCCCTTGCACTCCCTTGCCGGATCTTGTTGCCTTAGTGCCAGTGAAAGCGTTCCTTGTGTGTTCCTTGCCTGTGTTTCCAGACCTTCTGCCGTTGCCCCTGACTACGATCCTTGCTGCCTGCCCCGACCTTCTGCTACGTCCGACCTTGCTTCTGCCTACTCCCTTGTACCGCGCCTATCTTCAGCAGCCAGAGAGGTGAGCCGTTGCTAGTGGATACGACCTGGTCACTACCGCCGCAGCAAGACCATCCCGCTTTGCGGCGGGCTCTGGTGAAAACCAGTAGTGGCTTAGAACCGGTCCACTAGCACGGTCCACGCCAATCCCTCTCTGGCACAGAGGGTCCACTACCTGCCAGCCGGCATCGTGACAAGGGGTAGATCAACTGGTGCCAGAAAGTTAAACAGATTTGTAAATTACTTCGATTAAAAAATCTTAATCCTTCCAGTACTTTTTAGGGGCTGTATACTACAGAGACATTTTTTTTATTTTTGGATTTCTCTTATGTCACGACCATGGTGCTCTCTGCCGACCTCTGCTATCCATTTTAGGAACTGTCCAGAACAGGAGAAAATCCTGTATTAAATGGGAGAACACTTGGGACGACTGATGTGGAAAAGGACTTGGGAGTCTTAGTTAATAGAGTAAATTTAGCAGTAGTGACCAGTGACTGGCAGCTGCTACCAAGGCAAATAAAATCATGGGGTGCATCAATAGGGGCATAGATGCCCACAACAAGGAAATAATTCTGCCACTGTACAAATCACTAGTCAGACCACACATAGAATACTGTGTACAGTACTGGGCACCAGTGTACAAGAAAGATATAGTGGAGCAGGAGAGGGTTCAAAGACGGGCAACCCGAGTAATACGGGGAATGGGAGGACTACAGTACCCAGAAAGATTATCAGAATTGGGATTATTTAGTTTAGAAAAAAGAAGGCTTAGGGGCGACCTAATAGCTATGTATAAATATATCAGGGGACAGTACAGAGAACTCTCCCATCATCTATTTATACCCAGGAGTGTATCTATAACAAGGGGGCATCCTCTACGTATAGAGGAAAGATGGTATCTACACCAGCACAGACGGGGGTTCTTTACTGTAAGAGCAGTGAGACTGTGAAATTCTCTGCCAGAGGAGATGGTCATGGTGAACTCTGTAAAAGAATTTAAAAGGTGTCTGGATGCATTGTTGGAGAATAATAACAATATAGGTTATGGATTCTAGATCTATATCAACTCAGTAAGAACTCATTAGGATTATAGGTTGAACTTAATGGACTCTGATCTTTTTTCGACCTTATGGACTATGTTACTATGTTATTATGTTACCACTCAGAACCTGACCTTTACTAATAGCTCACAAAACACATATATATCCTATCTAAGAGTATAATACTGGTAGGTCACCTATGAAGTACCTTTGAGCTGTTTTTAAGGCAAAGTTCATAATAAAGTTATATCAACATGTATGGCCATAGATACATGTATGATGCCTAGTGATAAGTAACATCCTGTTTAAAAACACATTGCACTAGCTGCCTTTTTATGCTTTTTAAAACAAAAAGGTCAAAAATTGCTCCCTTTTTGAGGCAGATGTATACCAGTGTTTATACGCGCACAGAGCAATCAGAAGAAGCAATGGCTTTTTCCATGTGGTCCAAAAATAATCCCTTTTTGGAAGTAGCAACAGGTTTTGTTCTTAAAGAGTGAAGAATAAATGGCATTTTAGAAGCTGTGAAAAATGATTCACATTTGGCAGTGCCAGCAGGATCAGCACCCTATAAAGTGCACAAAAGTGGCACAAAACCCTCTATGCTACTTTTTTATGACTGTACCACAAATAAAACCTTTCACACTTAGCTTCCAAATAAAAAAATGATTTAGAACACTCTTTGCTGCTTTAATACAATTATTAGATATATGTGTGGTCCTACTTCTTTTCTGAGGTGATCACTGCTCAGTGTCCCTCACAGAGATCTTCATCTAACACCTGCTATTTCTAAAATGGCTGCTCATTCTATGTGCACAGGCTTTGTTATTGGCTTTGACATCACCCCCACACTGCCTCCTGATTAGCTGGGAGAGGTGTTTGCAAGGCCCTATTGGCTACTCTAAGGTCATGAAAAAAAGGGAACAAGTGGGCACTCTATGGTCCATGATCCCAGTATCCAATGTATAGTAAGCACAAAAGTGGATGCAGTCACCTATTTGTGTTACACTACAAGCACAACACTGAAGTCAGCCCATAGTACAACAAGGTTTTGTATACACCAAACTTGTTGCGGTGGCAGCAGATATCCACACGTAATCCAATAGTGGACCTGGAAAGCCAGTGAAGAAGCATTAATCTTGCACAGGTGCAGTGTAGAAAAAAATGGATATTCGTCAGGTACCTACTGAAAGAACACCATATTAACAAAACTGGTCACAGAGGGATGAAAGTATAATTTAACTTTTTATCATTAGGTTCTTAGACAACTCATTTTGAAGGGTGCAGACTCTTCTGTCTGTGAACCTATTAATGAAAAGTTAAATTATACTTTTATCCTTCTGTCCCTTTCATATGTTGTACCTATGTGGCTAATGTTATTTTATCAGGTTTTGCTGACCCATTTAATGGTCAAGTTTATGCCAAACCAAACTTTTAGCAAAGTTCTGACCAAACACAACGGTTTATTCAGAAAAGTCGCCGGAAAAGACAGTTACACTTTATTTATAACAGGTGTCCCCAAGACTTAGTATTCTAATCATATGTACAAGATCTGATTCATTTGACTCTAATAATAAAAGATAAGTGGTAGGAAATGAGTGTCGGAATTGTATATATAGTTCACTACAGGATTATATAAATGGTTGTTTATTGCAGGGAATTAGGAAGTTTAGAAAATGGAGCAAAGACATTTTTCCGTGAGAGTCTAGCACTACTTTAAACTAGTTTGAGGTCCCAAAGAGGATAAAAATCTTATTTATCAAAATTAGAAATCAATACGTTAACGTGTCGGCCCAATCCTAATCGAGCTGTAATGCTTTGCAGTGTGACAGTAAGTATTCCGAATTGTGTGGTTTAAGTGCATTTTGCAGCTTAGACTGAACAAAGATCATGCCAAGATGAAGAAAAAGTGGCAGCATTGTTGTTCTGGAAATCTGCTGATTGAAATGTTGGAATGATATTTCAGTAAGTGTAGAGATGACTAATAGCTGAGTCAAGCTGGTGAGGTCATTGTGCGGCAGACGTATCTCATCAATGAGATGGACTCGTAATGATTACTTTCTATTCCTTGTGCTGCATTGTAATCATGGGCACAAAAACAACGTTATTGATATGTAATAAACTTTATCATCAAAGGTCAAATGTTGATTAAACGGATCATTCACTTTGCCTTAGGTTTCATTGAAAGTACTTTCAGTATGAAGCTAGATGCACCTGATGACATCATTTGTAACTTTTTTTTGTTCTTTAATTATTTGGTCACTTCCAAACTAATTAACCAATTAAATGGGAATCTTTCATCCTACTCTTCTAAGAAAGATCTTCTGCTGTATAAGATGTCTATTGTACTGTGCTTCAGTGGGTGCTACTTAACCCACTAAATGCTACCTATTACTCTTGTTCAAGGTGCTTTTCAATAATGCAATCATATACTAATTAACTTGGTACTTAAGGACCAAGGGCGTACCTGTACGCCCATGGAAATTTCAGACGGGGATCAGAAAGGGATGCCTGCTGAAATCATTCACGAGGCATCTCGTGCAAATGCCTGGGGGTTCCTGAGACCGCCCAATCCCCCCCCCCATGTCGGTGATCGCGGTAAATCACTGATCAATTCAGATCGGTGATTCGCAATGATTCCGGGCTGATCGTGACTCTGATGACCCGATAGCCCGGAAAATAGGGATGATAGGAGCTGTCAGAGACAGCCCCAATCATCCTGAAGGATAGGAGCGAGGTGGCAGGGTGCCACCTCCTACTATCCCCTGTGATGGGCCGATCAGGATGCCGGGGCAGAGTGGGGGAAGAGGGCGGCGAAGTGCGGGGGCCGTGGATGCAGTGGGGACCGCCGCCGGCAGTTAACTGGATTCACGCAGGGACAAGGGACCGGCGGCTGACAAGTGGAGGCAGCGGCGGCGTTGTCCGAGATGCAGCAGTGAAGATTGCCGTAAAGTGATCTTCACTGCTGCTTCTAGGAGTTTCAAAACTACAACTTCCAGCATGCCAGACAGCCTTTGGCTGTCTGGGCATGCTGGCAGTTGTAGTTTTGCAGCATCTGGAGGGCCACAGTTTGGAGACCACTGTCCTTCCAGATGTTGCAAAACTACAACTCTCAGCAAGCTCAGACAGTCCAGGCATGCTGGGAGTTGTAATTCTGTAACATCTGGCCCTTCAGATGTTGCATAACTACAGATCCCAGCATGCCTGGACAGTCTCAGCATGCTGGGAGTTGTAGTTTTGCAACATCTGGAAGGGCAGTGGTATCCAAACTGTAGCGCTCCAGATGCCAATTCAAAGCATGCCGAGACTGTCCAGGCCTGCTGTGAGTTGTAGTTTGGCAACATCTGGCCCTTAGGATGTTGCCAAACTACAACTCCCAGCATGTCTGGGCATGCTTGGAGTTGAAGTCTTGCAACATCTGGAGGGCTACAGTTACAGCTACACAGTGGTCTCCAAACTGTTCTCCTCCAGTTGTTGCATAACTACAACTCCCAACATGCCCTTCGGCTGTCTGGGCATGCTGGGAGTTGAAGTATTGCAACAACTGGAGGCACACTGGCTTGGAAACATTGTCTGTTTCCTAACTCAGTGTTTCCCAACCCGTGTGCCTCCTGCTGTTGCAAAACTATAACTCCCAGCATGTACTGACAGAAGTTAGGAAACAGACGTTTTGTGGATACACTAGTGTAGTCTGTTACCTAACTCAGTGTTTCCCAATCCCAACCAGTGTGCCTCCAGCTGTTGCATAACTACAACTGCCAACATACACGGTCTGTCAGTGCATGCTGGGAGTTGTAGTTCCCCCACACATGAATGTACAGGGTACATTCACATGGGCAGGGTTTACAGCAAATTTCATGCTTCAAGTTCGAGATGCTGCTAATTTTCCGCTGCACTGTAAACCCCCGCCCCTGTAAATGTACCCTAAAAACACTACAGTACACTAACCCTAAATAAAGGGTAAAACACTACATATACACCCCCTTACCCTGTCACCCCCCCCAATACAAATTAAAAACATGTTGTATGTCAGTTTTTCCAAAACGGAGCCCCCAGCTGTTGCAAAATAGCAACTCCCAGTATTGCCGGACAGCCATTGACTGTCCAGGCATGTTGGGAGTTTTGCAACAGCTGGAGGCACCCTGTTTGGGAAAAATGCACAGTATTTTTGGTGGAGGAGGCAAGTGTAACATTTGCATCTGGGTACACCCCTATGAAAATCCCAAATTTAGGCTTCAAATGCGCATGGCGCTCTCTCACTTCAGAGCCCTGTCGTATTTCATGGCAACAGCTTAGGGTCACAAATCTCGGGAGAAATTGCGCTACAAATTTTGGGGGTCTTTTTCCCCTTGTACCCCTTATGAAAAGGTAAAGTTGGGGTCTACACCAGCATGTTAGTGTAAAAAAAAAATAATTGACACTAACATGCTGGTGTTGCCCCATACTTTTCATTTTCATAAGAGGTAAAAGGAAAAAAAGACCCCCAAAATTTGTAACACAATTTCTCCCAAGTACGGAAATACCCCATATGTGGACGTAAAATGCTCTGTGGGCGCACAACAAGGCCCAGGAGTAAGAGCGCACTATGTGCATTTGAGGCCTAAACTGGTGATTTGCACAGGGGTGGCTGCTGGTTACAGCAGTTCTGACATAAACGCAAAAAAAAATTAATACCCACATGTGACCCCATTTTGGAAACTGCACCCCTCAAGGAACGTAACAAGCGGTATAGTAAGCCTTAACACCCAAAAGGTGACTGACAGATTTTTGAAACAGTGGACCATGAAAATGAAAAAAAATTATTTTTCATTTGCACAGCGCACTGTTACAAAGATCTGTCAAACGCCAGTGGGGTGTAAATGCCCACTGCGCTCCTTGTTATGTTCCCTGAGGGGTGTAGTTTCCAAAATAGTGTGCCATGTGGGGTGTTTTTTGCTGTTCTGGCACCAAGGGGGCTTCCTAGATGAGACATGTCCCCCTAAAAACCATTTCAGCAAAATTCGCTTTCCAAATGTCCAGTCGCTCCTTCACTTCTGAGCCCTCTAGTGCATCCACAGATCACTTTACATCCACATATGAGGTATTTCCAGACTTGAAAGAAATTGGGTTTCACATTTTGGGGGACATTTTCACCTATTAGTCCTTGTGAAAATGAAAAATTTGGGGTAACACCAGCATTTTAGAAAAAAAAATGTCATTTTCATGTCCAACTTCAACACAAATTCGGAAAAACACCTGTGGGGTGTTAAGGCTTACTGTACCCCTTGTTATGTTTCTTGAGGGGTGTAGTTTCCCAAATATTGTGCCATGTGGGGTGTTTTTCGCTGTTCTGGCACCATGGGGGCTTCCTAAATTAGACATGCCCTGCAAAAACCATTTCAGCAAAATTCTCTTTCCAAAAGCCCAGTGTCGCCCCTTCCCTTCTGAGCATTGTAGTGCACCCGCAGATCACTTTACATCCACACATGATATATTTCCTTACTCAAAAGAAATGCTGTTTCAAATTTTGAGGGACATTTTCATCTATTACTTCTTGTGTAAATGAAAAATTTAGGGTAACATCAGCATTTTAGTGAAAAAAAATTATAATTTTCATTTTCACATCCAACTTTATTGAAAATTTGTCAAACACCTGTGGGGTGTTAAAACTCACTGTACCACTTGTTACGTTCCTTGAGGGGTGTAGTTTCCCAAATAGTATTCCATGTGGGGTGTTTTTCACTGTTCTGCACCATTGGGACTTCCTAGATGTGACATTCCCCCAAAAAATACATTTCAGCAAAATTCACTCTCCAAAATCCCATTGTCGCTCCTTCTCTTCTGAGCCCTCTAATGCATCCACAAAGCACTTTACATCCACATATGAGATATTTTCTTACTCAAAAAAAATGGTGTTACATATTTTGTGGGCTTTTTCTCCTTTTACCCCTTGTAAAAATTTAAAAGATGGGTCTACAAGAACATGTTAGTGTAAAAAATGATGATTTTGAATTTTTACCTCCACATTGCTGCTATTCCTGTGAAATACCTAAAGGGTTAACAAACTTTCTGAATGTCATTTTGAATACGTTGAGGGGAGCAGTTTTCATAATGAGGTCCATTATCGGGTATTTCTAACATAAAGACCCTCAAATTCACTTTAAAACTGAACTGGTACCTGAAAAATTCAGATTTTAAAATTTACTTGAAAAATTGGAAAATTGCTGCTATACTTTGAAGCCCTCTAATGTCTTCAAAAAGTAAAAACAAGTAGATATATTGTATATGTCAATAAATATATAATTTCTTTGGTATGTCTAGTTTCCTTACAAGAAGAGAGCTTCAAAGTTATAAAATGCTAAATTTTCTAATTGTTTATGAAATTTGGGAATTTTTCACCAAGAAATGATGCAAGTATCGACAAAAATTTACCACTAACATAGTGTAGAATATGTAGAAGTAGAATATGTCACAAAAAAACAATCTCGGAATCAAATTCATAAGTACAAGCATCCCAGAGTTATTAATGCTTAAAGTGACAGTTGTCAGATGTGCAAAAAATGCTCTGGTCCTTAGGGTCAAAATGGGCTAGGTCCCCATGGGATGAAGGAACCTTCTGGTTATTTGGCTGTGACAACTGGTACTCATGGCCATATTATGTATTGAAAGATGGCCTTAAACTCCTTAACACACCATGACATATTGTCAATAGCAATCTTTGGTAGTTGAGGCACCTTGACATACTAGAAGTTATTATATGGGTACTGTCTCTCTGCCTACAGGTTCAGTGGCATGAGAAAGACTATAATACGCAGCCACACTCCTGTTACAAATGCTTGGAGAAAGCACATATCTTGAAGTTAAGAAATTGCCCTGGTCCAACCAAAATAGAAAAATAACCCATTCTTGCCTGCCCTGATTCCCCCTTCTACTGTTTTAACGGAGTCTGGTCACTGGTCCTCACCACTATTTCCCATTTCTGATGACATGCCAACCCTGAAGAAGCTGTCCACTTAGCCAATCACTTAAAGGAGTTATCTAGCTGCTAGGGGGTTTAAAAGTATTCCCATTGTGTGGTATATAACAAAACAGACCTCTACTTACCTCCAGTACTTCTGCAATCCCTCCGGTATCCTGCTCCGGTATCCAGTAGGGATCCTCTTCCTGAGCTGTAATATGACATGTTTGGTCTGGTAAGAACCTGGGCCTAAGGTGTCACACGATTTGCTGAGTGGCAGTATGACACACTGAGCCCAGGTGCTTTCTGGGCCCAACAGTCATGCTGCAGCTCAGAAATATGATCTCTGCCAGGTACCGTAGCCGGACAATGGATGCATCGCATGAGCACTGGAGGTAATAAAGGTTTGTTTTTTAATATACCACACGATGTATGCCAGTATGACTAAGATCACTTAGGTGGTCGAAACGCGTCACTGCTGTTAATTTTTCCTGTGCTGCCGTGTCAGAATAAAGAAAATATTGCATCCGAGCTTTTGCTGCGCTGGACAATCTTTTTCTTGCTACTTATTGCACAGCCTAGTCCGGGCTGGGTCCGCAGCGCGCAAGTGGCAACTCACTAAGGGAGAGCTGGACATACTCTTGGACTGTGATACCACACGATGTGCATACTTTTTGAACCCCCCAGTCACTTTACAACCCATTTAAGTGGCATTTCTTTAAAAGTAAACAATTCTGGGTTTTTTATCTGTAAAGCCTCCAAAAACCCTTTCTTCAACTGTTGAGTGATAGATCAAGCTTTAATATTGTAATTTTTTTTATTTCGTTTTTTATGTCCCAACAGAACAACAATCTCTTGATTGTTGTTCTGTTCGGATATAAAAAAAAATATGAAGCAGTTCTTAGGGTGCATCCACATGTAGGATTTGTGGATTTGGCAGTCAGATAAGGCAGGAGAACTTCAAAACCACCTTCTGCCATGTAGCTGCAGGAACCACCTGCAGTTGAAGGGCCCCCAAGGTCTCCCGATCTGACCCCCTTAGACTTTTATCTTTGGGGTCATCTGAAGGCAATTGTCTATGCTGTGAAGATACGAGATGTGCAGCACCAAAAACTATGGATACTGGAAGCCTGTGATAGCATTTCTCCTGCGGTGTTTCTATCAGTGTTTGAAGAGTGGGAGAAGAGGGTTGCATTGACAATCCAACACAATGGGCAGCACATTGAACACATTTTATAAATGAGCAGAAACTTGTAAATAACTAATGAAAGAATAAAGTTATGTTAAAACCAAGCACATCATTGTTTTTCTTGTGAAATTCCCCAATAAGTTTGATGTGTCACATGACCTTCTTCCTATTGAAAAAACAAAAGTTGGATTCAAAATGTCCGATTTGAAAATGGTCGCCATGGTCACCACCCATCTTGAAAAGTTACCTCCCTCACATATACTAATGTGCCACAAACAGGAAGTTAATATCACCAACCATTCCCATTTTATTAAGGTGTATCCATATAATGGCCCACCCTGTACATCTTATTCCCTATCCAAAGCATAGGGATAAGATGGATGATCGCAGGGGTCCCACCACTCTCGGTGCATTCTGTGCCGGGCGATGTCTCCGAGAGGGGGTTGTGACCTCACGGCCACGCCACACCCCCTCCATTCATGTCTATGGGAGGGGGGCGTGATGGCCGTCACGCACCCTCCCATAGACATGAATTTAGGTGGCGTGGTGTGATGTCACTAGGGGCATGGCGGTGACACCGTGATGTATCCTTTGTTCTATCTGTTTTGGATCATAGCTCTCCTCCATAAATATCTGATTCAAATTTGCAGTATGCCCAAGAGGATGTCCTCCTTTGCTGCAGCCAATCATCATGGTTTATTATATCATCTGATATCTTCTATGGTTTCTGTAACTTTGCGTTGTACCCTCACTGTTTTTAGCACTGTGGCATGACTAGCAGGCTACTCCTAGTGCATTATTGCGTTTTCTATCTTGTTGGATTATGCAGAAACTACAATGAAAGAGAAATTTGCACAGACATACAATAACAAAATTATTTAAATACACTCCTGAGCAAACACTTTTCTGGACCAGGACACAGTATGACAGATTTTAATGTCTTAATACTGAAAGTAATTTTAAGAATGACAGGGAGAGGAAAAGCTGGGAATTCAAACTGACAAGAACAGTCATGTCATTGACACAAGGACTCAATCTAATGCCTGAATTTATGACCCATTTCATGGTCGTACTTCAAACTCCTGTACCACAGAAGACTGACTCCAGGTCTCTGAACTACTAAGCCATCATCTCTATTCCTAGATCAGTTTTATTGCTTTGGCTTATCTTAATGATGTATACATGTTAAGCTCCTCTCTTATCCATTCAATTGTAAACTTGCCTGGCAAAGGGGACCGAAAGACTGCAAATATAATTTATCTGGTTAGCCAATAAAGATATAATTTCTAAAATACTTTTATCTGTTTTGACTCAAAGGTATTTGAAAGGGTTTTCCAGGGGCACAAATATTTTCAGAAAGGGTCTCTGCTGCTAAAATAAAGCATACTCACCTCTGATCCCGTACTGCTGCAGTCTTTCCAGCTCATGGTCCCGATCCCTCCTGCTTCCTGCCACTATCGCAACCAGTAATTGTTTGATTCTGTAGTTCCTGCATGGTCAGCATGTCCCAAAACAGTAAAAAAGCCAAGAGAATAGGGGGACTGGGAACTGGCAGGACTGCAGCGCTGCAGGAGCAGAGAAGGTGAGTATATTCCATTTTTTATTTTGGCAATACCTGGGCTTTTTATTTATTTTTTATCTTTGCACCTGGACAGTCCCCTTAACATCTCTGGGTTTAAACTTTTTTTTGCATGGCATTACCCATCTATAGTTATTGTATTCTGAAATAAAAATCTGAAAAAATAACTGATCAAAATACAGACCTACAGTACATAGTAATTATACAAACAAACAAGACATACTCTCATTTATTTGCAAAAAAAGGGTGCCCACACTATTAAATTTAGGAAGAAAAATAACAATGAGTATGTCACAGATATCTCCAAAAACTTTGGCTGGAATATATCAATTATTGATTTGCTTCAGAGGATAAACAAGAAATACGTTGTACACAATGATAACACTCTCTAGACTTACAGGAATAATTTATCATGTAAATATGTGTGGTGAAATGAGTCAAGTGCCTGGAATCAATGATGATGCCAAACTCGTGCCCTGCATTTTAGTTTCTGATGTCAATAGATGATAATTGAACTTAACTTTGTTATTGTTCTAATATGATCTAATAGTTGAAGTTCTAGATGTTTAACCCCTTAAGGACCAGGGGTTTTTCTGTTTTAGCACTTTCATGTTTTCCTCCTTACCTTTAAAAAATCATAACTCTTTCAATTTTGCATCTAAAACTCCATATGATGGCTTATTCTTTGCGCCACCAATTCTACTTTGTAATGACATGAGTCATTTTACCCAAGAATCTACAGTGAAATGGAAAAAAAAATCATTGTGACACAAAATTGAAAACAAAAACGCCATTTTGTAACTTGTGGGGGCTTCTGTTTCTATGCTGTAAATTATTCGGTAAAAATTACAAATACTTTTTATTCTGTAGGCCCATATGATTAAAATGATACCCTACTTATATAGGTTGGATTTTGTCGTACTTCTGAAAAAAATCATAACTACATGCAGGAAAATGTATACGTTTAAAATTGTCATCTTCCGACCCCTATAACTTTTGTATTTTTCCGCACATGGGGCGGTATGAGGGCTCATTTTTTGCGCCGTGATGTGAAGGTTTTAGTGGTACCATTTTTGTATTGATTCAGACTTATTGATCGCTTTTTATTCATTTTTTCATTATATAAAAAGTGACCAAAATACACTATTTTGAACTTTGGAATTTTTTTGCGCGTATGCCATTGACCGTGCGGTTTAATTAATGATATATTTTTCATATTTAGGACATCTCCGCACGCGGCGATACCACATATGTTTATTTTTATTTACACAGTTTTTTTAAATTGGAAAAGATGGGTGATTCAAACTTTTATTAGGGGAGGGGTTAAATGATCTTTATTCACTTTTTTTTCAATTTTTTTTTTTTGCAATGTTATAGTTCCCATAGGGACCTATAACACTGCACACACTGATCTTTTAAATTGATCACTGGTTTCTCATAGGAAACCAGTGATCAATGATTCTGCCGCTTGACTGCTCATGCCTGGATCTCAGGCACTGAGCAGTCATTCGGCAATCGGACAGCATAGAAGCAGGTAGGGATCCTCCGGCTGTCTTGTAAGCTGTTCGGGATGCCGCAATTTCGCCGCGGCGATCCCGAACAGCTCCCTGAGCTAACCGGCATTGTTTTACTTTCACTTAGTTTAACTTTGAATGCCGCGTCTAAAGGGTTAATAGCGTGCGGCACCGCAATCAGTGCTGAGCACTATTAGCCACGGGTCCCCGCCGTTGTTAGAGGGTGGGCCCGACCCGCTATGACGCAGGGCCTCGCCATGGCCCCACGTTATAGAAAGGGAAAGGACTTAGGACGCACCGGCACGTCCTTGGTCCTTAAGAGTTTAACCCCTTCCCGCAGAATGTCATATATAAACGCTGGGTTGTGCAGTGCGTTCGCGCATCCCGGCGTTTATAAATGACATTCAGCTAACCCGGCGATGCGCAGCATCGCACGGGTTAACTGGCAGAAGTCCCGCTGTTTCCAGCAGGGGACAACTTCTGCTTCACCCCCCAGGACCATCCATTGATGGTCCTGGTCAGCGATCACCGTGATTGGTCCCTGTGGACCAATCACAGTGATCTGGGGTGGCACAGTGATCTCGGGGACCTGCGGCATAGGGGGGGAACACGTGGGGACCGGCGGACTTACCTGGAGCAGCGGCGGGACCGAGGAGCAGCGGCAGGATCGGCCACTTGGACGAGCAGCAACGGGACCGGCAGGTAAGTATGTAGTCCTCAGAGGCAGCAGTGAAGATCTTCACTGCTGCTTCTAGGAGTCTGAAAACTACAACTCCCAGCATGCCTAGACAGCCTTTGGCTGTCTGGGCATGCTGGGAGTTGTAGTTTTGCAACATCTGGAGGGCCCCAGTTTGGAGACCATTGTATAATGGTCTCCAATCTGTGCTCTTCCAGCTGTTGCAAAACTACAACTCCCAGCATGCACTGACTGTCCAGGCATGCTGGGAGTTTTAGTTCAGCAACATCTGGCCCTTCAGATGTTGCCGAACTACAACTCCCAGCATGCCCTTCAGCTGTCTGGGCATGCTGGGAGTTGTAGTTTTGCAACAACTGGAGACACACTAGTTGGGAAACATTGTCTGTTTCTAACTCAGTGTTTCCTAACCTGTGTGCCTTCAGCTGTTGCAAAACTATGACTCCCAGCATGCACTAACAGACCATGCATGCTGGGAGTTGTGGTTTTGCAACAGCTGGTGCGACCCCCCCCCCCCCCCCCGCCACCCCCGTGAATGTACAGGGTACATTCTCATGGGCGAGGCTTTTACAGTGGGTTTCTCACATCTTGAGATGCAGCAAATTTTGCGCTGGGAAACTCGCTGTAATCCCCCGCCCATGTGACTGTACCCTAAAAACACTACACTACACTAACACAAAATAAAATAAAAAGTTAAAAACACTACATATACACATACCCCTACACAGCCCCCCTCCCCCAATAAGAACGTCCGGTACACCACTGTTTCCAAAGCAGAGCCTCCAGCTGTTGAAAAACAACAACTCCCAGTATTGCCGGACAGCCGTTGACTGTCCACGCATGCTGGGAGTTTTGCAATAGCTGGAGGCACCCTGTTTGGGAATCACTGGCGTAGAATACCCCTATGTCCACCCCTATGCAAATCCCTAATTTAGGCCTCAAATGCACATGGCGCTCTCACTTTGGAGCCCTGTCGTATTTCAGGGCAACAGTTTAGGGTCACATATGGGGTGTCGCTGTACACGGGAGATATTGCGTTACAAGGTTTGGGGGGCTTTTTCTTCTTTAACCCTTCATGAAAAGGAAATATTGGGGTCTACACCAGAATGTTAGTGTAAACATTTTTTATTTTTTACACTAACATGCTGATGTTGCCCTATACTTTACATTTTCACAAGAGGTAAAAGGGAAAAAAGCCCCCCAAAATTTGTAACGCAATTTCTCCCGACTACAGAGATACCCCATATGTGAGCGCAAAGGGCTCTGGGGGCGCACAACAAGGCCCAGAAGGGAGAGCGCACCATGTACATTTGAGGTGATTTGCACTGGGGTGGCTGATTGTTACAGCGGTTTTGACAAACGCAAAAAAAACAAAACCCCACATGTGACCCCATTTCGGAAACGACACCCCTCACGGAATGTAATGAGGGGTGCAGTGAGAATTTACCCCCCACAGGTGTCTGACGGATCTTTGGAACAGTGGTCCGTGAAAATTAAAACTTGTACAGCCCACTCTCCAAAGATCTGTCAGACACCAGTGGGGGGCAAATGCTCACTGTACCCCTTGTTACGCTCCTCAAGGGGTCTAGTTTCCAAAATGGTATGCCATGTGTTTTGTTTTTTTTTGCTGTTCTGGCACCTTAGGGGCTTCCTAAATGCGACATGCTCCCCGAGCAAAATTTGCTCTCAAAAAGCCAAATATGACTCCTTCGCTTCTGAGCATTGTAGTTCGCCCATAGTGCACTTCAGGTCAACTTATGGGGTACCTCCATACTCAGAAGAGATGGGGTTACAAATTTTGGGGGGTATTTTCTGCTATTAACCCTTGCAAAAAGGTGAAATTAGGGGGGAAACACACATTTTAGTGGAAAATTATTATTTTTTTTTACATATGCAAAAGTCGTGAAACACCTGTGGGGTAATAAGGCTCACTTTATTCCTTATTACATTCCTCAATGGGTCTAGTTTCCAAAATGGTATGCCATGTGTTTTTTTTTTTTTGCTGTTCTGGCACCATAGGGGCTTCCTAAATGCGACATGCCCCCCGAGCAAAATTTGCTCTCAAAAAGTCAAATATGACTCCTTCTCTTCTGAGCATTGTAGTTCGCCCATAGTGCACTTCAGGTCAACTTATGGGGTACCTCCATACTCAGAAGAGAAGGGGTTACAAATATTGGGGGGTATTTCCTGCTATTAACACTTGGAAAAAAGTGACATTTGGGGGGAAACACACATTTTAGTGAAAAAAAAAATGTTTTTTTACATATGCAAAAATCGTGAAACACCTGTGGGGTATTAAGGCTCACTTTATTCCTTGTTATGTTCCTCAAGGGGTCTAGTTTCCAAAATGGTATGCCATGTGAGGGTTTTTTGCTGTTCTGGCACCATAGGGGCTTCCTAAATGCAACATGCCCCCCAAAAACCATTTCAGAAAAACGTACTCTCCAAAATCCCCTTATCGCTCTTTCCCTTCTGAGCCCTCTACTGCGCCCGCCGAACACTATACATAGACATATGAGGTATGTGCTTACTCGAGAGAAATCAGGCTACAAATATAAGTATACATTTTCTCCTTTTACTCCTTGTAAAAATTCAAAAATTGGGTCTACAAGAACATGCGAGTGTAAAAAATGAAGATTGTGAATTTTCTCCTTCACTTTGCTTCTATTCCTGTGAAACACCTAAAGTGTTAAAATGATGACTGAATGTCATTTTGAATACTTTGGGGGGTGCAATTTTTATAATGGGGTCTTTTGTGGAGTATTTCTAATAAGAAGACCCTTCAAATCCACTTCAAACCTGAACTGGTCCCTGAAAAATGGTGAGTTTTAAAATTTTGTGAAAAATTGGAAAATTGCTGCTGAACTTTGAAGCCCTCTGGTGTCTTCCAAAAGTAAAAACTCGTCACTTTTATGATGCAGACATAAAGTAGACATATTTTATATGTGAATAAAAATTTTTTTTATTTGTAATATACATTTTCCTTACAAGCAGAGAGCTTCAAAGTTAGAAAAATGCAAAATTTTCAAATTTTTCCTCAAATTTTAGGATTTTTCACAAGGAAAGGATGCAAGTTACCACAAAAATTTACCACCATGTTAAAGTAGAATATGTCACGAAAAAACAATCTCGGAATCAGAATGATAACTAAAAGCATTCCAGAGTTATTAATGTTTAAAGTGACAGTGGTCAGATGTGCAAAAAACGCTCTGGTCCTTAAGGCCAAAATGGGCTTGGTCCTGAAGGGGTTAAAGACACTTAATCCATGATCACATAACCAATAAAAAAATACAAACAGTCAATTTGACTTAAAGGGGTACTCCGCCCCTAGAAATCTTATAAGATGTCTAGAGATGAGCGAACTTACAGTAAATTCGATTCGTCACGAACTTCTCGGCTCGGCAGTTGTTAACTTTTCCTGCATAAATTAGTTCAGCTTTCAGGTGCTCCGGTGGGCTGGAAAAGGTGGATACAGTCCTAGGAGACTCTTTCCTAGGAATGTATCCACCTTTTCCAGCCCACCGGAGCACCTGAAGGCTGAACTCATTTACGCAGGATAAGTCATCAACTGCCGAGCCGAGAAGTTCGTGACGATTCAAATTTACTGTAAGTTCGCTCATCTCTAAAGATGTCTGATCACAGGGGTCTCGCTGCTGGGGACCCCCGTAGTCTCTGCATTAAGGGGGTGTGGCCATGACATCACAAGTGGGGCATAGACTTGCATTGAGGGGGCATGCCCGTGACATCACGAGTGGGGCGTGTGCTGCACCCGAGGCTCTAAATGAACCCCGAATGCAGCAGGGAGATTGCCGTGGGTTTACAGCAAAATCCCTGTAACACCCACCCTGGAGAGTGCAAACAACATCAGAACACACGTAGTCTAATACTGCGTAGTAGAGAGGTGGTGTCTCATGTCGGTCGCAGGTATGTGAGAGAATCAATACAAAATCTTATACAACTTATGCTCTAAAGAAGTAACTGTGTACCCAGTTTGTGGATCCAAAAGACTTCTTTGCGTGGTGAGAGTTTTTTAATCTCACTACTCCGCCTAAGTGGAATCACCTCATCTATCACTTGGAATTTCAGTTGGGCATTTGGGCAATTTAGAATGGTAGGGAATAGGTAACAATAATGTTGGACTTGTGGTCTATTCATGCGGTCTCCCACGTGTTGGATTGTCTCCCCATGTATAGGAGACTGCACAGATATTTTATAAGATAGACAACATTTTTTTTCGAATTCAAAAATAGACAACATTTTTTAATGACACGAAAATAATTTGTTAATGGGAAAGGTTTTGCCTGTATAGGGATGTGTTATTCTGCTCTAATGAGTTTATTCTTCAAATGTTGTGCTCTTTTATTACAGATTAATGGAGGATTTTTAAACTTCATTACCCCTGGATAGGATTTCTCTAGGACCTGCTAATGAGTCTTGACTATTTTATCAATTTTGTGACTAAGGCTGCTTTCACACTATAAAATTCATCTGTTTCAAAGATCCGTTTGATGTTCCGTTATGAAAACTCTGAAAATCGACCATTAAACGTCCTTTAGAAAATCCCATACGTCCGTTAGAAAATCCCATCATAGTCTATGGGATTTTTACATTACCCGTTGTAATCCGTTATAGTCCGTTATGAATAACTCACAAAATAACGCCCATTATTAATAACGGACTATAACGGATTAAAACAGATAATGTAAAAATCCCATAGACTATAATGGGATTTTCTAACGGACGTTTAATGGACGATTTTCAGGGTTTTCATAACGGAACATCAAATGGATCTTTAAAACGGATGAATTTTATAGTGTGAAAGCAGTCTAAGGGGGTGATATGTTCTCACGCATGGTATACACTTCTTTTCAGATCTAGAGTCTTCACACCTCATCTGGTTATGGGCATGACATGGGGTTAACATGCTCATAGGGTACCCTTGTTCTCTGAATTCCATGTCTAGCTCCTGTAGCCTCAATTTTTTGATTGTGGGTTCAGTAACAATTCTCTTTCTCTGGGAAGAGGGAAACACACATTTCACAGATGGCGGGTGTGCACTTGTAAAGTGAAGTAGACTGTTTTTATCTGTTGGTTTCCTATATAAGTCAATAGACATAAGTCCATCATCCGCAAATCCATTACATCCTACTACTAGAAGTTTTCCATTTATATATTAGACCACATGTGTTTTGTTGTTGTTTTCACTCACCAGGGTAGGTGTTACTATGATTTTAATGGCATATGTATTACTAGACCGGCACATATATATATATATATATATATATATATATATATATATATAGCGTCTATTTCCCGTGTTTAATGTGCAGTTGACAAAGGCTACTAATATCAGAACGTGTGCAGCTTTTTTGTATGTAGTTTATGCCTAACTAAAAAAGAGATTCATGAAAGGCATATTTGACTTCAATTGATTAGTTTTAAGGGCTGGTCGGTGGTCTGTTTTCTGGTCTAGTATATAAATAAAAAAATCTCAAAAAAATCTTAGGGGGTGTTGTGGGGTCTGACTTATTTTAGGCAAGCAACAACACTTTCCACAGGATAAGGGATATATTGCTGATTAATGGGGATTGTCATGCGGCCATGTCCCGCGATGCGAATCCTGGCCCCTCCAGCAGACGGGGACACAGAGACTCTGCGCTCTTGGCCAGTGCTTGCGGCCCGAGCGCAGAGTGTCACAGTACCCCCCTTTTGGTATCCCCCTCCTTTTGCGGTTCAGGAATTTCCTGAGAAGGTCCTGGTCCAGAATGTTGTTCTGTGGCTCCCAAGACCTCTCCTCTGGACTGAAACCTTCGTAATCTACCAGAAAAAAAACACTTTCCTCTGACAAATTTAGAGTCCAAGATCTCCTTAACAACAAAAACATCAGAGGTGCCAGAGATGGGAGAAGGTGAGATGTCCTTTTGAGAAAAACGGTTGTATATATAGGAAGGAATTCGGGATCCGGAGGGAGGAGGGCAGATGGAGGGAATAGGCCATCGGATTAAGACTCTTGATGACTTTATAGGGACCCAAATAGCGAGGACCCAGTTTAAAACTGGGTATCTTGAACCGGATATATTTAGTACATAACCAGACTTTATCACCCGGAGAAATTTCAGGAGGAGGACGTCTTCTCTTGTCCGCTTGGAATTTCATGCAAGAAGTAGCATGTAGAAGAGAGCGATGTATCTTCTGCCAGATGGAAGAAAAATTCTGCAGTTGTTCATCTACAGCAGGAACTCCAGAGGAAGAAGATAAGGGGTGAGGAGGACATGGGTGAAGTTCATAGACCACATAGAAGGGAGAAGAAGCAGTGAAATCTGAATCCCTGTGATTGTAGGAGAACTCAGCCCAGGGAAGCAGATCAACCCAGTCATCTTGACAGGCAGAAATGAAATGACGCAGATAGTCTCCCAAGATCTGACTTTTATTTTTTACCTTCACGCCGTTCACAGTACGGGATCATTAACATTATATTTTGATAGTTCGGACATTCACACATGCGGCGATACCAAAAAAATTACGCTTTTTAGGGGTAAAGTGGGAAAAACGGACAATTTTCATTTTTATTGGGGGAGGGGGTTTTTAATTTTTTTTTTACTTTTTATTTTTACATTTTTCTACTTTTTTTTACACTTTTTAAGTCTCCATAGGGGACTATCTATAGCAATCATTTGATTGCTAATACTGTTCAGTGCTATGCATAGGACATAGCACTGATCAGTATTATCGGCTGTTACGCCGAGCGCTCCGGGTCCCCGCTCCTCCCCGGAGCGCTCGCTTCTCTCTCGCTACCGCAGCGCTCCGGACAGCTCCACTGACCCTGTGCGCTGCGATACCGTCTCCAGCCGGGATGCGATTCGCGATGCGGGTAGCGCCCGCTCGCGATGCGCATCCCGGCTCCCGTACCTGACTCGCTCTCCGTCTGTCCTGTCCCGGCGCGCGCGGCCCCGCTCCCTAGGGCGCGCGCGCGCCGGGTCTCTGCGATTTAAAGGGCCACTGCGCCGCTGATTGGCGCAGTGGTTCCAATTAGTGTGTTCACCTGTGCACTCCCTATTTATACCTCACTTCCCCTTCACTCCCTCGCCGGATCTTGTTGCCATTGTGCCAGTGAAAGCGTTTCCTTGTGTGTTCCTAGCCTGTGTTCCAGACCTCCTGCCGTTGCCCCCGACTACGATCCTTGCTGCCTGCCCCGACCTTCTGCTACGTCCGACCTTGCTTCTGTCTACTCCCTTGTACCGCGCCTATCTTCAGCAGTCAGCTCTGTCATGGGCCACACCGCTCTGGGACCGCAATGACCCCGTCACTGCCTCTATACACTCCTTCTTCTCGGAAATTCGAAGTGTCTTTGAGGAACCTGCCCGAGTCTCTTCTGCTGAGACTGCCCTGTTGAACCTGGTCCAGGGTAATTCTTCCGTTGGCGAGTACGCCGTACAATTCCGTACTCTTGCTTCAGAATTATCCTGGAATAATGAGGCCCTCTGCGCGACCTTTAAAAAAGGCCTATCCAGCAACATTAAAGATGTTCTGGCCGCACGAGAAATCCCTGCTAACCTACATGAACTCATCCATCTTGCCACTCGCATTGACATGCGTTTTTCCGAAAGGCGTCAGGAGCTCCGCCAGGATATGGACTTTGTTCGCACAAGGCGTTTTTTCTCCCCGGCTCCTCTCTCCTCTGGTCCCCTGCAATCCGTTCCTGTGCCTCCCGCCGTGGAGGCTATGCAGGTCGACCGGTCTCGCCTGACACCTCAAGAGAGGACACGACGCCGCATGGAGAATCTCTGCCTGTACTGTGCCAGTACCGAACACTTCCTGAAGGATTGTCCTATCCGTCCTCCCCGCCTGGAAAGACGTACGCTGACTCCGCACAAAGGTGAGACAGTCCTTGATGTCTACTCTGCTTCTCCACGTCTTACTGTGCCTGTGCGGATATCTGCCTCTGCCTTCTCCTTCTCTACTATGGCCTTCTTGGATTCCGGATCTGCAGGAAATTTTATTTTGGCCTCTCTCGTCAACAGGTTCAACATCCCAGTGACCAGTCTCGCCAGACCCCTCTACATCAATTGTGTAAACAATGAAAGATTGGACTGTACCATACGTTTCCGCACGGAGCCCCTTCTAATGTGCATCGGACCTCATCACGAGAAGATTGAATTTTTGGTCCTCCCCAATTGCACTTCCAAAATCCTCCTTGGACTACCCTGGCTTCAACTCCTTTCCCCAACCCTGGATTGGTCCACTGGGGAGATCAAGAGTTGGGGGCCCTCTTGTTTCAAGGACTGCCTAAAACCGGTTCCCAGTACCCCTTGCCGTGACTCTGTGGTTCCCCCTGTAACCGGTCTCCCTAAGGCCTATATGGACTTTGCGGATGTTTTTTGCAAAAAACAAGCTGAGACTCTACCTCCTCACAGGCCTTATGATTGTCCTATTGACCTCCTCCCGGGCACTACTCCACCCCGGGGCAGAATCTATCCTCTGTCCGCCCCAGAGACTCTTGCTATGTCGGAGTACATCCAGGAAATTTTAAAAAAAGGCTTTATCCGTAAATCCTCCTCTCCTGCCGGAGCCGGATTTTTCTTTGTGTCCAAAAAAGATGGCTCTCTACGTCCTTGCATTGACTACCGCGGTCTTAATAAAATCACGGTAAAGAACCGCTACCCCCTACCCCTCATCTCTGAACTCTTTGATCGCCTCCAAGGTGCCCACATCTTTACCAAACTGGACTTAAGAGGTGCTTATAATCTCATCCGCATCAGAGAGGGGGATGAATGGAAAACGGCATTTAACACTAGAGATGGACACTTTGAGTATCTGGTCATGCCCTTTGGCCTGTGCAACGCCCCTGCCGTCTTCCAAGACTTTGTTAATGAAATTTTTCGTGATCTCTTATACTCCTGTGTTGTTGTATATCTGGACGATATCCTGATTTTTTCTGCCAATCTAGAAGAACACCGCCAGCATGTCCGTATGGTTCTTCAGAGACTTCGTGACAATCAACTTTATGCCAAGATAGAGAAATGTCTGTTTGAATGCCAATCTCTTCCTTTCCTAGGATACTTGGTCTCTGGCCAGGGACTACAAATGGATCCAGACAAACTCTCTGCCGTCTTAGATTGGCCACGCCCCTCCGGACTCCGTGCTATCCAACGTTTTTTGGGGTTCGCCAATTATTACAGGCAATTTATTCCACATTTTTCTACCGTTGTGGCCCCTATCGTGGCTTTAACCAAAAAAAATGCCAATCCCAAGTCTTGGCCTCCTCAAGCGGAAGACGCCTTTAAACGGCTCAAGTCTGCCTTTTCTTCGGCTCCCGTGCTCTCCAGACCTGACCCATCTAAACCCTTCCTATTGGAGGTTGATGCCTCCTCTGTAGGAGCTGGAGCGGTCCTTCTACAAAAAAATTCTTCCGGGCATGCTGTTACTTGTGGGTTTTTTTTTCTAGGACCTTCTCTCCGGCGGAGAGGAACTACTCCATCGGGGATCGAGAGCTTCTAGCCATTAAATTAGCACTTGAGGAATGGAGGCATCTGCTGGAGGGATCAAGATTTCCAGTTATTATTTACACCGATCACAAGAACCTCTCCTATCTCCAGTCTGCCCAACGGCTGAATCCTCGCCAGGCCAGGTGGTCTCTGTTCTTTGCCCGATTTAATTTTGAAATTCACTTTCGGCCTGCCGATAAGAACATTAGGGCCGATGCTCTCTCTCGTTCCTCGGATGCCTCGGAAATTGAACTCTCTCCGCAACACATCATTCCTCCTGACTGCCTGATTTCCACTTCTCCAGCCTCCATCAGGCAAACTCCTCCAGGAAAGACCTTCGTCTCTCCACGCCAACGCCTCGGAATCCTCAAATGGGGTCGCTCCTCCCATCTCGCAGGTCATGCAGGCATCAAGAAATCTGTGCAACTCATCTCTCGCTTCTATTGGTGGCCGACTCTGGAGACGGATGTCGTGGACTTTGTGCGAGCCTGCACTGTCTGTGCCCGGGATAAGACTCCTCGCCAGAAGCCCACTGGTTTTCTTCATCCTCTGCCTGTCCCTGAACAGCCTTGGCCTCTGATTGGTATGGATTTTATTACAGACCTACCCCCATCCCGTGGCAACACTGTTGTTTGGGTGGTCGTTGATCGATTCTCCAAGATGGCACATTTCATCCCTCTTCCTGGTCTTCCTTCAGCGCCTCAGTTGGCTAAACAATTTTTTGTACACATTTTTCGTCTTCACGGGTTGCCCACACAGATAGTCTCGGATAGAGGCGTCCAATTCGTGTCAAAATTCTGGAGGGCTCTCTGTAAACAACTCAAGATTAAATTAAACTTTTCTTCTGCATATCATCCTCAATCCAATGGACAAGTAGAAAGAATTAACCAGGTCTTGGGTGATTATTTACGACATTTTGTTTCCTCCCGCCAGGATGATTGGGCAGATCTTCTACCATGGGCCGAATTCTCGTATAACTTTAGAGTCTCTGAATCTTCCTCCAAATCCCCATTTTTCGTGGTGTACGGCCGTCACCCTCTTCCCCCCCTCCCTACTCCCTTGCCCTCTGGTTTGCCCGCTGTAGATGAAGTGACTCGTGATCTTTCCACCATATGGAAAGAGACCCAAGATTCTCTTTTACAGGCTTCATCTCGCATGAAAAAGTTTGCCGATAAGAAAAGAAGAGCTCCCCCCATTTTTGCTCCCGGAGACAAGGTATGGCTCTCCGCTAAATATGTCCGCTTTCGTGTCCCCAGTTACAAACTGGGTCCACGCTATCTTGGTCCTTTCAAAGTCTTGTGCCAAATTAATCCCGTCTCTTACAAACTTCTTCTTCCTCCTTCTCTCCGTATTCCAAATGCCTTTCATGTCTCTCTTCTTAAACCACTCATCATCAACCGTTTCTCTCCCAAATTAGTTTCTCCCACTCCTGTCTCCGGTTCTTCTGACGTCTTCTCAGTGAAAGAGATACTGGCCTCCAAGACGGTCAGAGGAAAAAGGTTCTTTTTGGTGGATTGGGAGGGCTGTGGACCTGAAGAGAGATCCTGGGAACCTGAGGACAACATCCTAGACAAAAGTCTGCTCCTCAGGTTCTCAGGCTCTAAGAAGAGGGGGAGACCCAAGGGGGGGGGTACTGTTACGCCGAGCGCTCCGGGTCCCCGCTCCTCCCCGGAGCGCTCGCTTCTCTCTCGCTACCGCAGCGCTCCGGGCAGCTCCACTGACCCGGTGCGCTGCGATACCGTCTCCAGCCGGGATGCGATTCGCGATGCGGGTAGCGCCCGCTCGCGATGCGCATCCCGGCTCCCGTACCTGACTCGCTCTCCGTCTGTCCTGTCCCGGCGCGCGCGGCCCCGCTCCCTAGGGCGCGCGCGCGCAGGGTCTCTGCGATTTAAAGGGCCACTGCGCCGCTGATTGGCGCAGTGGTTCCAATTAGTGTGTTCACCTGTGCACTCCCTATTTATACCTCACTTCCCCTTCACTCCCTCGCCGGATCTTGTTGCCATTGTGCCAGTGAAAGCGTTTCCTTGTGTGTTCCTAGCCTGTGTTCCAGACCTCCTGCCGTTGCCCCCGACTACGATCCTTGCTGCCTGCCCCGACCTTCTGCTACGTCCGACCTTGCTTCTGTCTACTCCCTTGTACCGCGCCTATCTTCAGCAGTCAGAGAGGTTGAGCCGTTGCTAGTGGATACGACCTGGTCACTACCGCCGCAGCAAGACCATCCCGCTTTGCGGCGGGCTCTGGTGAAAACCAGTAGTGACTTAGAACCGATCCACTAGCACGGTCCACGCCAATCCCTCTCTGGCACAGAGGATCCACTACCTGCCAGCCGGCATCGTGACATCGGCTATCTCCTGCTCTGGTCTGCTCGATCTCTGACCAGAGCAGGAGACGCCTGGAGATGGGTGGAGGCAGGTGAGGGGACGTCCATCCGCCATTATAAATGATCGGATAACCGCGGCAACACTGCGAGCGATCCGATCATCTATTTTCCGCAGATGCCGTACAGATCTGTACAGATCATGGCATCTGAGGGGTTAATGGCGAACATCTGCGCGAGTGGGTGGGTTCCCGGCATCCGGAACCTGCCGTGTATGACGCGAGCCCCGCTCCGATGCTCACGGTCATACACAGGACCTAAATGTACATCCTGGTGCGCGACGTACCGCCAAACCAGGATGTATATATACGTCCATGGTCGTTAAGGGGTTTAAGGAAGTGGGTAGCGGTTCTTTACTGTAATTTTAGTCAAACCTCGGTAGTCAATGCATGGTCGCAAGGAGCCGTCTTTATTCTCCACGAAGAAGAAGCCGGCTCCGGCAGGGGATAAGAACTACGTGTTAAACCCCTTCTGAAGGTTCTCCTTGATGTAATTAGACGTGGCCAAAGTTTCACGAACCGACAAAGGGTAGATTCTGCCCCTGGGGGTGTGTGGTGCCGGGTAGCAAGTCAATTGGACAATCGTAGGGACGATGCGGTGGTAACACTCCGGCTTGCTTTTGACTGAACACATCCGCATAGTCCTAAAGAAAGGAAGGGAAACCGGCCATAGGACGAGAAGATGGTCCCAATTTTGATACTCATACATGGATACAGTGGTTGTTGCAATGCGGACCCCAGCAAAGAACTTCTCCAGTCTTCCAATCCAGCTGCAGAGCATGGAGTTGCAACCACGGTAGGCCAAGCAAGAGAGGAGAAGTACAATGTAGGAGAACTTAGAAGGATAAGTTTTCCCTATGCGAGACTCTGACCTGCATAGACCACGGTTCTGTGCGATATAGCACAGTACAGTACAGTCTTTCACCATTCACCGTAGAGATGTACAGAGACTTTAACAGGCAAGACACCAGCAGAAGATGCCTATATGGACCAAAATCTCAGAGGAAGCATCAATAAAATTTCCCGCGGAGCCAGAATCCAAAAAGGCAAGAACGGACATGATCTCTCTGGAAATTAGGAAAAGCTGGACCATCATATTTAAGCATGGAGAGGTGGTATTCACACCTAGGGAGGCCTCTCCCACAAACCCTAGGTGCGAGATTTTCCCTGTGACTGAGGACGCAGAGGACAGTCTTTTAGGAAGCGATCCACACTGGCGCAGTATAGGCAGAGATTCTCAGTTCGTAGGCCAGCCCTTTCCTGCGGGATCAGGCGAGACCGATCCACCTGCATAGCCTCCACTGCGGGAGGCAAGGGAGAAGGTTGCGGTGGTAACTGGAAGACAGGTGCCAAACGAGGAGAGCGCCGAGGTCATGCAGACTCACTTTCTTGGCATAGTTCCTCACGTTGCTCTGAGAAACGGATATCAATCCGGGAGGCCAGCTGTATAAGGTCATTCAGATTAGATGGCAATTCCCGGGCTGCGAGGACATCCTTGATTTGACTAGACAATCCTCTCTTAAGGTGGCGCAGAGAGCTTCATGATTCCATGCTAACTCCGATGCCAGGGTACGAAACCGAATGGCATACTCGCCCACAGAGGAGTTGCCCTGAGTAAGCCTCAGACAATGCTGTCTCAATGGAGGAAGCTCAAGCAGGTTCTTCGAAGACACCCCGAAATTCCGTCAGGAATGTCTGGAGATTGGTAGTGAGAGCATCACCGCGATCCCAAAGCGAAGAGGATAGGGGATAAGATGTCTAGGGGCAGAGTACCCCTTTAAAGAGTTTACATCCCATGTAGATCTTGCTAGCTTAATTATATCCCTGTTCTCTGGATCGGAGTAGTCCAATGGGTCTGACCCCACTGATCTGCTTTATCCTGTGGGGTGTTTTAGATCAATTTTTTTTTTTTTATAAAGAATCGTGCTCAAGCTTCCGCAATGTGGACATTACAAAGCAGGATGGTACAATGAATAATGAAGCAGAATATGATCAGACATTAAAACTAAAAGGTTTTTCTAAATAAAATATTGTTTGTGATGACAATTACTCTTAATGATTTTGAAACTGTGTTCCCTACAATGAAAGCTTCTCTGGATATATTTTATGATGCTTTACTCGGTAATAGAATGAATCATCAATTTCAAATTCCTGAAAACGTAATGGTCAATGTGCAGGAAATCCCTATACATCAGCCGTATGTGAATCACATTGAAGGGTTCATGTTTGACAGGTAATTGAAAGGTAATTCATCTTCCAGACGTCCATCCCTCTAAACAGATATTTACAGTACTGAGGACAACAACTGATTAAATGAATGGAGACAGAAAACCTGATGTTCTACTGTGTTTAGACCCTTCTCTGGTAACCTGACATACTGAGCGATGTTTTAGCCATCAGACTTCATTCTTTTTACATTTGATGGGCTGATAGGGTATTTGTCCCAGGTTGTATCCATGGGTGCACTACTCGCCCCTACAACAAATAAGTTCTAATGCATGTACACAGTTAGTTCTAGAGCATGTACACAGTTTTGTAATCTATATGAGTGATATTTTTGGTTTAAATAAATTTTATTGGATTTTTTTGAGAAATTTACAACAAAGGAAAGATTGGTCAAAGAAAACAACGTGGCCATGGAACAATACATAAAAAATATATTTTTGATCATTTTGTTTTGCATGACCTCTAGTATAGTAAAAATCACACAACATAATATATACTCACTGATCACTTTATTAGGTACACCTTGTAAGTACAGGGTTGGACCCTCTTTAGCCTTTATAACTGCCTTCATTCTTCATGTCATACTTTCTACAAGGTGCTGGTAACATTCCTCTGAGATTTTGGTCCACATGGATATGATGGCATCACACAGTTGCTTCAGATTTGTTGTCTGCACATCCGTTATGCTAATCTCCTATTCTCATTACACTGTGGTCATAAATTGATGGACATGGTCAGCAACAACACTTAGGTAGGCTGTCATATTTAAAGGATGTTCAATGGTTCTAAGGCGCCTAAAGTGTGCCATGAAAATGTCCCCCACACCATTGTACCATCAGAATGAACGGTTGATACAAGGAAGGATGGATCCATGTTGCTATGCCTAATTCTGACTCTGTTATCTGAATGTCACAGCTGCAGTCAAGACTCATAAGACCAGGGAATGTTCCTCCAGTCTTCCATTGTCCAATTTTGCTGAGCCTGTACGCATTTCACCCGGTGTGGTCTCTTACTGCTGTAGCCCATTTGTTTCAAGATTGGATGTGTTGTGCATTCAGAGATGATATTCTGTATACCTTGGTTGTAACAAGTGGCTATTTGAGTTATTGTTGCCTTTCTTTCATTTCAAACCAGTCTTCTTATTCTCTTCTGACTTTCTGTCCCCAATGCTGCTGACTGGATAATTTCTCTATCAGACCATTATCTATAAACCCTAGAGATGGTTGTCCATGAAACTCCCAGTACATCAGCATTTTCTAAAATACTCAGACCAGTTAGTTTGGTACCGACATCCATTTCTACCCCATTGTGATGCTCAGTTTAAAGTTCAGCAGGTTGTCTTGACTATGTCTACAGTCTAAATGCAAAGAGTTTCTGCCTTGTGATTGGCTGCTTAGCTAGTAGTGTTAACACGTAATTCAATAGGTGTACCTAGTAAAGTGGCTGGTGAGTGTAGAAGCAGAGAGCAGACTCTGAGGTTTTGATATCTGTCAGGGACAGCAGCTACGACATGCACTATAGCTGTGACTAGCACTGCAACAACAAATTCTGTATTCAGGCAGACTGGCAAACTAGTTATTAACTCAATTGGAGCTGGTGCTATGTAATATTACATTTGTTAAATCCCCCATAGCTTCCACAAAGGATAACAGCTGATCACAGTGGTTTTAGCAGCCAGAGCCATAGTGATCAGCTGATCTCTTGGGTGGCATGTTGTGTAATGATATCTTGCTGTGGAACATTGTGTACTAGAACGACAGCACTGTCAATACGGCAAAACAGGAGAGCACACAGTAAATATCTGATAGAACTCTTGTCATAGATATAAGTGAAAGTTTGAATATTTCACTTTGCTAGAATTTCATGGATGGGCACATTTTAAATGACAAAGCTGTATTTGTCTTAAACAGGGTGCAGGTTGAGGTATGGATCTGTATTTCAGCTTTTCTGTGTCCCTTGTTTTACAGAATGCAAATATGTGACTGTAACAGGAGATTTGTTTGTCGTCAAAATGCAGATAAGGGGAAGTTGTGCTTATTCTCTCATCTTTACCTGTCACATCCTCGGGCCATTAGAGGAAGCCACATGGTGTGTCAGCATTGCTCACTCCTTAGCTCTTAACCCATCTCTATATTTATTTTGGCACTCACTTTGATGCAGAAATGAAAGTCATAGAAGAAAAAAATCCAAGTCTTACTCTTTTTAATATACAGTGGTAGATAGAAACACTGAAGCCAACAAAGGGTGGGAGCTTGGTTTTCTTGGTTCTATCTACTACAATGTAAAGGGGATTATAGCTTCTGTTTTTGCCATGTGTGGCACCCCCATTTGGTGATCAGGCAACTTATTTCCTTAACCAGCTGCTCCGTACATTACCACTTAAACATAGAGGACAAAGAATAGTGCATGTGCTTCATCTTGCAGCATCGATTGATTAAAACCAAGGATTACTACCGGGTAGCCCATTATTTGTCATTCTCATGAACAACAATGTCCATTTGGTTGGGCTTCTACTTGGCAGTTTTTTGGAAAGCCAAAGTCAGAAGTGGATTCAAACGGAATGGGAAATATGAAGAAACTATTTCCCCATGGACCCACTTTTGGCTTGAGCTCAAAAACTGCAGTGGCAGTTTAAAAAAAAAAACTCCCAATTAGAAACACAGCCTTTTGCTTGTATAACATTTGTCAGCTTGTTATTAGATAAAATCTACAAACACAGAACTGATTGAGAACAATATGATTTTCCATATTCTGGGGTTCCTGTGCACTTTACTGCCATACCACTGCTACAGTCACTGAGGATCTTTTGCATGGTATTATGTTCTAGGCTTACCATAACTTTTGGTTCTGACTCTTTCTTTCCATTCTTTCTTACTTCTCAGCACTGAACTACTCGGTGTTCCCCCCTCGCCTTAGACCCATAGTGGCAGGGATATCCTCCCTTAACGAGAGGTTATGTGCTTGGGTTGATGCCTCTCTGCAGCCTCTAATCACTCAAATGCCGGGCCACATAAAGGACACAGGACACACTCTGCATATGATGGATCGCATAGAGTGGAAACAGCTGATGTGGTCTCACTCTTTTCGATCATTCCCCATTCTTTAGCACTACAAGCTCTTACCTGGTTTCTTGGCACTTACTCTGACTATACTGTTATGTTACAGGAATATATTGTGCAAGTTGTGGATTTTTTACTCCATCATAATTATTTTATGTTCAATCAAAGCTTCTTTCTTCAGATTAAGGGAGCTTCGATGGGGGCGAAGTTCTCCCCCTCTCTCGCCAACATTTATATGTGTTGGTGGGAGAGGGGGACAATCTTCTCCCCGTCGAATCCATTCCTATCATCTATTATCTGGTATGGTCGCTACATAGATGACCTTCCCATTGTTTGGGGGTTTGATGTGGCGACCATACCGAATTTTAGGGAGTAATTAAATACAAATATCCACAACCTGAGTTTTATTGTTGCGCATGAAACCCACAGTGTTAATTTTCTGGATCTACATTTGGTGGGGGATGAGCAGAAGCAGTGCATAGTTACCTCCACATACAGAAAGAGTACGGCTGTTAATTCAACGTTACATGCTTCGTCTTGTCACCCACCGCATGTGATCAGAAACTTGCCCGTGGGCGAAATGATCAGAGCCCAAAGGAACTGCTGTGTATATGCAGACTTTGAACGGGAGGCTGAGGATATTGAGTCCCGACTCCTGGCTCTGGGTTATCATACACGAGATATTAAGCGTGGTATGAATATAGCCTCCAATAAAGTACAGAACACACTCATTTCGCCCAAATTGGACAAATCACACAAACCCACATCCAAAGCATTCAAAATAGACTCGCCTATAATATTTTCTACAAGATACAGTTATGAGTTTAAAGAGATATGCAACATAATTCATAAATACATGCCAGTCATTACTAGCGACCCTGCTTTTCAGGGGGTATTTGCATAAGGTTATAAATGTATTTCTAGGAGGGCTCCCACAGTTGGACAATTAATTTCACCAAGTTTGTGGAACGGGATGCAAAATCACAACAAACATGGCTGCGACATAGCGGATCCCACAAATGTGGGCACAGAAAGTGCATCTGTTGCAAATATATCTAGGCAGATAAGAAAGAAAGGGATGGCTACTCACTCAATTCCACTGTGTCTTTATTAAAATCCAAGGGTGCATAGGACACACAGGCATGTTCACAACTGGAGCGATGTATCGCATTTACACGCTTCTTCTGGCTCATGTGCTGAAGTACCGAAATAAAGCATTCCGTTTCCATATCTTTGCACTGGACATTCTGTTGTTCCTGATTCCTGCTTACTAGGCGCTGTCCACGCCAGTGCGGGCGCTGTGGGCAGGGAGTGAGAGCTGAACACATCCGTGTCTGTCACTTACTCAGCACTGCACTTCTTATTTTTCTGCTCTACATCAGGTAAAACAGATGTTTCCATTCTTAAAGTGTCCCTGCCATTATACAAAACTTCTGCTATTATACCAAACTTTTGCAGGGCCATCATATAAAGTTCCAGAGATTGGCCTGTGCAAGAATTCAGCAAAGAGGGCAGTTATGTTGGTCGTTCCAGGCTGTCAATCATGTGATTAGAGGATAAATAGTGGCATCATCTTATGACTAGTTTGGGCTAATTTATATATGGAAGGAACATTTTGAAGATTAATTTTAACCGCATTATTTGATGGAAAAGAGCATATTCAGACATGGTATGAGACTTGAGCTTCAAATGTGTAAGATGTTGCTGGTACTTATAAAGGGTAAACCCGATGACATGTTCCCTTTAACTAAACTAAAGAAAAGGCAAGGGTGGACACATATGTAGATGCATAAATATATAAAAGTGAACGGAAACAGTTATAATGTCATATTCGAACACGAGACATTATATTCTATACTTTCAAAGTTGTAATGGTAAAAGTTAATTAAAAAATTTATCTACAAATATAGAAAGATGAACACAGTCATACACTAACACAAGTATTGTTAGTAGTCAAATGTAATAGTAGAAGAGTTTGGAAACATGCCATACTTTCCATTTATCATTGAAGATTTCTTTTATATTAGCGTGGTATGGTTAGGACACTTATACCAACAAGTATCATTGAGGCCTTTTCTTATATCTCTCATAGAAGGTACACAATCTTCCTTTCATGTCAAGGCTATTTTTTGTTTAGTTCCTGGTGTATGTTGAATAATGGCTAAAGATGTTGGAAAGTTGTTAATATGTAGAAAGGAATAGATGCACCTGCTTCCATAGGTTATACATTTTTCTTCAGTTCCATATGAAGAGGGATGACATCATTTACCATCTAGTAAACTGCATTTCAAGCAACCTAAAGGAGTGTAGGGAAAATTTTCTTTAAGTTTTTTAGGAGAAAGATACCATCTCCAGCAATGACATAATTAGGGGGAGGAGATACGCAAGAAGATGCTTATCACCTAGAACAAGGTGCGGTAAGTATGGCTCTGCTCACATTATGCATTTGGAAAAGCCATGTTAAGAATGTATAATTTGAACAGACCCTTTACGCCTTTATGCCAGGGTCTTCCCAAACAGGGGGTCTTCGGCTGTTGCTAAGTACAACTTCCAACATTCCCAGACAACCAAAGGCAGCTCTTATTAACTCCTTCCTTGCTGGACTGAGCTGTCACAGTGGTTTCCACGCAAACTGAACCTGGCAATGTTCAAGGGTTTGGCAAGCCGCCAATACCCCAAAGTTCAGATCGAATCCAGGTTTGGGGGGCTCAGCTCGCTCAACTCTAGTTGGGACCTACTGTAGATGGAAATGAAGAGGACTCAATTAAGCCTCAAACAATCTCTCCCGTATTACATTTATCTTTATGGAAACACCATCCTTTATATTTGGTGATGGAACTGTAGCTAAAGAGCAACCTACTGGTTGAATATTGAGGATCAACCCTTGAGTTTTGACTTTCTAAGACTTATGATATAATTAGCATGAACCTGACTGTGAGCAATCATGTGCAATGCATCAGTGGATATGTTCTTATTTTACATTAATCTGTATGTAGCCGTCCTGCTATTATTTCAACCCACTATATAATCCTAAAATGGAAAGACTCCCCTTCAGAGTGCAGGTGATATTTTTATTCCTGACAGATAAATGATGCTGTGGTGCCCTAGAAGTCTCTCTTATTCAGCTGTACTGGAAGATGGTGTGAATCACACCTAACATGTAATTTCCTCTTAGTAAATACGCACTTGGTTACCAGTTCTTCTCCATATAGCCAATAATTTACAAATTTATGCTGAGAAAAGTAGAGTGGGGCAAAAAAGCCCTTCCGATATTTATCAACAGTTGAACCTGTGCCTATGGATCTTATCATGTAGTACACAGTTAAAGATGTAATCGCATTTCCTACATACTAGAAAGATATTATGATTGGAGGTTTTCTTCAGTGCACATTGTGCCACATGTATACATCTCTGGAGCAGCAGCTTCAGGGTGCATACCGCTGTGACAAATGTGAGCATGTTGCCCACCTGGAAGCTCGTATTAGAGATCTAGAGGAGCAAAATGCAACATTGAGGGCGATTGACAATCTTACAGAGCAAGCAGTTAGTGGGGCAGAAATGGAGGTTGGAGAAACTAGCCAGGAGGCCCAAGTAGGGAGCTGGGTTAATGTAGTTAGAGGGACTGGAAAGGGGGCAAGGAAAAGGAAGGTCACTTCTGCTTCTGATCTCCCAAGTAAAATTGCCAAGTTGGGCGATGATGCGAGGGCCTCAGTATCAGAGATGGCAACCCTAGTGGATACTGGTCTCCCTAACAGCCGGGGGAACAGCTCAACTAGTAGTGTGGGGGATGGTAACGCAGGTAGGCCAAGACAGTTAGTTGTGGTAGGGGACTCTATAATCAGGAAGACGGATAGAATAATTTGTCGCCAAGACCACCTCAACCGAATGGTTTGCTGTCTCCCTGGTGCCAGGGTTCGGCATGTGGTGGAAAGGGTGGACAAATTACTAGGGGGGGCTGGGGATGACCCAGCTGTCGTGGTCCATGTGGGAACCAACGACAGAATACATGGTAGGTGGAGGTCCTTGAAGAATAATTACAAGGAACTAGGTGCCAAGCTGAAGGGAAGGACCTCTAAGGTTGTGTTCTCTGGAATACTTCCTGTGCCATGCGCATCGCAGGAAAGACAGCGGGAGCTTAGGGAGTTAAATGCATGGCTTAAGTCGTGGTGTGAGGGGGAAGGGTTTGGGTTTTTAGAGCACTGGGCTGACTTTTCATTGGGGTACAAACTCTATTCTACGGATAATTTGCACCTGAATGGAAGGGGGTCTGCTGTGCTGGGGGAGAGAATCCTGGAAGGGGTGGCTGAGTATTTAAACTAGGTGAGTGGGGGGAGGATAATAAAGCAAAGAAAGCAGACAGTGGGATGGATAGGTTAGAGAGGGGTCAGGACATAATGGCGGGTGGAGAGGAGTCCTGTGGGGGGAGGTTAAGAACAGTGGATAAGGAGATTCATGCGTTACAAACCAGCTGTAAAAATAAATGTAGCCCGAAAAATTGTAATCCCAATAATTCAAAAAATTCCATTAGCCCCAATAACTCAATAACTACAATAAGCCCCATTAACTCAAAAAATACCATTAGCCCCAATAACTTAAATAACAACGTTAGACGCAATAACGCAAAAAATCCCATTAGCCCCAATAACTTAAATAATAACGTTAGACCCAATAACTCAAAAAATCCCATTAGCCCCAATAACTTAAATGTTACGCCGAGCGCTCCGGGTCCCCGCTCCTCCCCGGAGCGCTCGCTTCACTCCCTCCGCTGCAGCGCTCCGGTCACGTCCTCTGACCCGGGGCGCTGCGATCCTGCTGCCAGCCGGGATGCGATTCGCGATGCGGGTAGCGCCCGCTCGCGATGCGCACCCCGGCTCCCCTACCTGACTCGCTCCCCGTCTGTTCTGTCCCGGCGCGCGCGGCCCCGCTCCCTAGGGCGCGCGCGCGCCGGGTCTCTGCGATTTAAAGGGCCACTGCGCCGCTGATTGGCGCAGTGGTTCCAATTAGGGTTTTCACCTGTGCACTTCCCTATATTACCTCACTTCCCTTGCACTCCCTTGCCGGATCTTGTTGCCTTAGTGCCAGTGAAAGCGTTCCTTGTGTGTTCCTTGCCTGTGTTTCCAGACCTTCTGCCGTTGCCCCTGACTACGATCCTTGCTGCCTGCCCCGACCTTCTGCTACGTCCGACCTTGCTTCTGCCTACTCCCTTGTACCGCGCCTATCTTCAGCAGCCAGAGAGGTGAGCCGTTGCTAGTGGATACGACCTGGTCACTACCGCCGCAGCAAGACCATCCCGCTTTGCGGCGGGCTCTGGTGAAAACCAGTAGTGGCTTAGAACCGGTCCACTAGCACGGTCCACGCCAATCCCTCTCTGGCACAGAGGGTCCACTACCTGCCAGCCGGCATCGTGACAGTAGATCCGGCCATGGATCCCGCTGAAGTTCCTCTGCCAGTTGTCGCTGACCTCACCACGGTGGTCGCCCAGCAGTCACAACAGATAGCGCAACAAGGCCAACAGCTGTCTCAACTGACCGTTATGCTACAACAGTTGCTACCACAGCTTCAGCAGTCATCTCCTCCGCCAGCTCCTGCACCTCCTCCGCAGCGAGTGGCCGCTCCTGGGATACGCTTATCCTTGCCGGATAAATTTGATGGGGACTCTAAGTTTTGCCGTGGCTTTCTTTCCCAATGTTCCCTGCATCTGGAGATGATGTCGGACCTGTTTCCCACTGAAAGGTCTAAGGTGGCTTTCGTAGTCAGTCTTCTGTCCGGAAAAGCCCTGTCATGGGCCACACCGCTCTGGGACCGCAATGACCCCGTCACTGCCTCTGTACACTCCTTCTTCTCGGAAATCCGAAGTGTCTTTGAGGAACCTGCCCGAGCCTCTTCTGCTGAGACTGCCCTGTTGAACCTGGTCCAGGGTAATTCTTCCGTTGGCGAGTATGCCGTACAATTCCGTACACTTGCTTCAGAATTGTCCTGGAATAATGAGGCCCTCTGCGCGACCTTCAAAAAAGGCCTATCCAGCAACATTAAAGATGTTCTGGCCGCACGAGAAATTCCTGCTAATCTACATGAACTTATTCACCTAGCCACTCGCATTGACATGCGTTTTTCTGAAAGGCGTCAGGAACTCCGCCAAGATATGGACTCTGTTCGCACGAGGCGTTTCGTCTCCTCGGCTCCTCTCTCCTCTGGTCCCCTGCAATCTGTTCCTGTGCCTCCCGCCGTGGAGGCTATGCAGGTCGACCGGTCTCGCCTGACACCTCAAGAGAGGACACGACGCCGTATGGAGAACCTCTGCCTGTACTGTGCTAGTACCGAACACTTCCTGAGGGATTGTCCTATCCGTCCTCCCCGCCTGGAAAGACGTACGCTGACTCCGCACAAAGGTGAGACAGTCCTTGATGTCTACTCTGCTTCTCCACGTCTTACTGTGCCTGTGCGGATGTCTGCCTCTGCCTTCTCCTTCTCTACAGTGGCCTTCTTGGACTCTGGATCTGCAGGAAATTTTATTTTGGCCTCTCTCGTCAACAGGTTCAACATCCCAGTGACCAGTCTCGCCAGACCCCTCTACATCAATTGTGTAAATAATGAAAGATTGGACTGTACCATACGTTTCCGCACGGAGCCCCTTTTTATGAGCATCGGATCTCATCATGAGAGGATTGAACTTTTGGTCCTCCCCAATTGCACCTCGGAGATTCTCCTTGGACTTCCCTGGCTTCAACTTCATTCCCCAACCCTGGATTGGTCCACTGGGGAGATCAAGAGTTGGGGGTCCTCTTGTTCCAAGAACTGTCTAAAACCGGTTCCCAGTAACCCTTGCCGTAACTCTGTGGTTCCTCCAGTAACCGGTCTCCCTAAGGCCTATATGGACTTCGCGGATGTTTTCTGCAAAAAACAAGCTGAGACTCTACCTCCTCACAGGCCTTATGATTGCCCTATCGACCTCCTCCCGGGTACTACTCCACCCCGGGGCAGAATTTATCCTCTCTCTGCCCCAGAGACTCTTGCCATGTCCGAATACGTCCAGGAGAATCTAAAAAAGGGCTTTATCCGTAAATCCTCCTCTCCTGCCGGAGCCGGATTTTTCTTTGTGTCCAAAAAAGATGGCTCCCTACGTCCTTGCATTGACTACCGCGGTCTTAATAAAATCACGGTTAAGAACCGCTACCCCTTACCCCTCATCTCTGAACTCTTTGATCGCCTCCAAGGTGCCCACATCTTCACTAAATTGGACTTAAGAGGCGCCTATAACCTCATCCGCATCAGAGAGGGGGACGAGTGGAAAACGGCATTTAACACCAGAGATGGACACTTTGAGTATCTGGTCATGCCCTTTGGACTGTGCAATGCCCCTGCCGTCTTCCAAGACTTTGTCAATGAAATTTTTCGTGATCTGTTATACTCCTGTGTTGTGGTATATCTGGACGATATCCTAATTTTTTCTGCCAATCTAGAAGAACACCGCCAGCATGTCCGTATGGTTCTTCAGAGACTTTGTGACAACCAACTCTATGCCAAAATTGAGAAATGTCTGTTTGAATGCCAATCTCTTCCTTTTCTAGGATATTTGGTCTCTGGCCAGGGACTACAGATGGATCCAGACAAACTCTCTGCCGTCTTAAATTGGCCACGCCCCTCCGGACTCCGTGCTATCCAACGCTTTTTGGGGTTCGCCAATTATTACAGGCAATTTATTCCACATTTTTCTACCATTGTGGCTCCTATCGTGGCTTTAACCAAGAAAAATGCTGATCCCAAGTCCTGGCCTCCTCAAGCAGAAGACTCCTTTAAACGACTCAAGTCTGCCTTTTCTTCGGCTCCCGTGCTCTCCAGACCTGACCCTTCCAAACCCTTCCTATTGGAGGTTGATGCCTCCTCAGTAGGAGCTGGAGCTGTTCTTCTACAAAAAAATCCTTCCGGGCATGCTGTCACTTGTGGTTTTTTCTCTAGGACCTTCTCTCCAGCGGAGAGGAACTACTCCATCGGGGATCGAGAGCTTCTAGCCATTAAATTAGCACTTGAGGAATGGAGGCATCTGCTGGAGGGATCAAGATTTCCTGTTATTATCTACACCGACCACAAGAACCTCTCCTACCTCCAGTCGGCCCAACGGCTGAATCCTCGCCAGGCCCGGTGGTCTCTGTTCTTTGCCCGATTTAATTTTGAGATTCACTTTCGTCCTGCCGATAAGAACATTAGGGCCGATGCTCTCTCTCGTTCCTCGGATGCCTCAGAAGTTGATCTCCCTCCGCAACACATCATTCCACCTGACTGCCTGATCTCCACTTCTCCTGCCTCCATCAGGCAGACTCCTCCAGGAAAGACCTTTGTTTCTCCACGCCAACGCCTCGGAATCCTCAAATGGGGTCACTCCTCCCATCTCGCAGGTCATGCGGGCATCAAGAAATCTGTGCAACTCATCTCCCGCTTCTATTGGTGGCCGACTCTGGAGACGGATGTTGGGGACTTTGTGCGAGCCTGCACTATCTGTGCCCGGGATAAGACTCCTCGCCAGAAGCCCGCTGGTTTTCTTCATCCTCTGCCTGTCCCCGAACAGCCTTGGTCTCTGATTGGTATGGATTTTATTACTGATTTACCCCCTTCCCGTGGCAACACCGTTATTTGGGTGGTCGTTGATCGATTCTCCAAAATGGCACATTTCATCCCTCTTCCTGGTCTTCCTTCTGCGCCTCAGTTGGCTAAACAATTTTTTGTACACATTTTTCGTCTTCACGGGTTGCCTACGCAGATTGTCTCGGATAGAGGGGTCCAATTCGTGTCTAAATTCTGGAGGGCTCTCTGTAAACAACTCAAGATTAAATTAAATTTTTCCTCTGCATATCATCCCCAGTCCAATGGACAAGTAGAAAGAATTAACCAGATCCTGGGTGATTATTTGCGACATTTTGTTTCCTCCCGCCAGGATGACTGGGCAGATCTCCTTCCATGGGCCGAATTTTCGTATAACTTCAGGGTCTCTGAATCTTCCTCCAAATCCCCATTTTTCGTGGTGTACGGCCGTCACCCTCTTCCCCCCCTCCCTACCCCCTTGCCCTCTGGTCTGCCCGCTGTGGATGAAATTTCTCGTGACCTTTCCATTATATGGAGAGAGACCCAAAATTCTCTCTTACAGGCTTCTTCACGCATGAAGAGGTTCGCGGATAAGAAAAGAAGAGCTCCCCCCGTTTTTTCCCCTGGAGACAAGGTATGGCTCTCCGCTAAATATGTCCGCTTCCGTGTCCCTAGCTACAAGTTGGGACCACGCTATCTTGGTCCTTTCAAAATTTTGTGTCAAATTAATCCTGTCTCTTATAAACTTCTTCTTCCTCCTTCTCTTCGTATCCCTAATGCCTTTCACGTCTCTCTTCTCAAACCACTCATCCTCAACCGTTTTTCTCCCAAATCTGTTCCTCCCACTCCTGTTTCCGGCTCCTCGGACGTCTTCTCGGTCAAGGAAATTTTGGCTGCCAAAAAGGTCAGAGGGAAAAATTTTTTTTTTTTTAGTAGACTGGGAGGGTTGTGGTCCTGAAGAGAGATCCTGGGAACCTGAGGACAACATCCTTGACAAAAGTCTGCTCCTCAGGTTCTCAGGCTCCAAGAAGAGGGGGAGACCCAAGGGGGGGGGTACTGTTACGCCGAGCGCTCCGGGTCCCCGCTCCTCCCCGGAGCGCTCGCTTCACTCCCTCCGCTGCAGCGCTCCGGTCACGTCCTCTGACCCGGGGCGCTGCGATCCTGCTGCCAGCCGGGATGCGATTCGCGATGCGGGTAGCGCCCGCTCGCGATGCGCACCCCGGCTCCCCTACCTGACTCGCTCCCCGTCTGTTCTGTCCCGGCGCGCGCGGCCCCGCTCCCTAGGGCGCGCGCGCGCCGGGTCTCTGCGATTTAAAGGGCCACTGCGCCGCTGATTGGCGCAGTGGTTCCAATTAGGGTTTTCACCTGTGCACTTCCCTATATTACCTCACTTCCCTTGCACTCCCTTGCCGGATCTTGTTGCCTTAGTGCCAGTGAAAGCGTTCCTTGTGTGTTCCTTGCCTGTGTTTCCAGACCTTCTGCCGTTGCCCCTGACTACGATCCTTGCTGCCTGCCCCGACCTTCTGCTACGTCCGACCTTGCTTCTGCCTACTCCCTTGTACCGCGCCTATCTTCAGCAGCCAGAGAGGTGAGCCGTTGCTAGTGGATACGACCTGGTCACTACCGCCGCAGCAAGACCATCCCGCTTTGCGGCGGGCTCTGGTGAAAACCAGTAGTGGCTTAGAACCGGTCCACTAGCACGGTCCACGCCAATCCCTCTCTGGCACAGAGGGTCCACTACCTGCCAGCCGGCATCGTGACATTAAATAGTACAATTAGCCCTTATAACTCAAAAAATGACATTAACCCCAATAACTCTGAAAATCCCATTAGTGAGACTATATGTGTAAAACTTAATGGAAATGTAAAGTGTATGTTCACAAATGCCAGAAGCCTAGCAAATAAAATGGGGGAGCTTGAGGCCTTGATACTGGAGGAACATATTGATATAGTTGGGGTCACTGAGACATGGCTGGACTCCTCGCATGACTGGGCTGTTAATCTGCAGGGGTTTACATTGTTTCGCAAGGATAGAATGAACAGAAAAGGTGGTGGAGTCTGTCTGTATGTAAGAAGTGGTATGAAAGTCAATGTGAACGATGCCATAGTGTGTGATGATTCTGAGGAGGTGGAATCACTGTGGGTAGAATTACAAAAGGAGGGAAATACTGAAAAAATAATATTTGGTGTAATTTACAGACCCCCTAATATCACTGAAGAGATAGAAGGTCGGCTGTATAAACAAATAGAGAGGGCCGCCCGGGCAGGTACAGTGGTAATAATGGGAGATTTTAACTATCCAGATATAGATTGGGGCCGGGGGTTGGCTAAAACTACAAAGGGGAGAAAATTCCTAAATTTATTGCAGGATAATTTTATGGGCCAGTTTGTGGAGGACCCAACAAGAAGTGATGCCTTGTTGGATCTGATCATTTCCAACAACGCAGAGCTGGTTGGTAATGTAACTGTGCGGGAAAACCTTGGTAATAGCGACCACAATATAGTTACTTTTGACTTAAAATGTAGAAAACAAAGACAGACGGGGAAAGCAAAAACATATAACTTTAAAAAGGCAAATTTCCCTGGGCTGAGGGCTGCACTACAGGACATAGACTGGGGGGAGGTGTTCTCAAATACTGATACAGAAGGTAAATGGGACATCTTTAAATCAACTCTAAATAACTATACAGCTAAATATATACCAAAGGGGAACAAATATAAACGATTAAAACTAAATCCTACATGGCTGACAAATGAGGTTAAAAGAGCAATAAACAACAAAAAAATAGCCTTCAAAAAATACAAATCTGATGGGTCAGCTATAACATTTAAACAGTACAAGGAGCTTAATAAAATCTGTAAAAATGTAATAAAAACAGCAAAAATTCAAAATGAGAGACAGGTGGCCGAAGAAAGCAAAACTAATCCTAAATATTTTTTTAGATATATAAATACAAAAAAACCAAGGACAGAGCATGTAGGACCCCTTAATAATGATAATGGGGAGGTTGTCACGGGCGATCAAGAGAAGGCGGAGCTACTGAAGGGGTTCTTTAGTTCTGTATATACTATGGAAGAAGGAGCTGACATTGGTCAGGTCAGTGCTGGTAACACATCATATAATGTATTGAACTGGCTTAATGTAGAGATGGTACAAGGTAAGTTAAGTAAAGTAAATGTAAGCAAATCTCCAGGGCCGGATGGACTACACCCAAGAGTTCTTAGAGAGGTAAGTTCAGTAATATCTGTACCCTTGTTCATGATATTTAGAGATTCTCTGGTGTCTGGTATTGTGCCAAGGGACTGGCGCAAGGCTAATGTGGTACCAATCTTCAAGAAGGGCTCTAGGTCTTCGCCAGGCAATTATAGACCGGTAAGTCTAACGTGCATTGTGGGTAAATTGTTTGAAGGACTTATAAGGGATTACATACAGGAATACATAGGGGATAATAGTATTATAAGTGATAGCCAGCATGGGTTTACTAAGGATAGAAGTTGTCAAACCAATCTAATTTGCTTTTATGAAGAGGTGAGTAGAAGCCTTGACAGAGGAATGGCTGTGGATATAGTGTTTCTGGATTTTGCCAAAGCATTTGATACTGTCCCTCACAGACATCTGACAGGTAAGTTAAGGTCCTTGGGCTTGGAAACTTTAGTTTGTAACTGGATTGAACACTGGCTCATAGATCGTACCCAGAGAGTGGTGGTAAATGATTCGTACTCTGATTGGTCCCCGGTTATTAGTGGTGTACCCCAAGGTTCAGTACTGGGCCCGCTGCTGTTTAATTTATTTATCAATGATATAGAGGATGGTATTAACAGCTCTGTTTCTATCTTTGCAGATGACACCAAGCTTTGTAGCACAGTACAGTCTATAGAGGATGTGCATAAGTTACAAGATGACTTGGATAGACTAAGTGTCTGGGCATCCACTTGGCAAATGAGGTTCAATGTGGATAAATGTAAAGTTATGCATCTGGGTACTAATAACCTGCATGCGTCGTATGTCTTAGGGGGGATTAAACTGGCAGAGTCACTGGTAGAGAAGGATCTGGGTGTACTTGTAGATCACAGACTACAAAATAGCATGCAATGTCAGGCTGCTGCTTCCAAAGCCGGCAGGATATTGTCATGTATAAAAAGAGGCATGGACTCGAGGGGCAGGGACATAATACTCCCCCTTTATAAAGCATTGGTACGGCCTCACCTGGAATATGCTGTTCAGTTTTGGTCGCCTGTTCATAAAAGGGACACTGCGGAGTTGGAAAGGGTGCAGAGACGCGCGACTAAACTAATATGGGGCATGGAACATCTTAGCTATGAGGAGCGATTAAAGGAGTTACAATTGTTTAGTCTTGAGAAGAGACGTTTAAGGGGGGATATGATAAACGTATATAAGTATATAAATGGCCCATACAAAAAATATGGAGAAAAACTGTTCCAGGTTAAACCCCCCCAAAGGACGAGGGGGCACTCCCTCCGTCTGGAGAAGAAAAGGTTTAGTCTAAAGGGGCGGCACGCCTTCTTTACCGTGAGGACTGTGAATTTATGGAACGGTCTACCTCAGGAACTGGTCACAGCAGGAACAATTAACAGCTTTAAAGCAGGGTTAGATACATTCCTGGAACAAAATAACATTAATGCTTATGCAGAATTATAAAACTACATCCCTTTCCCTTATCCCCTTACATCCTTCCCTTCAATCCCCTGGTTGGACTTGATGGACGTATGTCTTTTTTCAACCATACTAACTATGTAACTATGTAACTATATGCAATAGACGTTGTAAGGCATTGGCTTCCAAAATGTAGAAAAAGTCTTGAATGTCTTATTAATGTATTTTTTTTTTTACTTTGGACTGTTTTGATAATAATGTTCAGAGGAGACATTGCACAATAGCTCTACTGGACTAGATCAAGGACGTACCTTTTGTCAAGCACTCCTCGGCCAATGCTGTCACTCATCACAAACATACCTGCCTTATACAGAAGAATACTAGGATCTAACACCATGTTGGCTGCAAGTCCAGAAAAACTAACAAAATGACTTCACGACACAATTTCTCAATTTGTAAAGCAAGTTTTTAGAGCAGCACTGAGGGTGGTATATGCTTGTGGTTTATTTTCAACGACTACATTGTAATTTTGCAAATTGTTTTAAAAAATGCAAATAATAATTTAATGATTGCATGACCACTGCATGTAATGTGGCTTACGGTGCATGCACACCATGTTTTCACTGTACGGGTGCTGGATCCGGCTGGGGGAGGGGAAAAAGTTATTTCTGAATATTGTTTTTGTTAGGGTGCATGCACACCACGTTTTCACTTTAGGGGTGTCGGATCTGGTTTGGGGAGGGGAAAACCGTGCGCTCCAGTACCCCAGCCGGACCGGCGCTGAAATCCATTGACTTTAATGAGCTAACCGGAGTTACCGTTTTACTCCGGTCGGCACATTTTTGACCCGTATCCGGATTTCTGACCGGACCTCAAAATGTAGCATACTACATTTTGAGGTGCGGTCAGAAATCCAGATACGGGTAAAAAATGAGCCATGCGGAGTGACTCCGGTCGGTACATTAAAGTCAATGGATTTCAGCGCCGGTCCGGCTGGGGTACTGGAGTGCACGGTTTTCCCCTCCTCCAGCCAGATCCGGCACCCATACAGTGAAAACGTAGTGTGCACGCACCCTAACAAAAACAATATTCAGAAATAACTTATATGATAAGTAAAAAAAAATTAGCTAAATTAATGCGTAAATCCAAAATATAAAAAAAAATACATGCAAATTAGATCAATAACTTTCATAAATAATATTCATAAGCCTCCACCTATGGGTTTTTCATTCCATTTGTCCAAAAGGATGGCAATATGAAATGTACCTTATGAGATATGTTCCTAAATTCAAAACTTATGAGCATACTTTGCTGGCGTAATCATGTGCAGGGGCTCCGAGAAGATCAAAGATAGGGCCTCATTGCTACCATGCCACTTGGTCTTAGTACAGATTGGGATATTCTGTGTTGTGCTTTATATGAATATTCTACAGATTTCAAGTAAACGTTCACTAGAATTTGAATCAGATGGCGCTGGTATAGCACATGTAATTGCTACAAGAGGTCATGCCCCGAAACTGAAAGAGGCAGCTTCAAAGAAAAGTGAGAACGTTTAGTTCACAAAAGTATTTTACAGTGAGCAAAATATTTCTGAGATACAACTATATTTAAAAAAAAAAAATCTTCCAAACAGGTATATAAGGTAAGTGATTATGTGTTCAATAAAAAACTGAAAGCTGAATAGATACGTACTGTTAAATAAATCATTATATTGTCTATAAAAAAAAACTGTCTACGTAGGCAAAACATTACTTTTTTCCCCCTCTCTAATGTTTTATAAAGTCTCTAAAATTTGGAAAGGAACATTTGATATTGAATATAAATATTGGTACAGTAGCTCAACGAGTTGCTTAGAGTAAGATCCACAGAAGTTGTAGGTTTACCGAGAGGTCATTTAAGGTCCTTATGGTGAAAGGAAACCAACTTGAAGTTGAGATTACAATCAATGTTACTGTGTTTACAGACTATAGGGAAACCAGTTATTTCACTCATTTATTTACTAAGAGTCCTTTGCTGTTCCCCTTTGCTTCCTACCACACTAAAGTTAAACATTCCTTGGCCCCTAGGGAACATAGTAAAGAGCCACTTCAGGCTATATCAAAGACCTTACACAGAGTTTTGCCCAACCAATGAACATTATACCATAGAGAAATTTCCACTTACATAAATAAACCATATGGAGGAATGATTTAACAGTTGGATAATAAATCATTTACAGGGTTTGTAACAAATGTGAATGAATTCCCCTCTCCTACAAATGATGCTCATTTTAAAAGCTGAGTTCAGGCTTTCATAAAGGACTTTTCTGTTAAGGAATGACGTAAGACAGCTAATGTGAACCAAGACTCCAAAACCCCCAACAACAAAGATGAACTTTGGATCTACAAACTGGTCTCAACTGAAGTTTCTCCTTTTAAGTACCCAAAATCCATTTCTGTTGTTTTGGTCCTCAGTGAAAAGGAAATATACAGACTAATGGCTCATTCCATTATATTCCCCCTTGCTTTATGTTATTAAACATATGTTGTTGAGATATTTTGACAGACTTTATAGCTGTGCTATAATGGCACAGAGTACAAGAAAAGTTTTAGAACATACAAGTTATACAGTGTATATCTGCTTTTTAATCCTTTTTAGAAATTGGTGCATATGGTCACTTACGTTAGGGCTCCAAGTTGGGCACCCATGAATTGTTATGGGGTAATAGATGGACACCACCTAACATCTTTAGAATATGCAACCAGGGTGCTACATGTGTAAAATACCATTCACTAATTAAATAAATATATACTGTAGATACATATGAATTATGAATGTGCACACCCAGGTTCCTGTTAAAAATATTTCTTTAATAATAATTTACAGTTTACTAAAAGAGATGAGCGAACTTTTCAAAAATTTGATTCGGCCGATTTGCCAAATTTTCCGAAAAAGTTAGTTTCGATCCAAATTTTTTTGCGGCTAATCTATGTTAAAAAAAGGCTATTTCTAGCCTACATACAGCCTCTATAGGGGTATAGAACACTTTGCTGTGTTCTAAAACGCATATGGAGTGTGCTGGGTTAGTGAAATAATACTGTTATTCAGAATAACTTGCAGATTACCGGCATCGCTTTTAGAATCACTGCCGCACAGCAGCACAATGACAGAGCCTGGTGGTGGCATCAGTGTCAGGAGACCATATAGTGACTGAATGACAGCGTGGAGGTGTCGGCAGCATGAGGAGACCATATAGTGGCTGAATGGCACAGCGTTGAGGTGTTGGCAGCATGAGGACACCATATAGTGGCTGAATGACACAGCATGGAGGTGTTGGCAGCATGAGGACACCATATAGTGGCTGAATGGCACAGTGTGGAGGTGTTGGCAGCATGAGGACACCATATAGTGGCTGAATGACACAGATTGGATGAAGCTGAAGCATGAGGACACCATATAGTGGCTCAATGACACAGCATGGAGGTGTTGGCAGCATGAGGACACCATATAGTGACTGAATGGCACAGTGTGGAGGTGTTGGCAGCATGAGGACACCATATAGTGGCTGAATGACACAGCTTGGATGAAGCTGAAGCATGAGGACACCATATAATGGCTCATTGACACAGAATGGAGGTGTTGGTAGCATGAGGACACCTTATAGTGGCTGAAAGGCACAGTGTGGAGGTGTTGGCAGCATGAGGACACCATATAGTGGCTGAATGACACAGCTTGGATGAAGCTGAAGCATGAGGACACCATATAGTGGCTGAATGACACAGCATGGAGGTGTTGTCAGCATGAGGAGACCATATAGTGGCTTAATGACACAGCATGGACATGTTGTCAGCATGAGGACACCATATAGTGGCTGAATGACACAGCTTGGATGAGGCTGAAGCATGAGAACACCATATAGTGGCTGAATGACACAGAATGGAGGTGTTTGCAGCATGAGGACACCATATAGTGGCTGAATGGCACAGTGTGGAGGTGTTGGCAGCATGAGGAGACCATTTAGTTGCTGAATGACACAGCCTGGAGTTGGCTGATGCACGAGTACACACCAGGGCTTCACAATCCCTCCAAAAAAACGCCCCAATTTTAGAAATTTTTGAAAAAGATTTTGGATAGCGGGTGCTACCTATGAAAGAATGTGAAATTAAAAGAACCAGGCCCCACAGCGGCTTCAGCAACCCATATATTGCCTGAATGACAGAGCCTGGAGTTGGCTGATGCACGAGTACACACCAGGGCTTCACAATCCCTCCAAAAAAACACCACAATTTTAGAAATTTTTGAAAAAGATTTTGGATAGCAGGTGCTAACCATGAGAAAATTTGAAATGAACAGACCCAGGCCCAGCAGCGCCATCATTTTTTTATTTGAAATTTAAAACAATCTTTGCCTGTCCCGGACCCCAGCGTGTTGGTACGAAGGACCAAATCCAACAAGCCCCCACAGGGCTCATGTGGCCGTGAGATTTAGGTGAAACGTCTCCATTGCCCTGACCGGCCATTGTTTCCAAGACTTCTCGCCAAGGCAAACCATGTGAAGAACAGTGTGAAACCGCCGTGAACTGCACACATGGAAGGGCCACTGAGACTTGTCCGGGCAGTGGAGGCTTAAGACACAGAGGAGGATGTGGAGGCGGAGTAGCACACTGTCGCAGGACCAACGGGCTAACAGAGTGTAGCAGGAAGCAGCATTGAGTACACACCAGGGCTTCAGAATCCCAAAGAAAAAACAACCATTTTTAAAATAATTGGGTGCTACTTATATGTTGCATTGGGTGCTACTTATATGTTGCATGAATGACACACCCTGGAGTTGGTTGATGCATGAGTACACACTAGGGCTTCACAATCCCTCAAAAAAAAACACAACAATTGTAGAAATTTATGAAGAAGACTTATGGATAGCGGGTGCTACCTATGAGAAAATTTGAAATTCCCAGACCCAGGCCCAGCAGCGCCATCAGTAAACCATATATTGCCTGAATGACACAGGCTGGAGTTGGCTGATGCATGAGTACGCACCAAAGCTTCACAATCCCTAATAAAAAAGACAAGCATTTTTGACAAAAAAAATTTTAACGAAAATTTAGGACAGCGAGTGCTCTCTATATATTACCAGAATGATGCAGCCTGGAGTTGGCTGCAGCATGAGGAGACCATTGAAATGTGTGATTTTTTTATTTGAAATTTAAATCAAAATTTGTGTCCCAGACCCAGCCGTGTGGGTACAAAGGACCTAATCTCACAAGCACCCACAGGGCTCATGTGGCTGTAAGACAACGTCTCCATAGCCCTTACCGGCCATTTTTGGGTTTTGTACCTTTGTTTAAGAACAAGCGCATATCAAAGAGTCCAGAAGACTCTATAATGCAGGACGGTGGACCACCAAAAGACATTCTTCTATAAAAGAACTATTTATGAAATAAAAAAGCAGAGTTCATCCCTCAGCATATTTTTTTTTAAAATGTTACTTAAAAAATCACATGCAACAATCGTTCAATGGTGAATTGGTTATTATTGTGGAAAATTCTAGTTTATTACTGTGATAATTATCAGAAAATTTGAAAAAAACACTACCCAAGAGTGTTTAATAACCCCATACATTGCACCATAAATGTTGAAATTTTAATTAAGTATGTATGTATGTATTTCAAAAATCCTAAAATTAAAGGCCCAAGCCCAGAAGCATCAGGAAGTCAAGTACTTCCTGAAAGACACAGGAGCAGTCAGGAGTAGGCATCAGCAGTACCCAGGCTTTAATAACCCCTTACATTGCACAATCACTCGCGAGATCGAGCAATAACAGGTCCGTTATGCCCTCAGATGTCCGGGGCTGCACGCACGCTACACTGAACGGACCAGCGTGTGTCTATCTTTCACCGACAGGTGCGGGTAACCTGCTGAACCCCCTTCGCGATAGGGATCAGGGATTGCAATTATTTGCCAGGAAAGAAGAATCACAACTAATCGCCGGTCATAAGCTCGGGTTCATTAAGTCCCTGCCCTTTGTACACATCGCATGTCTCTACTACCGATTGGAGGGTTTAGTGAGGTCCTTGGATCGGCCACGGCGGGGTAGGAGAAGGCCCTAGCAGAGCGCCGAGAATTTAAAGATCATTGTTGAAATTAGCATTAAGCATGTATTAGCTACTGCTAAACTTCCAAAAATGTAAGGTCCAAGGCCTGAGGCATCAGGGAGGCAATTATTTCCTGAAAGACACAAAATGAGTCAGGAGCAGTCATTCGCAGTACCCAAGAGGGTTTCATAACCAACACCTTACATTTAAAGATCAATGTTGAAATTTGCATTAAGCATGTATTTAGCTACTGCAAAACATCCAAAAATTGAAGGCCCAAGGCCTGAGGCATCAGGGAGGCAAGTAGTTCCCGAAAGACACAGAATGAGTCAGGAGCAGTCATTTGCAGTACCCAAGAGGGTTTCATAATCATCCCCTTACATTTAAAAGTCAATTTTGAAATTTGCATTAAGCATGTATTTAGCTACTGCTAAACTTCCAAAAATTGAAGGCCCAAGGCCTGAGGGCAGGGAGGCAAGTAGTTCCTGAAAGACACAGAATGAGTATGGAGCAGGCATTCGTAGTACCCAAGAGGGTTTCATAACCCCTTACATTTAAAGATCAATGTTGACATTTGCATTAAGCATATATTTAGCTACTGCTAAACATCCAAAAATTAAAGGCCCAAGGCCAGAAGCATCAGTGAGGCAAGTAGTTCCTGAAAGACACAGGATGAGCCAGGAGCAGGCAATCGCAGTTCCAAAGAGGGTTCCATAACCCTAATTGATAACCCAAGAGGGTTTCATAACCAACCATAATTGGGAAATGTTGGTGTAGCAGCTTGGTCAATCTACTCTGAGGCATCTGGCTTTGGTGGCTGGAAATCCTGGCTGATCCATCCCTGATTCATCTTGACAAACATCAGTCTCTCCACATTTTTAGTGGACAGACAAGTTCGCCTTGGGGTTACTATGGCAACAGCCGCACTAAACACCCGCTCTGATGGCACACTACTAGCCGGGCAGGGCAGCTTTTCCAGGGCTAGTTGTTTCCATAAATCAAGTTTGGCTGCCCAGAAGTCCAGCGGATCTTCAATGGTTGTTGGCATGGCCATGTCAAGGTATGCCCCCACCTGCTGGTTCAGGTCCTGCTCCATGTCTACCTGCTGCTGATGAGTTGCTTCACTATGCTGGTAAAGAAAGCTACTCATCAGCGACTGTAGACTCAGGCTGCTGCTGATTGAGCTGGTACTGCTCCTTCCACCCCTCCCCTCCCCTCCCCAGCAGCCATGGTAGTGGAAGGTGAGCGCAGAGGGCCCCCCGAGTCAGATCTGCGAGTGGATGGACCATGTGGCCGATAGGCATCAGCCAACTGACTACGTAGAATGTCTCTGTAGTAGGTCAGTTTGTCCTCCCTCTCAGTGGGTGTAAAAAAGGCCCCTATTTTGGGACGGTAGCGAGGGTCTAATAAGGTGGAGATCCAGAAGTCATCCCGATGACGAATTTTGACAATTCGGGGGTCACTACGCAAGCAACTGAGCATGCATCGTGCCATTTGCGCCAGTGACTCGGAGGGACTACCTGCCTCCATCTCCACTGCATACTGCCACGGTGTGTCTGGGTCCTCTGTCTCAACTTCCTCATAACCCTCCAGCTCCTCTGGCTGCTCCTGCTCCTCCTCTCCTGTCCGAAGACTAGAAACACCGGCCATCTCATCCAACCTAAACTGTGCTCCGCTCTGCCCCTCATCATCCTCCTCCTCCAGTTCAGCCCCCCACAGGGCTCATGTAGCCTTGAGATGTAGGCACAACGTCTCCATTGCCGTGACCAGCCATGGTTTCAATCATTTGTTGTAGGAAATGTAGGAGTGGAATTACGTCGTTCATGGCGTAATCCAGGCGACTCACAAATAATGTGGCTTCCTCAAAGGGCCTCAGCGAACGGCAGGTGTCACGTATGAGCTGCCACTGGTTCACATTGAAGTTACACAGGGGAGTACTCCTATCTGCTTGGATCATCAAGAAATCGGTGATGGCTTTTCTTTGTTCGTATAGTCTGTCCAACATATGAAGGGTGGAATTCCAACGTGTGGCAACGTCACAAATAAGACTATGTTGTGGGATACCGTTCTGACGCTGCAGCTCAAGGAAGGTGTGCTTGGCGGTGTACGAGTGGCTGAAGTGCATGCACAGTTTCCTTGCCAATTTCAGGATGTTTTGCAAATGGGGTGAAGACTTGCGGAAGTGCTTGACAACCAGATTCAACACGTGTGCCATGCAGGGCGAATGGTTCACACTTCCTTGTCGCAGCGCGGACACAATGTTCTTCCCGTTGTCTGTCACCATGGTTCCCATTTCCAGATTTCGTGGAGTGAGCCATACTCGGATTTCTTTACGAATGAACTTTAGCAGTTCCTCCCTTGTGTGACTCCGTTCACCAAGGCAAACCATGCTTGACACCACTGTGCCCTACACACATGGTACGATGAATGGCCACCGAAATTTGGACACGGTGGAGCATGAGGAGGCGGCGTCGCACACTGTAACAGGATCAACTGCCTGGGAGCGAGAGCGTGGAGGAGGAAGCGGTGTGACCTGTCCAAGTTGCTGTTGTGGCTATGCAGGAACCACATTTACCCAGTGAGCCGTAAAAGACAAGTATTGTCCCTGCCCGTAGTTACACCTTGGCACTGCCGTGCACTTTTGAACACACCGACAGGCTCAAGGACTGGCCCCCCTTCTCTTGTACAAACTTATGCAGGGCTGGTACTGCCTTCTTCGCAAAGAAATGACGGCTTTGGACTCTCCACCTCGGCTCGGCACAAGCCATCAATTCTCTGAAAGGTGCAGAGTCCACCACTTGAAAAGGGAGGGACTGCAACACCAGCAACTTGGACTTGAGCACATTCAACTTCTGCGCCATTGGATGAGTGGGCGCATACTGTTGTCTCTTGGACATGGCTACACCGATGGATTGTTGGCGGAATGGCTGACTAAAAGCGGGAGAAGCAGGAGCGACAGAAGTAGGGTTTGACACACAGCTCCCTTCGGCTGAGGTGGTGGAGCCTTGGCTGGATGAAGGAGGGAGCGGATGGCCACTGGGTAATGCAACAGGCTGGACCATTACATCAGAGCCACGGGTCTCCCAGGTCGCTTTATGGTGGCGAAGCATGTGTTGACGCAGGGCCGTGGTGCCGACCCTGGCCACGCTTCACCTTCTGCTGACAGATCTTGCATGTGGCTACGTGAACCTCCTCCGGATGCCTTATGAAAAACTTCCACACCGCCGAGTAGCTGATTTTCCCATCCGCAGTCCGCACTATTTGACTACTACTGGCGCCGTCCCCAGGAACCCCTGTTCCACTACCTCCCGGAAAGGTAGGCTGCCGCGAAGAAGGTGGTCTCCCCTGGGCATGTTTGGCTTCTGAATTTCCACTACTGCCACCACGCTGACTGCCAAATGTGCTACCGTCTTGCTGCCTCAAGGGCAACCTGCAACTCTCTTCTCTTGATGATGATGAAGCCCCTTCTGCACCCGGCTCCCAATTGCGATCGGCTTCATCATCATTAACAGTTGTGTGCACGTCACTGATGTCCTCCTCAGGTTCCCCAACAGTGTCTGCTTCAGGACCCTGAACACTTGCAACACCGCCTCCCGCGTCACTCTCCGCATCACTACTTGGCCGCCTAGCGGAGCAAGCGGCGCATGTCTCCTCCCCTTCTTGGCTGTCCAGTAGCTGCTGACTGTCCTCTATTGGATCGTCCTCAGTAAATAGTGGAGCTGAACCCACGGCATAAGATACTTCTTTAGGAGAGGAAACATCATAGGACAAAGGCAATGGGAGGACATGGACTGCTCCCGGGCCATGCCAACTGAGGGTTGTGTCTAAGGAAACCACCGACTGTTGACTGGGGGTGTCAGATGTCACTTGTGATGATGTGGATGAACGTGTTAACCAATCAACGACGGCAGATGGGTTGCTGGTGGAGACACCTGCTGCGACTCCTGCTGCCACTCGCCCCAAGTCTCCTGCCAACTCTGCCTGAAGTATTTAGGCCTCTGCAACTCCTATGTGCACGTCCAGGCACTTCTCTGCCTGACATACTTAGTGCGTTTATGAGGGTATTACAATACGCTACACTACTCTTTAAATACTTGGATGTACCTATACGGTATGCACTAATGAGGGAACTAATATGCCTAACTATTAGCAGAAAAAACTCTGTAGTTTTGTAAAACACTAGCCGGTGGATACTATTGTTTGGACTTGCACCTTGACAGATTAACAGGTACTAAATGGTACAATACTTGGATGTGCGTATGCGGTATGCACTGATGAGGGCAGTAATATGCCTATTAGCAGAAAAAACTCTGTATTTTTGTAAAACACCAGACGGTGGATACTATTGTTTGGACTTTGACGGTATGGAGCACCTTGAAAGCTTAACAGGTACTAAATGGTACAATACTTGGATGTACCTATGCGGTATGCACTGATGAGGGCAGTAATATGCCTAACTATTAGCAGAAAAAACTCAGTATTTTTGTAAAACACCAGCCGGTGGATACTATTGTTTGGACTTTGACGGTTTGGAGCACCTTGACAGCTACTAAATGGTACAATACTTGGATGTACCTAGGCAGTATGCACTGATGAGGGCAGTAATATGCCTATTAGCAGAAAAAACTCTGTATTTTTTTAATACACCAGCCGGTGGATACTATTGTTTGGACCTTGACGGTATGGAGCACCTTGACAGCTTAACAGGTACTAAATGGTACAATACTTTGATGTACCTATGCGGTATGCACTGATGAGGGCCTATTAGCAGAAAAAACTCTGTATTTTTGTAATATACCAGCCGGTGGATACTATTGTTTGGACTTTGACGGTATGGAGCACCTTGACAGCTTAACAGGTACTAAATGGTACAATACTTGCATGTACCTATGCGGTATGCACTGATGAGGGCAGTTATATATGCGTAACTATACGCAGAAAAAACTGTTTAAAAAAAAAAACACAGCCGGTGAATAGTATTTTTTGGACTTGCACAGTATGTAGCCAGCCCCTTGACAGATTAACAGGTTCAAAATGGTGCAAATTCACTACAGTCCACTGAACAATCACATATTTCTGAACAGCAGCAGGACCCAACAGTGCAGCACCACAAAAAAAATCCAGGGATTAAACCCTAAATTGCACTCTGTCACACAATTCTGAGCAGCAGAAGTTTTGTGGAGCAAATAAAATTAAACTCAATTGGGCTGAAAAATGAGGAGATAAGATGCTTCAGAAAGTTCAGGCAGCTTGGAGATCTGTATGAGGCAGCTGACAGCTATCTGCCCCTCTCTGCTGCAATGCTCAATAACGTGAATAGGAGGCTTAGCAATCAATGATCCGTCTCAGTGTTACAGCACAGCACTCTGCACTCCTGCCTTTCCCTAATGCTGATGTGAATAGCAGTTGCAGTGTAACGCTGTGGTATGAGCTATTCACACACACACGCAGTCTCGTCCTCTCCATCTGAGTGCATAGATGAAATGAAGAGAGGCAAGATGGCCGCCGATTATATAGGGGCTGTGACATCACAGGGGTCAGTGAACACTGATAGGCTGCATCTCACATGTGATTCAGGGTCAGCCCGCCTACCTTCATTCCTGCCGCTGTTTCCCGCCCTCCCATAATCCCCTGCCCCATGTACTCACATCTGGATCCGCCATCTTAGGTCCCCAATAGCCTGGAACGCTGTAAAATGGAGTTTAATGAAGCGATTCATGCAATAGAATCGCAGCAATATTCGTATTCATTGCGAATCGAATTTTTCATGAAATTCGTAACGAATTCGGGTTCGTCAACTTCGATTTGCTCATCTCTATTTACTAATACTAAAATATATGTGATTCATATACCTAAAATTATGGCCCAGCCTGTTATTCTGTGTCACTAATAAAGCATTTGAGAAGGCTGAGAAAAAAAAGAAAAATTTCACAACTACATCAAAATTACCATCAATACATGGTGACTCCATATTTTCTACCCCCCAAAAAGGACATCACCATAAATTGACTCCCGCTCAAATACATTTAAAAATACCAATGTGATGAAAAAATATGTATATTCTAATATCCCCAATAGAACAAAAATATTGTGAATATACTGTATACAAAAACATTAAACATCAATAATGCTTGAACTAAATGATCATGGCGTAAGATCAAAAAATAAACAAAAATCAACAACAAACAAAAAAGTGTACAGAGGCTAACATGCCTCTGTGGTGCTACAGAGAAGAAAGGATCCAACATGTTTTATCGCTAGGTATTGCAGTTTCCTCAGGGGTAATATCCAGTCATTAAATCACCTGTATTTATATTGTATCCTAGGTACAAATTTAAAGGAAAGCATCACTCCAAAATCTTCTTTGATTGGAGTTTGTTCCCTGTGCTTGGCACCCACCTATCACTTTTTGTTTCCACTGTGCTTGTACAATACTTTTATTCTGTATCCTAGATGACAAAAAATGTGTATTGAATTACAATAGTACTTTGCATTACCATGGCATCTTTACTGCATTTTTCCCATGTGGAGAAAAATATTGATGTTGACAGTGTGCATGTCAATGGGGAGACTAAGGCAAGAGCGCATTTGACATAGCCATGAGGATTAAGCACTTGAACGGAAATTGCACATATTCAAAATTGACTAAAAAAATTGTGAAAAAAGGTAAAGAAAAATAGCTAATAAATGTGATTTAGCCTCTTCCCTAATAAAAGTTTGAATCACCCCCCCCCCCTTTCCAATAAAAAACAAATATGTAAACAAAAATAAACATAATCATACGTGGTATCCCACGTGCGTTGTGATACGATTCTGACAAGTTTGTGTGAGTGTCTGATTTAGCATAGCTAGAATCATAATGAATTGTATAAAGAATAGTAATGGCTCTTGTTCTCTATGAAATTGTGTAAAAATAAGGGTTACTTAAGTTCAGAATAACGAGTTCCATATCTTATCTGCACATGAAGAGGATGGATGGTGATTGGTTTAACAGTACTGTTCACACGCCACCCCTTCTGGTAAACAACTACTGAGCATGCGTGATATGTCACACTTATATAACATGTTGTGTACAAGGCGCATAACCGTAAGCGCGCACAAACAAGACTTAACCCTAACTAGTAGCACATGTGATCACCGCGTCCAATTATTGAGCATATACGGGACTGCGCAAGGCGTGGTAAATCAGGGACAAAAACTCTGGTAACTCCCCGAATCAATGGGATTTCCAGCCACAGCGGACGCGTTGTGTGATGCAGACATAGACGAGTACCTCCTACGATCGATGATGAGTCCCCCGATCACGGAGTGATGATACAATATCCGGTAAATGTATTGATTCTTACTTCCATGATTAATTGTTTATATTTCATTATGTTGAGATTTTAGCAAATATAAACACTGCACGATTAGACTCGGGACATATCAAAAGACTCCCTTCTACTTGTGAGAGGGTCGGGCAACATGCACAAAAAAGTATTATTCATGCCCACGTGACGTTCCCTTTGACTAAGAACTGTCCTATGAGTCGAGTAAAAAGGGCATGGTATGATATGTTGTTGGGGGATATGGAACTATCACAGGGACGTTAAATGGCTTTGATATTGAAACTTTAGCAAATAGATTGCACAGTGCTGGTAGTCATTGCAAACCATTTACCAGCAACAGCAAAAGTCGACATTCCAGACAATGTTGATGACTGGGAATGAACAAGTGTGGAGGACCGTTTTCAATGTTTCAATTCCATCCACGAATTGGTTGCATTTAGAGCCTCAGAAAATGGTTTGTAATGATACAGTTTGTTCTGGAATGATAGTCATGTATAATGTCGCTAAATCAAGTATTATGTGTAAATTTGTGGTATTGCCTTTACTAGTGGGACCACCCAATCAGCAGCATTTTTGGGTCCCACAGTTTAAAGGTCAATATGTGGATGAACAATATAAGACTCATGATCTCACATTTCGTGATTCTACTCTAGAAGGAAAAATATGTAAGTTGCAGTCTTCTGTCTATGAACCTTGTTTATTACAGAACACTATAGATCAATGTGAGTGGGTCGTTATGCCCATAGACTACCGATGGATGGTAGAAATTGAACCACAGGTGGTCTGTATGGCAACAAACATACCCGCTGTTCAAAAAATGAAGGTGCCTTTCTCTGGATGCTTACACAACGTCTCGGTATTAACATGGGAGAATGAGACATTTGTGTTATCACAAGACAAATTTGTGTCTGCAAATGTAAATTGTGGTCCAGAATACTTAAATGTACCAAATTAGGATTTCAATTTAACTCAACTGCACAAATTGCTCAATGATTCTAATGAAGTGAAAAAAAAATGATTACACAATTGAATGGGAGTGGGAATAAGCACATGCTCAGTACTACTGTGGTGGCAGGAAAATTGGTACAGGTGGGTTCTGCTATAGCAGATGCCACCTCCCATCATTGGTGGGATGTGTTTATGGGATGGTCGCCTTCTGCGACTCAAGCCCTGAACTTCTTTATCCATCCTCTTCTAGTGGTGATGTGCATATTGGCAATTTTATCTGTATGGAATTGTTCTATGGCCTACAGAATATGCTGTAAAAAGCAAAAGGTTGTTATGGTTTCATATGTGAACAAGAGTCATTAAAGATCGATTGTGATACGATTCTGACAAGTTTGTGTGAGTGTCTGATTTAGCATAGCTAGAATCATAATGAATTGTATAAAGAATAGTAATGGCTCTTGTTCTCTATGAAATTGTATAAAAATAAGGGTTACTTAAGTTCAGAATAACGAGTTCCATATCTTATCTGCACATGAAGAGGATGGATGGTGATTGGTTTAACAGTACTGTTTACACGCCACCCCTTCTGGTAAACAACTACTGAGCATGCGTGATATGTCACACTTATATAACATGTTGTGTACAAGGCGCATAACCGTAAGCGCGCACAAACAAGACTTAACCCTAACTAGTAGCACATGTGATCACCGCGTCCAATTATTGAGCATATACGGGACTGCGCAAGGCGTGGTAAATCAGGGACAAAAACTCTGGTAACTCTCCGAATCAATGCGATTTCCAGCCACAGCGGACGTGTTGTGTGATGCAAACATAGACGGGTACCTCCTATGATCGATGATGAGTCCCCCGATCACGGAGTGATGATACAATATCAGGTAAATGTATTGATTCTTACTTCCATGATTCATTGTTTATATTTCATCATGTTTAGATTTTAGCAAATAGGTAAATAAAATACGTCTTATGCTTAGAAGTGTGCCTGTTTTGTATAACAGTGAGCGTTTTGAGGAGTTTCAAACTAGTTAGCAAGACATGCGTATATGTCCTAACTATAAAAATATAACATTAATTGAACGGCATGGTCAATGGCGTATACGTAAAAAATACCAAAGTCCAGATTTGCGTATTTTTGGTCACTTTGTATCCCCTAAAAAAAGTATAAAAAGCAATCAAAAAGTCCCATCAAAACAAAAATGATATTAATAAAAACTAAGGACCAATGCTCAAAAAATTAGCCTTCATATAGCCTCATATATGGAAAAATGAAAAAGTAATAGTGGTTAGAAAAGGACATATTTAAACATGCAAATTTTCTTACAAAAAGTTGTAATTTTTTTAAAGAGGTAAAAAAAACAAACCCATTTAAGTTTGGTATCATTTTAATCGTATGGACCTCCAGAATAAATGTAAGGTGTCATTTTTACTAAAAATTGCACTGCATATAATCGGAAGCCCCCAAAAGTTACAAAATGATTTTTTTTTATTTCTTTTTTTTCAATTTTGCCATTGTCATTGCAAAGTAAAATTGGTGGTGCAAAAAACAAGCCGTCACATAGGTAAGTAAAATTAGTGGTGCAAAAAACAAGCCCTCACATAAGTCTGTAGGTGGTAAATTTAAAGCGTTATGATTTTTAGAAGATGAAGTGAAAAAAAGAAAGTGCAAAAATGAAAAGAGGTACTCTGGTGCAAAACATTTTATCCCCTATCAAAAGGATAGGGGATAAGATGTTAGATCGCGGGGGACCCGCCACTGGGGATCCCCACGATCTCCGAGCCAGCAGCAGCGGCATCCAGAACACGGGAGTGTGGGGCAACCATGTTCGTGACATCACACCACGCCCCCCTCCATTTATGTCTATGGGAGGGGGCCTGACGGCTAGTAAGTAGCCGTCACGCCTCCTCCCATATACCTGAATGTAGGGGGCACAGCAGCTGTAGTTGCTAGTCATCTGGCACGGAGCGAAGTTTGACTGGGGTGCCGTTCTGGCAATCGCGGGAGTCCCCAACGGCGGGATCCCCACAATCTAACCTCTTATCCCCTATCCTTTAGATATGGGATAAGATGTTTTGCACCGGCGTACCCCTTAAAGGGGCTAAAAATTTAAATTGTATCTGTATAAATTACAGACCATGGCTCAAAAAATTACCTTCAAATAGCCCCATATACAGAAAAATAAAAGAGTTATTGTCACGATTCGGCTTCCAGGTAGTGGATCCTCTGTGTCAGCGAGGGATTGGCGTGGACCGTGCTAGTGGACCGGTTCTAAGAGGCTACTGGTTTTCACCAGAGCCCGCCGCAAAGCGGGATGGTCTTGCTGCGGCAGTAGCAACCAGGTCGTATCCACTAGCAACGGCTCTACCTCGCTGACTGCTGAGAAGGCGTGGGACAGAAGGACTAGGCAGAGGCAAGGTCAGACGTAGCAGAAGGTCGGGGGCAGGCGGCAAGGTTCGTAGTCAGGATGGGTAGCAGAAGTTCAGGTACACAGGCTTTGGACACACTAAACGCTTTCACTGGCACAAGGCAACAAGATCCGGCAAGGGAGTGCATGGGAGGAGGACAGATATAGTCAGGGAGCAGGTGGGAGCCAATTAAGCTAATTGGGCCAGGCACCAATCATTGGTGCACTGGCCCTTTAAGTCTCAGAGAGCTGGCGGGCGCGCGCCCTAGAGAGCGGAGCCGCGCGCGCCAGCACATGACAGCAGGGGACCGGGACGGGTAAGTGACCTGGGATGCGATTCGCGAGCGGGCGCGTCCCGCTGTGCGAATCGCATCCCCAACGGCCAAAACAGTGCAGCGCTCCCGGTCAGCGGGACTGACCGGGGCGCTGCAGGGAGAAAGACGCCGTGAGCGCTCCGGGGAGGAGCGGGGACCCGGAGCGCTAGGCGTAACAGTACCCCCCCCCTTAGGTCTCCCCTTCTCTTTGTCCGGTAACTGCCTCCCCTGGGATGAGGACACCGGGAAAGAATGGAGGGTTTCCTCAACGGCAGGCAGTACAGCAGGAGTGGGAATGGGGAGGGAGGGCAGAGGGCGAGGCCTGGCACGGGGCAGTGTGACACCAGGACGGGGGCCATGGGGAGGCACAGAGGCTTGCCTGATGGGACTGGGAGGGGGGGAGAGGCACTTCCTGTGGCAGGCAGAGTCCCAGTTCCTGATCTCCCCGGTGGTCCAATCAATGGTGGGGGAATGAAGCCGGAGCCAAGGCAGACCGAGGAGGACCTCAGAGGTACAGTTGGGGAGAATGAAGAACTCAATCCTTTCGTGGTGGGGTCCGATAGACATCAGGAGGGGTTTTGTGCGGTAACGCACGGTGCAGTCCAATCTGGCTCCGTTGACCGCGGAAATGTAGAGCGGTTTGACGAGACGGGTCACCGGGATGCTGAATTTATTAACAAAGGACTCCAACATAAAATTCCCGGAGGCACCAGAGTCCAAGCAGGCCACGGCTGAGAGGGAGGAGTTGGCTGTAGGAGAAATCCGCACGGGCACCGTGAGACGTGGAGAAGAAGACTTAGAACCAAAAGATGCAACACCCACGTGAGCTGGGTGCGTGCGTGCGTTTCCCAGGCGTGGAGGACGGATAGGGCAATCCACCAAGAAATGTTCAGTACTGGCACAGTACAGACAGAGATTTTCTTCTCTACGGCGATTCCTCTCTTCCTGGGTCAGGCGAGACCGATCCACTTGCATGGCCTCCTCGGCGGGAGGCCCAGGCGAAGACTGCAAAGGATGCTGTGGGAGAGGTGCCCAGAGATCTAAGTCTTTTTCCTGGCGGAGCTCTTGGTGTCGTTCAGAAAAACGCATGTCAATGCGGGTAGCCAAATGGATGAGTTCTTGGAGGTTGGCAGGAATCTCTCGTGCGGCCAGCACATCCTTGATGCGACTGGATAGGCCTTTTTTAAAGGTCGCGCAGAGAGCCTCATTATTCCAGGATAGTTCAGAAGCAAAAGTACGGAATTGTATGGCGTACTCGCCAACGGAAGAATTACCCTGGACCAGGTTCAACAGGGCAGTCTCGGCAGAAGAAGCTCGGGCTGGCTCCTCGAAGACACTCCGGAGTTCAGCGAAGAAGGCCTGGACTGTGGCTGTGGCAGGATCATTGCGGTCCCAGAGCGGTGTGGCCCAAGACAAGGCCTTTCCTGAAAGAAGGCTCACTACGAACGCCACCTTAGACCGTTCTGAAGGAAACAAGTCCGACAATATCTCCATATGCAGGGAACACTGAGACAAAAATCCACGGCAGAGTTTAGAGTCCCCATCAAATTTGTCCGGCAGGGACAAGCGGAGGTTAGGAGCGGCCACTCGCTGCGGAGGAGGTGCAGGAGCTGGCGGAGGAGATGGTTGCTGCTGTAGCAGAGGCAGAAGTTGCTGTAACATGGCGGTCAACTGCGACAGCTGCTGTCCTTGTTGGGCAATCTGCTGCGATTGCTGAGCGACCACCGTGGGAAGATCAGCGAGACTTGGCAGCGGCACCTCAGCGGGATCCATGGCCGGATCTACTGTCACGATTCGGCTTCCAGGTAGTGGATCCTCTGTGTCAGCGAGGGATTGGCGTGGACCGTGCTAGTGGACCGGTTCTAAGAGGCTACTGGTTTTCACCAGAGCCCGCCGCAAAGCGGGATGGTCTTGCTGCGGCAGTAGCAACCAGGTCGTATCCACTAGCAACGGCTCTACCTCGCTGACTGCTGAGAAGGCGTGGGACAGAAGGACTAGGCAGAGGCAAGGTCAGACGTAGCAGAAGGTCGGGGGCAGGCGGCAAGGTTCGTAGTCAGGATGGGTAGCAGAAGTTCAGGTACACAGGCTTTGGACACACTAAACGCTTTCACTGGCACAAGGCAACAAGATCCGGCAAGGGAGTGCATGGGAGGAGGACAGATATAGTCAGGGAGCAGGTGGGAGCCAATTAAGCTAATTGGGCCAGGCACCAATCATTGGTGCACTGGCCCTTTAAGTATCAGAGAGCTGGCGCGCGCGCGCCCTAGAGAGCGGAGCCGCGCGCGCCAGCACATGACAGCAGGGGACCGGGACGGGTAAGTGACCTGGGATGCGATTCGCGAGCGGGCGCGTCCCGCTGTGCGAATCGCATCCCCAACGGCCAAAACAGTGCAGCGCTCCCGGTCAGCGGGACTGACCGGGGCGCTGCAGGGAGAAAGACGCCGTGAGCGCTCCGGGGAGGAGCGGGGACCCGGAGCGCTAGGCGTAACAGTTATAGGGGTCAGAAGATGGGGTCAGAATTTTAAGGATACAGATTTTTGTACAATAAGTTATAATTATTTAAAAGTAGAAAAATAAAACAAAACCTATATAAATTGGGTATTGTTTTAATTGTATTGAGCTACAGAATTTAAATAATGTAATTTTTACCAAAAAAGTGCACTGGGTAGATACAGAAGCCCCAGAAATAATTTATTTTTGTTTCACTGTAGATTTAATACTAAAATGAGTGATGTCATTACAAATTACAATTAGTGTCATAAAAAAGCCACATTCATCATATGGGTCTGTAAGTGGCAAATTGAAAGCATTATGGTCACTAGAAGGCGGAGAGGAAAAAACAAAAGGGCAAAAATGAAAAAAGGAAGTGACCAAAAATAAGCTATTACTTTGTTTTTTTTTTACACTTGCACCTTTGACCATCCGGTTTAATTAACATTATATTTTAATAGTTGTTAGGAATATATACGTACGCGGCGATACCACACATATTTATGTTCTTTTTTGTTTAGTTTTATTTACATTATTTAATTTGAAAAACTATATTTTTTCCGTTTTTGTTTTTTCCTCTTCGCCTTCAAAAAATCATAACCCTTTAATATTTTCATCCACAGACTAGTATGAGGGCTTGTTTTTTGCGCGACCAGTTGTCCGTTGTAATGCCTTCACTCACTTTACCATGAAATGTATGGCGCAACCACAAAAATGCTATTTGTGAAAAATGTTAATTGTGGGGAAATTAAAAAGAAAACCGCAATTTAGCAAATTTTGGAAGATTTTGTTTTCACACCGTACAATTTACGGTAAAAATGACATGTGTTCTTTATTCTTTGGGTCAATAAGATTAAAATGATACCCATGGTAACATACTTTTCTATTACTGTTGTGCTTAAAAAAAATCGCAAACTGTTTAACCAAATTAGTATGTTTAAAATCCCCCTATTTTGAAGACCTATAACTTTTTCATTTTTCCGTATAAGCGGCAGTATGAGGTCTCATTTTTTGCGCTGTGATCTGCACTTTTTATTGATACCATATTTGCTGATAGAAAACTTTTAATACATTTTTTTATGAATAAATTAATATATTTTTTTGGGAATAAAATATTATAAAAAAGCAGCTATTTTGGACTTTTTTTCTTACGTTCACGCCGTTCACCGTACGGTACCATTAACATTTTATTTTAATAGTTGGGATATTTACACATGCGGCGATATCAAATATGTATATAAAGTATTTTTTTTACACTTTTTGGGGGTGAAATAGGGAAAATGGGACAATTTACGTTTTTATTGGGGAAGAAGGTTTTTCACATTTTTGTTTACTTTTTATTTTTACTTTTTTAACTTAAATTTTTACACTTTAATAGTCCCCATAGGGGACTATTTATAGCAATCATTCAATTGGTAATACTGTTCAGTGCTATGCATAGGACATAGCACTGATCAATATTATTGGTCATCTTCTGCTCTGGTCTGCTCGATCACAGACCAAAGCAGAAGACCAGTGGAAGGCAGCGGATGCAGGTGAGGGGACTTCCGGCTGCCATGCTGGATGATCGGATCGCCACGGATCATCCATTTTAGTGTCCGCAATGCTGCAGATGCCTTGATCTGTATTGATCACGGCATCTGAGGGGTTATTGGATGACATCCGCGCGATCGCGGATGTCCGCCATTACTGGCGGGTACCTAGCTGCTATCAGCAGCCGGGACCTGCCAACGCATGACACAAGCATCGCTCCGATGCTCGTGGTTATGCATAGGACGTAAATGTACATCCTGTTGTGTTAAGTACCAGCTCCGAAGGACGTACATTTATGCCCTGGGTTGTTAAGGGGTTAAACTTTTATTAGGAATGCAGTAATGCATACATTTTCCTTTTTTTGCCTTTTTTTTTTGTCCCCATCAATGCTCCACAGAACAGCATTGATCAGTGTTATTGGTGCTATATTGCGCCAGCCTGCCATGGCTGACTGGAGCTTTGAAGCCCAGATCGGGGGGTGAGGAGGAACTCGGCAGCCAGGAAAGAAATTTACTGGATTTAATTGATCATGGCCTCTAAAGAGTTAATGCTGGACATGGGCCCAATTGGTGATTGGGTCCCAGTTGATAAAATCAACTGGGACCTACAGGGTATGATGCGCACACAGCTGCTAAACACATCATACACCGGAAGCCCGCAGTGGATGTAGATATAAATCCATTTTCAAGAAGGGTTAAAGGACATCTGCAGTGAAAACAACTTATCACCTATCCACAGGATAAGGGATAAGTTTCTGAACGTGGGGGGGGTCCGACTGCTGGGACCCCCCACGATCTCCCGAAGGGGATGCCCTCAGGTCAACGGTATGCCCCTTCCCCATACAGCTCTGTGGGAGAGCTCTCCCATAGAGATACATGGATGGGGCATGTCGGCTGCATCGTCATGTTGTGGCTGACACGCCTTCTGCAGGAGATCAAACAGGGTCTCAGCGTTTGGACCCCCCCGCGATCAGACACTTATCCACTATCCTGTGGATAGGTTATAAGTTGTTTTCCTTGCATATTTCCTTTAAGAGGAAAGAAATGAATTAATCCAGAAAGCAATTAAGGGAGTTGGGAATATCCCTTTAAGTGGCAGAAACGTATGGCCCAGGGCCCAGGTTCTACTGCTACCTCTGTACCCCCTGTATATGGAGTATCTAAAAATACAAGATCCTAGGAAACTTCAATAATCACATGATGGGATGACTATTGCGGGCTATCATAGAACAAAAGGTTACATAAGGTAGAAGGTCATACAAAATGTTCCATTACAAGGAGCTTATAACAAGCCACTGCTACCTACGGGAATTTATTAAAGCAGATCAGAATTTTAAAAATTTATTAACTCATAGTTCTCTCCTGGTACATTGAAGATAAAGGGCTTATGTAAACAATTATATTAATTAAGACCTCGGTAATACCTTTTATAGAAGGATTATTCCAGCCAAAGTTATAAAATGTTTAAAAGTACATAAACACAGCATTAATACTTCAAATATACAGATTAGGAAGGCACATGAATACATTTGTGAGCTGGGTGGAAAGATCAGTCTCACAGCCTTTTAATAGAAACTGTCAGAGAGCATAACAGGTATTTATGGATTTGTAGCAACACTACTTAAAAGCCTCAAAGCAATCATATGTTTTATTTACTAGTCTATGTGCCTACACTCCAGCCTGGCTTTTCTCTTTCAGCATTCTATGCTTTATCAGTCATTTAGGATGGCGTATATACAGCAATAATCAAATTATTTTCTTCTTGTGAGGTTGGTTATTGTTTAGAGAAACATTAGGGAACTTCCAGGCTTACAATTACATTATGCTCCAGTGTTTCCCAAAAAACAAAGTCTAAGTTTGATTTCCTCTTGAATGTAATACATATTTTTAAAGGGGTACTCCGCCCCTAGACATTTTATTCCCTATCCGAAAGATAGGGGATTAGATGCCTGATTACAGGGGGTCCGGCCTCAGGGACCCTCCACATTTTCTGCGATGAGGCCTCCACACAGCAGATGCTAAGTATAGAACTCCAATCTGTCATATCCTCATAACATATAGGTCATTGATTGCATCTAAATGGAAGTCTGCTAACATACCTACGGTTGCTGAAATTATTGAGGCGGTTAAAACCAACTGCTTTTACGAGATAACCTTTGCCTGGAAGAACAACTCCGGTGTGAAAAGTGAGGAATGTTGGAGAAGTTGGAAGAAACATTTCCCGACCTAGATGACATTGAAGCGGATTGTGCCCTCTATAACTAACATTACACTTCCGACCCTTTTTACACATACCTACATACAACCACTTTTCAGGTTCGGTTTGTTTGAGTCAAGAGAGACTACGGGATCCGGATATGCCTTCAACAAGACATATGAAGTATCCGGGTGTGCTTAATAATACCTGTTGATCCTTTTCCGTTCCTCTTATTAATTGTGAATGACTATTCTATGTGTATGACTGTCAATACACGACAATTATCATTACGTTTGTACTTTTTGGACCAAACTCATTATCCAACCGAGTGATATTTCCGTATTTACATATGATCTATGTATATTTTATTTTGTGTTTTATTCTTATATTGTTTCTTGTAGGGCCATGAAGTTGTAATGGCCTGTGTTATATGTTTGTAAATTCTCGAAAAATTCAATAAAAACATTTGAACACACCTGCTACGGGGGCCGTGGTTGTGACGTCCCACCACACCCCCTCCATTCATGTCTATGGGAGGGGGCGTGACGGACGTCATGCCCCCTCCCATAGACATGAATGGAGGGGGCATAGCGTAATGTCCCGACCATGGTGTTCGAAGCCGGCGTTCTGAAGGTAATGTTGAGAACGATGAGGTGCTGACCCGGAGATCATAGGCGGTCCCAGCGGCCGAACCCTCCCCCCCAAATTCTTTGGATAGGGGAAAAGATGTCTAGGGGTGGAGTATCCCTTTAAGGACTGAATAGGGATATTCTATAGCTTTTATTTAATCCTGAGTACCTTCTATATATTTTAATATATCTTAGTGATATTCTATAGCTTTTATTTAATTCCGATTACCTTTTTAGAATATTGCTGTAGAATAAATACTATAAATCAAGGATCTATAGACATCAGGTAGAATAGTATTCCTCAACCTGAGGCTCTCCAGATGTAGTAAATCTACAACTCCCTTCGTGCCCTGACAGGGAGCTGTATTTCTGCACCAGCTGGAGAGTCACAGGTTGGAGAACACTCGAGGAAGAATATTAAGTGCAGAAATGTTTGTTTCTGATTAAGACCTACTGCACACAAGCGTGTCTTATTTCTTCTCTACCTCCAAGTTGTCTACTTGCCTCGGTGTATGTTTTTATGCCTTCGATTTAATACATTTTTGCAATTGATCCTATGTGAATCCAACTAAGACTGTAACGCTCATTGATATTTGTAGGGGCAATATCCCCATAATGCAGTGTGATACTGAGCATATGGTGGCATATGAAAAGGGAATTCTCTGAAGTTTGGAAAGACTGGGACTTTCTGAGTCCCTGTATAGCCTATCAGCAAAAATGGTATGTTGTGTTCACGAAGTCTTAAAATAATCTGTTATGAGGATATACACTTTATAAATAATTCATTATTTGAGGCATTACACAGTACTGTGCAAAAGGTTTAGGCAGGTGTAGAAAAAAAGTCTGCAAAGTGAACCATTTCCCTTTAGTGATACATCTGACAGGCTCCAAATCTTTATACTGCAACAGTAGAATGACTTCAAACATACAGACAGTTTCTTTAAAGGGGTTCTCCACTGCCCTGTCTTCCGGAGCTCCACTTGCAGCGTCCGGAAGTTTATTACTCCGAACGCTGTGTGCGGGCTTCCGTGTTTGAGGCCACCCCCTCGTGATGTCAGGGGCAGCCTTGAACACGGAAACCCGCACACAGCGTTCGGAGTAATAAACTTCCGGATGCTGCAAGTGGAGCTCCGGAAGACAGGGCAGTGGAGAACCCCTTTAAGAAGGAGGAGTCCTGGAGGGGATGATATGGCCTCCACAGAGCCCTGACCTTAATATGATTGAGTTTTTCTGGGATTACATGAAGACACAGAAGTATTTCAGCAAGCTACATCCACATGACATCTGGGGTTAGTTCTCCAAGATGTGGTTAGTTCTCCAAAAGTTTTTTCAAAAACTGTGTGCAAGTGTACCTAGAAGAATTGATGCTGCTTTGAAGGCAAACGACGGTCTCACAAAATATTGATTTGATTTAGATTATTCTTCTGTTCATTCACTTTGTATTTCATTTGACACCAGGCCAGTCTCCAAAAGACTTATTCTAACTGTACATGCAGATGATTGTACGGTGCATTGACACCTGTCTGCTGCCATTCCTGAGCAAGCGCTGCACTGATGTTGAACTGATCCTGCAGCTGAATCCTCTTTAGGAGAAGTTCTTGGCACTTGGGCACTTTAGGTACAACAAGCAGCAATGCCTTTGCCTGTAGAGTCCCTTTGATGCACGATACATGTTTCCTTGGAAGTAACTGTGGGGGTACTCTAGTGGAAACCTTTTTTTTTTTTTTTTTTTTATCAACTGGTGCCAGAAAGTTAACCAGATTTGTAAATTATTTCTATTAAAAAATCTTAAATGGGCACTGTCACCAACTTTATTTTTTGATATGTTGTAGTACTTATGTACTACAACATATCTCTAATATTCTTTTATAATTTTTTTTTTCATTAAAAAGGTTTAATTTACATTTAAAAACCAGCTACTGAAAAAGGACTGATTTTGGAGTGGCAATCAGTCCTTTTTCAGTTAGGCTGCACTCGCTCCCTGCCTGTCAATCAGACAGGCGGGAGCGAGCGCATTGGCTACCCGGCCACTGGCTGGGAGGCCACTCCTCTCGCACATCGCCGCCGCTGCCTCGTTGCCGCCGCTGTCCCTGCATGCCCGCTGCCAGACTCTGCAGTAACTGCAAGTGTAATGAGGGATGGTGGGAGCTACCCTTTAATCCTTCCAGTACTTATTAGTTTCTGAATACTACAGAGGAAACTCTTTTCTTTTTGGAACACAGTGCTCTCTGCTGACATCTCTGTCCATTTTAGTAACTGTCCATAGCAGCATATGTTTTCTATAAGGATTGTTACGCCGAGCGCTCCGGGTCCCCGCTCCTCCCCGGAGCGCTCGCTACACTCCTCTCACTGCAGCGCTCCGGTCGGTTCCACGGACCCGGGGCGCTGCGATACCGCCTCTGGCCGGGATGCGATTCGCGATGCGGGTAGCGCCCGCTCGCGATGCGCACCCCGGCTCCCGTACCTGACTCGCTCTCCGTCAGTTCTGTCCCGGCGCGCGCGGCCCCGCTCCCTAGGGCGCGCGCGCGCCGGGTCTTTGCGATTTAAAGGGCCACTGCGCCGCTGATTGGCGCAGTGGTTCCAATTAGTGTTTACACCTGTGCACTTCCCTATATCACCTCACTTCCCCTTCACTCCCTCGCCGGATCTTGTTGCCTTAGTGCCAGTGAAAGCGTTTCCTTGTGTGTTCCTAGCCTGTGTTCCAGACCTCCTGCCGTTGCCCCTGACTACGATCCTTGCTGCCTGCCCCGACCTTCTGCTACGTCCGACCTTGCTTCTGTCTACTCCCTTGTACCGCGCCTATCTTCAGCAGCCAGAGAGGTTGAGCCGTTGCTAGGGGATACGACCTGGTCACTACCGCCGCAGCAAGACCATCCCGCTTTGCGGCGGGCTCTGGTGAAAACCAGTAGTGACTTAGAACCGATCCTCTAGCACGGTCCACGCCAATCCCTCTCTGGCACAGAGGATCCACTACCTGCCAGCCGGCATCGTGACAGTAGATCCGGCCATGGATCCCGCTGAAGTTCCTCTGCCAGTTGTCGCTGACCTCACCACGGTGGTCGCCCAGCAGTCACAACAGATTGCGCAACAAGGCCAACAGCTGTCTCAACTGACTGTTATGCTACAACAGTTACTACCACAGCTCCAGCAACCATCTCCTCCGCCAGCTCCTGTACCTCCCCCGCAGCGAGTGGCCGCTTCTGGACTACGACTATCCTTGCCGGATAAATTTGATGGGGACTCTAAGTTTTGCCGTGGCTTCCTTTCCCAATGTTCATTACACTTGGAGATGATGTCGGACCAGTTCCCCACTGAAAGGTCAGAGGGAAAACCTTCTTTTTAGTGGATTGGGAGGGTTGTGGTCCTGAAGAGAGGTCCTGGGAACCTGAGGACAATATCCTGGACAAAAGTCTGGTCCTCAGGTTCTCAGGCTCCAAGAAGAGGGGGAGACCCAAGGGGGGGGGTACTGTTACGCCGAGCGCTCCGGGTCCCCGCTCCTCCCCGGAGCGCTCGCTACACTCCTCTCACTGCAGCGCTCCGGTCGGTTCCACGGACCCGGGGCGCTGCGATACCGCCTCTGGCCGGGATGCGATTCGCGATGCGGGTAGCGCCCGCTCGCGATGCGCACCCCGGCTCCCGTACCTGACTCGCTCTCCGTCAGTTCTGTCCCGGCGCGCGCGGCCCCGCTCCCTAGGGCGCGCGCGCGCCGGGTCTTTGCGATTTAAAGGGCCACTGCGCCGCTGATTGGCGCAGTGGTTCCAATTAGTGTTTACACCTGTGCACTTCCCTATATCACCTCACTTCCCCTTCACTCCCTCGCCGGATCTTGTTGCCTTAGTGCCAGTGAAAGCGTTTCCTTGTGTGTTCCTAGCCTGTGTTCCAGACCTCCTGCCGTTGCCCCTGACTACGATCCTTGCTGCCTGCCCCGACCTTCTGCTACGTCCGACCTTGCTTCTGTCTACTCCCTTGTACCGCGCCTATCTTCAGCAGCCAGAGAGGTTGAGCCGTTGCTAGGGGATACGACCTGGTCACTACCGCCGCAGCAAGACCATCCCGCTTTGCGGCGGGCTCTGGTGAAAACCAGTAGTGACTTAGAACCGATCCTCTAGCACGGTCCACGCCAATCCCTCTCTGGCACAGAGGATCCACTACCTGCCAGCCGGCATCGTGACAAGGATTTTCTCCTACTCTGGACAGAGGTGTCAGCAGAGAGCACTGTGGTCATGATGTCAGCAGAGAGCTCTGTGTTCCAAAAGAAAACCATTTCCTCTCTAGTATTCAGCAGCTAATAAGTACTGAAGGGGTTAAGATTTTTTAAAAGAAGTAATTTACAAATCTGTTTAACTTTCTGGCACCAGTTGATTAAAAAAAAAAAAAAAAAGTTTTCCACCGGAGTACCCGGAGCACCATCACTGTTCTAAAGTGATCAGTCTGCTCATACTGTATTGTATAATCAGCATATCTGATAAAGAGATATCAGATGCTTTGCCCTTGCTAACACTTTCTCCTGAACTAACAGGATCATGAAAATTCTGCTAGCAGGTCATTTTGTGGCAGGGCTGAAATTAAATTGAAATGGGGTTTTTGTGATCACTCCAGAATCTAGAGTAAATGCAAATTGGTACTAGAAAAACTGAAGCAGCAAACATTGTAAAAGCAATTTTTGTATCAGTCTCAAAACCTTTGACTATGACTGTATGTATGCTGGTATGGGGAAGGCAGTCAATCACTGATGTTGCCGTGGCACTGTATGTTGGTGTAACATTACTCCAGTTTGATGCACCAATCAGACTTCCCTATGCAGTTTTCTTAGAATTGTATACGTGATCAGCGATGTGAACACATTGCACTTAGAGAATAGTTTCTGTAGCAAAATTTTCAAACAATGTAGACTGCTATAGAAACTTCTTCAAACCAGTCAGTAGTCCCTGATCTTTGTACTCAACAGTAAGCCAGTAATGCTTTGTGCATTACCGACTTACTGTAATTATATTTACTCTGCCGGGTGTTCTAAAAATCTGTTCAGTTAGTCTGAGGTATGTTTTATACACTGACGGCACTGGAGCTGGAAAACACCAAGCAGAAAACTTTCTAGTTGGAGACGCTGCGGTAGAGACGCCACAGGCCGGGGTGCACTCCCGCAATCTCCGTACCCTCCATTCGTGCTCTCATTGGGGTGAATGTTACAGGACTACAGGACCTCGTAACCACGGCACAACTACCCGGACTTATATGCGGCAAGTACTTCTTGGGTGCTGTGCCATTCCTATAGACTGTAATTAACTGCATATTTTTGCATCTAGCGTATGGAATTCACCCGGTGAAGATTCTAGGTGTTCACCACATAGAGCTCCGCTGTATAAATAGTATATCCTTCAACCTTTACAGCGGAACTCTATGCATCCTTCTCTTTTTATGCATTTGCTTTTCTGAACAGCTGGAGCACACCATTTTAATCCTTCTGCTCTCCATTCTTGTAGGCTTGGGCTGCAACCCCATAGCTCTGTTTTTTTTTAACCATGTATAGATCTTTCTAGTAATTGATATATATTCTTTCAGCTTCAGAGAAAATAGTAAGACACGCATGCACTTTACCTTTTCCTGTTATCTACCTCATTAAACCCAGGTACGTTTTTATTACAACTGTATTACATATATATATATATATATATATATATATATATATATATAGTTTTAATTCCCATCCAGCTCTATTTTGTTGTTTTTATCTATATGTTTTATACACTGCCATCTTACCTACTGAAGAGTCTGTGGGTCTACCACTCTACTCAACATGTCTGTCAGGCCAGTCAGAAGAACAGTAAGCCAGTGATGCTTAATGTGTCTGGCTCAGCAAGTCTGTCAAGCCATTTTAAAAGCAGGGACATGAAAAATACACAAAAGAGTATGAATTCCTGTCAAAGACAGGCTTCCTTGCTCCTTTAAAAGTATACTACACATAGTAATGGAGCAATCGACCTTTGTCAGAGGAAGACCATTTGCACCAAAACAAATTCTGTAAACTGTACATTGATCTGATGTGTATAATACTACAGTAATTGCATCTACTTGGTGAGTGCTCAGATTTATTTTTTTTTGCTACATTTGATACTGGTTTTAAAACCACCTCGTGCATGACTGCAACCATGGCCGTGGTTACATTTATCAGCCATGAATGTAAGTCAGAGGCAAAGGTCACGTTATGTATAATACAACATTGCATCTTGTGCCACTATTTATTTAGTAGCAACACTCTCACCTTTTCATAACTTTAAAAGTATTTTTTGGTCATGAAGTTGCCCCTAAGTGTCTTCCAAAATGTGGCCCTCCAGATGTAGCAAAACGTTTTGCAACATCTGGAGGGCTGCAGTTTGGAGCCCACTGGAGACCAAGAAGCAGCAGTAAGAATGGGGGACTGGTAGCTGTTGGATTTGCAGCTGTGGGGGGGGGGGGGAGGGGTCGGGTCAGGTGAGTATTGCTTCTTTTATTTTTATATCACTTTGTCATTTTTTCTGGGTCTGGAATATCCCTTTAATGTGTCTATATTTACATAAAACAAATTGGAAAGGACAGCGAGAACATTGTGCTGCCTGAAAGTAAATAAAAAAAACATTTACTACAAAGGTTAATCCTTGATTTAGGATTAGAACATGAAAGAACTAGAAAGTTTGCGTAGTGTGAACAAGTACCAGGTTTGTGTCCAAGGGTTAGGTAATTCCAATTTGTTTTGAAATAGAGCACCGTGGAAATGAGCTCAAAATAGTAGCTCATTTCCCTAATCCCGAAACTACATTTCTGAGATGCATCTATTTAATATATTGAGATCTTTTCACAGCAAGTCAAAATGACTTTTGATGTAAACAAATGCAATAAGTGGTAAAGTTTAGTAAAGTCCTCTTGATGGCTCTTATCTTATTCTGTAACGCATACTGCCATCGTGTGGATGTGCTGGGTAACGGATTTCCTAGGAAAGTAATTAGAAAATATATTGAAAATACATTAGATTCCATTCACGCCGGGCTCCTGTTAGCCAGACATCGTAGGGTTAATTCTCTGGCTTTGAGATTTGCAGGAAAATGCCCAATTAGTTTCTTGGTGAATCAAGGAAAAAGAGGATTTTTAACGATTTTAAAAGATTTTCAAAATGATATCGTGCATTCTAAATTATACTTTTATACTTTTTTTCCCCACCTTGGTTTAAAAGCTCTTGATTAATTTTCCTAGTGATAATACAGAATATATATATATATATATATATATATATATATATATATATATACTTATTGATAGTAAAAAAGTAACACACCAAAAGATGATTGTTGGGATCGAATGAATCTTTCTACATGTATTTGTAGTGATGAAACAATTATGATGATATGTGATTAATACTAATACTACTGTGTGAGACTGGTGCGCAAATTTTCTCAAATGCGGAAATGTGCATATGCTAATTTTCGCATATGCAAATTTTTGCTTATGTTAATTTTTATATGCTAATTTTCGCATATGTTAATTTTCCCATACGCAAATCTTCGCATATGCGAAAATAAAACGAGAATATTATGAACATGCGAATATTCGCGAATATATGACGAATATTCGTCCATATATTCGCGAATATTCGCAAATTCGAATATGGCCTATGCCGCTCAACACTAGAAGCAACATATGTGGGCGCAATATGTCAAGAGCAAAAAGGGGGCCCAGTTCCCCAGGCGGGTTTCAGCTGTAGGTGTGGACCTGTTTTATTAGCTGGTCACAAACTAATATAGGTGCAGGTACTGAAAGTAGAGGAACCCTGAGCAAGAACAGAACACAATTATGTATGAGCCCTTGTTAAGCCCTATGTTGTTCGTTCACCTGTTAATCTGATGATGGTGGGGATGCTAGCCACAGACCACCTAATTCATGATTTGTGCCAATCTATAAGTATTTGTAAGACATAGATGTAAATTACTGTAGCGGTTCACATGTAGATAGGCATTAGACGGCATTACCACTAGGAAAACTAGGCAGCCACCTATTGTGTATTACCACCTAGGACACAGTGGGCTAGCTTACCCAAATTCCCAGAGACATTGCTAGTAATGGCACCAGTGACTGCCTCTCTTCATTGCATCTGCGGATGCAGAAGAAGTGAAGTATCATAGTGGAGCAGAAGCTCTCAGCTTTCCACTCCACCATTGACTTATAGGTACTTCAGGCTGGGATGTGATCCCTTCACAGGCTGGTGCAATGATATGAAATCTTTGCACCGGCCAGGGTATCCTGTGCCTGCAGCTGCAGGCCTGAAAAGAGAAGAGGTGACATGTTTATCATTGGAGTCAGGACTAGGTGAGCATTTGTTTTTAGCTTTTTCTGTTTAGGCACAGGGGAGCTATTACTATATGGAGGTACAAAGGCCCTATTACTATATGGAGGAACAGGAGCACTATTACTATATGGAGGCACAAGAGTGCGGTAACTATATGGAGACACCGGGAAACTACCACTATATGAAGGCACCGAGGCATTAACCCCTTAAGGACGCAGGGTTTTACCGCTTTAGCATTTTCGTTTTTTCCTCCTTGCCTTTAAAAAACCATAACTCTTTAAATTTTGCACCTAAAAATCCATATGATGGCTTATTTTTTGCGCCACCAATTCTACTTTGTAATGATGTCAGTCATTTTTCCCAAAAATCTACGGAGAAACGGGAAAAAAAATCATTATGAGACAAAGTTGAAAGAAAAAAACGATGTTTTGTAAATTTTGGGGGCTTCCGTTTCTACATAGTAGATTTTTCGGTAAAACTGACACCTTATCTTTATTCTGTAGGTCCATACAATTAAAAATGATATCCTACTTATATAGGTTTGATTTTTTTCGTACTTCTGGAAAAAATCAGAACTACATGCAGGAAAATTAATACTTTTAAAATTGTCATCTTCTGACCCCTATAACTTTTAAATTTTTCCGTGTATGGGGCGGTTTGAGGGCTCATTTTTTGCTCCGTGATCTGAAGTTTTTAGTGGTACCATGTTTGCATTGATAGGGCTTATTGATTGCTTTTTATTCATTGTTTCATGATATAAAAAGGGACCAAAAATGCACTATTTTGGACTTTGGAATTTTTTTGCGCGTACACCATTGACCGTGCCGTTTAATTAACAATACATTTTTATTATTCGAACATTTCCACACGCGACGATATCATATATGTTTATTTTTATTTACACTGTGTTTTTTTTTATGGGAAAAGGGGGGTGATTCAAACTTTTAATAGGGAAGGGGTTAAATGATCTTTATTCACTTTTTTTTTCACTTTTTTTTTGCAGTGTAATAGCTCCCATAGGGACCTATAACACTGCACACACTGATCTATTACATTGATCACTGGTTTCTCATAGGAAACCAGTGATCGATGATTCTGCCGCTTGACTGCTCATGCCTGGATCTCAGGCACTGAGCAGTCATTCGGCGATCGGACAGCGAGGAGGCAGGTAGGGATCCTCCAGCTGTCCATTCAGGATCCCGCGATTTCACCGCGGCTATCCCGAATAGCTCCCTGAGCTAACCGGCATGCTTTCACTTTAACTTTAGACGCGGCGTTCAACTTTGAACGCCGCGTCTAAAGGGTTAATAGCGCGCGGCTCCGCGATCAATGCCGCGCGCTGTTAGCCACGGGTCCCGGCCATTGTTAGAGGCCGGGCCGACCCGCTATGATGCGGGGCCACGCCATGGCCCCGCGTCATAGATCGGGAGCGGACACATGACGTACTGGTACGTCATGTGTCCTTAAGGGGTTAAAGGAGTACTCCCGTGGAAACTTTTTTTTTTTATCAACTGGTGTCAGAAAGTTAAACAGATTTGTAAATTACTTCTATTAAAAAATCTTAATCCTTCAACTATTTGTTAGCTGCTGAATACTACAGAGGAAATGGTTTTCTTTTTGGAACACAAAGCTCTCTGCTGACATCATGACCACAGTGGAACTGTCCAGAGTAGAAGAAAATCCCCATAGCAAACATATGCTGCTCTAGACAGTTCCTAAAATGGACAGAGATGTCAGCAGAGAGCACAGTGTGCTCATGATGTCAGCAGAGAGCTCTGTTCCAAAAATTAAACCATTTCCTCTGTAGTATTCAGCAGCTAATAAGTACTGGAAGGATTAATATTTTTTAATAGAAGTAATTTACAAATCTGTTTTACTTTCTGGCACCAGTTGATAAAAAAATAAAAAATAAAAAAAAAAAACTTTCCACCGGAGTACCCCTTTAATGCTATATGGAAGCACATGGGCATTAATACTATATGAAGGCACAGGGGCATTATTACTAGATGGAAACACAGGGACATTAATAGTAAATGGCGACACAGGGGCATTATCACTATATGAGTAGTACATCAGTATTATATGGTAATACATCAGTATTATATGGTAGAACGGGGCAATATTGGTCAGAGATCAGGAACTGTGTTCTATATAAGCTGTGGGCTAAGGTTTTGGAATTGTTGACGCATTAATTTACAGAGCTCAGGGTTTTAAGGGAACAATGGTTACAAATAACTGTGACTACTATCACTATTTTTACAACGGGTGCTTTTCCCCAGTCTGTTTGTATTGGAGACCTCCTAACAGGAGATGCAACAGATAGAAGCAATTTTATGGCAGATAGAAGCAATTTTAGGGCTATAATGTGTTGATAAAAAATCGGGGAAACATGATGGCATGGTAGATACCTATCGCAGTTAAAGGGTCCAGGGATCTCAAATATTGTTACATGCTTTGCTTTCCTTTTTAGCTCTGTGTTGACACAAGCGTATACTTTCTTCTCCCTTGAAGGAGCATGTTTCCCGAGAATGCACTGTATTGCTGCAACTTCATGCAGCTTTTGACCAGTGCATCCAGGTGTGATTTTTTGTCACATGTGGCAACTGCAACTTAGGACATGCCTGGCAACACAGCCGGCAACCTTCAATTGGGGAGAAAGCTATTTGGTCGCATCTATATTGAGCGAGAGGTGGAGCTAGGGGAGAGAGGCTGGCAATGTCAGATCCCAGGACAACCTTTTTAAAGCTTGGCTCAAAAGAAGAATGTCAATTTAAAGTCTAATAAAGTGAACAAGTTGAATAAAAAAAAAAAATACAAATGCAAATATGTTATACGCCTATGTGAAACCAGCCAAAATCCCTTAAAGAGCAAAAAGAAACCCCAAAGCCAATTGATTCAGAAATAAGATAAGGAAACAGAATGAATAGCATGAATAATACATTATGTAAGATTGGGGTCAGGGATTGAAAGCAGAGCAGACGTAAACCTTCATTAAGCCCCAGTGGTCTTGACTAAAGTAGGTTAAGAGGTTTGATATTATAATAACATAATAATAATAATGATGATAATAATAATAATAATTATTATTATTATTTTACTATAATAGTTTTTTACAACTTATAAACATGACATTGGATTTTTTTCCCTTTTCTTAAAAAAATACCTTATAAATTTGTGAAACTGGGAAAAAAATAGGAAACTGGAGAATATCAATTATGATCCTGTCGCCCTCTTTTAAATATCTAACTCCATTTCACCAGATGTGGGGATGAATCATCTTCGGAACTTACTGTTACGCCGAGCGCTCCGGGTCCCCGCTCCTCCCCGGAGCGCTCACGGCGTCTCTCTCCCTGCAGCGCCCCGGTCAGTCCCGCTGACCGCGAGCGCTGCACTGACATGGCCGTCGGGGATGCGATTCGCACAGCGGGACGCGCCCGCTCGCGAATCGCGTCCCAAGTCACTTACCTGTCCCGGTCCCCGGCTGTCATGCTCTGGCGCGCGCGGCTCCGCTCTCTAGATTTAAAGGGCCAGTGCACCAATGATGGTGCCTGGCCCAATCTTCCCAATTAGCTTGATTAGTTTCCACCTGTGCACTCCCTACTTATACCTCACTTCCCCTGCACTCCCTTGCCGGATCTTGTTGCCCTTGTGCCTAGTGAAAGCGTTCCCTTGTGTGTTCCTAGCCTGTGTTCCAGACCTCCTGCCGTTGCCCCTGACTACGATCCTTGCTGCCTGCCCTGACCTTCTGCTACGTCCGACCTTGCTCTTGCCTTATCCCTTGTACCATGCCTATCTCAGCAGTCAGAGAGGTTGAGCCGTTGCCGGTGGATACGACCTGGTTGCTACCGCCGCTGCAAGACCATCCCGCTTTGCGGCGGGCTCTGGTGAAAACCAGTAGCTACTTAGAACCGGTCCACCGACACGGTCCTCGCCAAACCCTCTCTGACACAGAGGATCCACCTCCAGCCTGCCGATCCGTGACAGTAGATCCGGCCATGGATTCCGCTGAGGTGCCGCTGTCAAGTCTTGCCGACATTTCCACGGTGATCGCCCAGCAATCCCTAATGATCACCCAACGAAATCACCAGCTGTCATACTTGACCACCGTGACACAGCAATTTCAGTCACAGATACAGCAGCTGCTGCCGCAGATACAGCTACTTCAGTCACAGACACAGCAGCTGCAACAGCAACAACCATCTCCTCCGCCGGCTCCTGCAGCTCCTCCGCAGCGACCGGCCGCTCCCAACCCCTGCTTGTCCCTGCCGGACAAATTTGATGGGGACTCTAGACTCTGCCGTGGTCTCCTGCCTGGGAAGGCCCTGCCATGTGCCACACCGCTCGGAGCACCTCTCTCACAGTATCCTTTGCAATCCACCCCTGTGTCTCCCGCCGAGGAGGCTATGCAAGTGGATCGGTCTCGCCTGACCCCTGAAGAGAGGACTCGCCGCAGAAAGAAAGAAGATTTACTTCTATACTGCTCTGTGCGATTGAGCATGGAACTGTATCTCGGAAAAATTGAACTTTTTGTTTTGCCCAAATGCTCCTCTGAAGTCCTCCTCGGTCTGCCATGGTTCCAACGCCACTCCTCTACCCTTGTCTGGACCACCGGGGAGATCTTGAGCGGGGGTGCTTCTTGCCACAGAAAATGCCTCACGTCTGCTCCCAGTCCCGTCAGTCAAACCTCTGTGTCTCCTTCTTTACCTGGTCTCCCCAAGGCCTATCTGGACTATGCTGTGTCTCCTCCTCACAGCCCCCGTCCTGTTAACACTCTGCCTCGTGCCAAGCTTGACCCTCTTCCCTCCCTCCCCACCCCCACGCCTTCTTGTGTGCCCGTTGTTGATGTGGTTTCCCGGGGCTTCGCCACCATCTGGAAAAAGACTTTAAAGTCCCTCATACTAGCCTCATCCCGGGTAAAGAAGCTTGCCGAAGAAAAAAGAAGAACTCCTCCTGTTTTTGTGTGGCTCTCCACCAAGTATATCCGCTTCCGTGTCCCGAGTTTTAATCTCGGACCACGTTATCTTGGACCCTTTGTACTTGAGTGCTCAGAGGAGAGATCTTGGGAACCTGAGGACAACATCCTGGACAAAAGTCTTATCCTCAGGTTCTCAGGCTCCAAGAAGAGGGGGAGACCCAAGGGGGGGGTACTGTTACGCCGAGCGCTCCGGGTCCCCGCTCCTCCCCGGAGCGCTCACGGCGTCTCTCTCCCTGCAGCGCCCCGGTCAGTCCCGCTGACCGCGAGCGCTGCACTGACATGGCCGTCGGGGATGCGATTCGCACAGCGGGACGCGCCCGCTCGCGAATCGCGTCCCAAGTCACTTACCTGTCCCGGTCCCCGGCTGTCATGCTCTGGCGCGCGCGGGTCCGCTCTCTAGGGCGCGCGCGCGCCAGCTCTCTAGATTTAAAGGGCCAGTGCACCAATGATGGTGCCTGGCCCAATCTTCCCAATTAGCTTGATTAGTTTCCACCTGTGCACTCCCTACTTATACCTCACTTCCCCTGCACTCCCTTGCCGGATCTTGTTGCCCTTGTGCCTAGTGAAAGCGTTCCCTTGTGTGTTCCTAGCCTGTGTTCCAGACCTCCTGCCGTTGCCCCTGACTACGATCCTTGCTGCCTGCCCTGACCTTCTGCTACGTCCGACCTTGCTCTTGCCTTATCCCTTGTACCATGCCTATCTCAGCAGTCAGAGAGGTTGAGCCGTTGCCGGTGGATACGACCTGGTTGCTACCGCCGCTGCAAGACCATCCCGCTTTGCGGCGGGCTCTGGTGAAAACCAGTAGCTACTTAGAACCGGTCCACCGACACGGTCCTCGCCAAACCCTCTCTGACACAGAGGATCCACCTCCAGCCTGCCGATCCGTGACACTTACCTTTATTGGATAGTGTTAATTATACTTGTGTTTTGTATTGTTCTTTTAGATTATTTTGCCTCTTTAATATAATGAACCCGCTAACCAATTATCCTGAATGGAATCTTTGGTATACGTACATTCTGATCATTGATTTTGGCTATGAGTCATTTGTTGTGCTATCTTTCTTAAACTAAACAAATAATTTTGTTTCTGGACTTTGCTTTAAAATATAGGAGAAGCTTTAGTACTGTGCCCTTGAAGAAGAGGCTTAAGAGTAACTGTAGTATCATACAGCCAAAACTGCAGCCTCGGTGATCCACTTCTATCCAGGTAGGCCTCATGCCAAACTAGAGAAGGTTCTTTTTGAAAGGAGTCACCTACCATACCTGGGATATCTAATCTCTGACCAGGTTTCATTTCCAGTTTTTCAACCATGATAGTGCCCATTGATATCTTAGCCAAGAATGGTACTAATAAATAACATTTCTTATGAAAAAGCAGCTTTTCTTGAGTGAAACAGACCTTCTCTATTTTGGTTTTCCATCTATTCAGCCACTGAAAACATTTCTTCCTGAAGGTGGACACTTCATCTTTAGGCGTCAGAGCCATTCTCTCTCAAAAGGAAAGACTTTGTTTTGTAATTTATTCTCCAAAGCCTTTAAATCAATAGAAAATGATGGTATAGTAGACAGTAAACTACTACTAATGCACTGGCCTTGAAGAATTGACAAAACTTGCAAGAGAGTGCTCACTGTCCTGTAACCATCTACATGGACTACAAAACTCTGCTTTACCTGCAGTCATCCTTTTGCCTAAATCCCTAGGAGAGTTAGACTTTTTTTGGCATCTACTATTTTTTTCATCAAGCAGACTTGAATGTTAAAGTGGATTCTTTGTCATATTGCTTTGACCTTACAGATTTGGCCGCTGACCCTCAGTTTATTATTGATCCAAGTCACATTCTGCCAGTGGCTCTAGTCTAGTTAGTGCAATCTATCATGGAAACATTTTGTAGTATTGCAGGGAACAGATTCTCACCTGGACCATTCTACCAAGTTGGCAGGTCATCCAAGGGTGTGCAAGTCATTAGATCATATCTATCACAATTACTGGTAGCCCACTTTAGCCAAATGTCTTTGTGGCAGCTTGCACTTAATGAAGGCTCCCACCAAAAATCTGCCGATCTGTTGCTTCCTTTGTTTTCTTTACTTTTCATGGACCCTTATCATGGTGAAGTTTATAACTTATTTACCTATTTCTTCTAAATGTCATGTTGTCTGGGTGGTTGTAGACAGGTTTCCAAAGATGGCATAATCTATTCCTTTTTTATCAGTTCATTTGCCCTTATTGTTTATGAAGTATATTTTCTGACTTTATAGATTATCTCTGTGAATCTTCTCAGAGAAAGGAATTCAGTTTACCTAAAGAGTTTGGCATATACTTAGTGGATTTATGGAGGTCAAGCTTGATTTCTTATCGGCCTGTAATCCGCAGTCAGGTGGAATGTGTCACAATTTAAAGATTTACCTCCAACACATTTTTTTACTCAACAGGATGACTGGGTGAGTTTACTCTGGAACACCGTGTACTCACATGAACATTACAAACAACAATCCAATAAGGTTTTGCTATTTTTGCACGTGGTAGACTTGGTGTAAACTAAACTTTGACATGTCTGGAAAACATGTCAAAAGTTTATAGAAATGACAGTATTTCTTTAAAGTAGCACATGCAAACAGTGCTTGCCAGGAGCTGGATGGAGCAGCTTTGTTGCCTAGTGGGCAGTATGCAGGAGAATTTTCCATGTCCAATGGACAGAAGTGACCATAGGGGTGAGTGTAGGCTGAAAAACCTATTAAAAGAAAATGATCAGCAATATAATATTTCAAGAGATTGAAATCAGAGATCAGATCACTTGTATGGTCTGCAGTGCGGAAAGCTGATGTACAGCTAATATCTACCACTATGTGGTCATTGTACAGTGGTTACATTGGTCTGTATATGGTGATTGTTAGGTGGAATTATTGAGTCATTATAAAGTATTAATACAAGTCATGGTAATGGATCAGGGACAGTTCCATTTATTACATATGACATCACATAGGACATCACATTGAGCACAAACATAATGGAACTAGAGATGTGGACGCACCTGGTGAATCCGGAATATTACTTCCATTACATTCATATCAATAATAATAGTAAGTATTCCACTATGAATCAGTGACATCAATGAGTTTTCCTACAATAGTTTATCGCTTATACTATAATTGTAGTAATAAATCTCCATATCTAGTGTTTTCCCTAGGACATGAAGGTCTCATACAGAACATTGTTTTCTTTGTTGTTGTACAGTTAGGCAGTATTGTTATTACCCCTTATTATTTACGCTTCTGACAAATCCTACAATAACCCAGGATCTCATAGATCATCCTGCATACGGATGTGTGTACACGATTATATTCCTCCACCAACTGGACTCTTCTTTTGGTTATACCTTCCCTATTACCGCATTCATACTGGAGAGCAGTCCGGACCTTCCCCGACATTGTGTCCACAAGTGGTTTATACTAAGTATTAATGGGGTCATTGTGAGTCTAATATATGTCATGTCTGTCAGCATTATTAAACCCATTTATTGTCATTTGTTTTATCCTTGGTTAAATTCTAAAATCCTTTAATAAAAACCAAGTTGAAATAAAAGTCATGATGTGATGGTATTATTGATCTTTGTATTTTTTTTTTCCCCCGGAAATAGTGTGAATTGTTTGAACTTGATCCTGGGTATTATTTGATAATTATGCAAATAAAAATTTTGTTTGTTTAGGGGGACACATGCCTTTTGCCTCTGATCTTTTATGGGAGTAATCCCAGATTTTAAAAAGTTATTTAATGCTGGGTCTACTGTAAAAAAGAAAAAAGGTCCCCATCACCATCACATACCCCTATCCTGTAGATTAATGTCTATGATGGCAAAACCTTTTTATTTCTGCATTTTTTTCAGGAAGTGAATGAACCTTTTCCATTCCTTCCTGAGATAACATTTTATGTTGCACTTTAGTATGTCCCAATACTTTAATATAGTTTGAGTCATTGATGTTCACTTGTCATACAAACAGTTAAGTATAAACACTTAACACACTACTTCTTCTTTCGTTTTTTTGTTTTTGTTCTGTTTTATTCTCTTCCCAATTTTTGTATATTTTCCTTATCTTGGGTATCTTGTTTCAGAATTTATATTATATTTTCTCTTTATTAGCTCGCTATAACTTATTTGCACTTCAAATTTGTTTTTCTTTAGTAAATTTACTGTTGAGGTGGATCTTAAACACACATGGGGTTTGAAAACTATCAAGACATATTATATAATTCTTAAAGGGGTAATATAGTAACATAGTAACATAGTTCATAAGGTTGAAAAATGACTAGAGTCCATCAAGTTAAACATATAACCCTAATGAGTCCCTATCGAGTTGAGTTGATCCAGAGGAAGGCAAAAAACCCTCATACTAGAGGTAAAAAATTCCTTCCCGACTCCAAATATGGTGGTCAGAATAAATCCCTGGATCAATGTTCTGTCCCTATAAATCTAGTATACATAACCAGCAATGTTTTTATTCTCCAAAAATGCATCCAGCCACTTTTTGAACTCTTTTACAGAGTTCACCATGGCCACCTCCTCAGGCAGAGAATTACTCTGGCATAGGGGATAAGACATCATATCCCCTATCCAAAGTCACGCCCCTTCTTATAGACTTGCATTGTGGCGGAGGGGCTTGACGTCACATGGGAGCGGAGTCGTGATGTCACGATACTCCGGCCCAGTAGTCGTGACCGGGCAGACTGAGAGGCTGAAGCGCTGCGTGCAGCTCCCACAGGTGGGTGCTGCATGCAAGATAGCCGTGATCAAACATCTTATCCCCTATCCTTTGCATAGGGGATAAGATGTCTTAGGGCTGCAGTACCCCTTTAAATATACAATTTGTACAGAGTGTTGTAGATCTGTGATATATGGGATTTCTATTGTTCCATGACCTTCATTCAAATACTGCAAAAATGGAACAAGTCCTTCAAAAGTAACCGTTGATGGAGTTCAGATGCAAACCACAGTCTATAACAGGACGATGCAACTTTCTAATAAAGTCGATAATATTGTGAATTATTCAAACTCCTTTCCTGCTAAATCCCAATGATACTACCATATGAACTATAACACATCAACAAAACAAAAGAGTTATCAATGGGTAAACCTTCTAACTGGATGTGATCCTCACCCTATACTTCTGTGTCATTGACTTCTTCATCTCCCCTTTGCCTCTCTAAAATTGCCATGCCCATTCCTTCACTACCCTATGACCATTATTTTACTCCTCAAAGCAATTGTTACATGTATACAAATCTTATATGCCATTATCTGGAAATATCTCGCAAATACCTACATTCTATCCCTTCGTCTCTGTTGCTCTCACAATCCACTATGACCATACATTAAAATTTACTTTTCAGTGGACTGTTTTACACCCCCTTGTATCACATGACATTGTAAATGGCATCACTACCATGCATCATGAACCTCTTACTTACCCAGATGATCTAGAACTGCTGAGTGCCCATGGGTGAAATCTCACTCAGAAGTTGATATTTTTGCACTACACATCTTTCATCTACTTAAATCTAAACCACTTTACTTTTTTTGAAATATTTTTAGCACCTACTGGTGATACCACGACCATAAGTCCTATTTTAAGGACATGTTTAATAGCATTTGTCATAAAATTCCAACATATTCCCCCAAAAGTGACAACCCATAATCCTTATATTTCTTCTTTCAGAGTGCTTGACACTGTGTTTGGCATTATGATAGAGAATGAAGTCTTTGCACAATTCTCCCCTGTTTATCTCTCGTCATGATGCCATTTTCTCATATCTTGTCCATGAAGAGCTGTCATCCCACATTTGACTGAAATGTTCAATAGTACTCCTTAATGGAATTTTCTCCTTATTGTCTTAAAGTGCTCTGGTCACCCATAGCTCCTCTACCCTGAGACCTACTTCTATTTTTCTTATGGATTTCTTACAATCTCTGAAATGGTGAGAAACTAAATATCTCATGACTAGAGAAGAGCGAACTTTTGAAAAATTTGATTCGGACGATTCGAAAAACAAATTCGAAAAAATTTGGTTCGATCCGAATTTATTTGCAGCGAATCTATATTAAAAATGGCTATTTTTGGCCTACAGAGAGCCTCAATAGGAGTGTAGAACACTTTTCTGAAGCATGAGGAGACCATATAGTGGCTGAATGACACATTGTAGAGGTGTTGGCAGCATGAGGAGATGATATAGTGTTTGAATGGCACAGCCAGGAGTTGGCTGCAGCATGAGTAGACACTAGGCCTTCACAATCCCTAAGATTATAATATTAATTCTGAATTTTAAACCGAAGATTTTGGGTATCTAGTGCTACCATAACAAAATTTTTATACCCAGGCCCAGCAGCATCAGTAAACCATATATTGCTTGAAAGACACAGCCTGGAGTCAGCAAAAGCATTAGGAGACCATTGAAATATAAGAATATTAAATAGAGATCTAAGATTTTGAAATTGAAATTGAGGATTTTGATACGGCACTTTTAACTCCCAAGTTTTAGTGTCCCGGGCCCCGGAGTATGGGTACAAAGGACCTAATGTAACAAGGAGTCACATGGCAGCACAATGACAGAGCCTGGAGGTGGCATCAGTAGGAGGAGACCATATAGTGTCTGAATGGCACAGCCTGGAGTTAGCTGAAGGATGAGGAGACCCCAGGGCTTCACAATCCCTAAGAAAAAAAGACGAAGTTTGAAATTTAAAGTGAAGATTTGGGGTAGCTAGTACTACCATGACAAAAGTTTTTATTCACAGGCCCAGTTCCAGCAGCATCAGTAAACCATATATTGCCTGAATGGCACAGCCTGGAGTTGCCAGCAGCATGATTAAACACCAGGGCTTCACAATCCCTAAGAAAAAAAGGCAAAGTTTGAATTTGAAACCGAAAATTTTGGGTAGCTAGTGCTACCATAACAAAATGTTATATTCCCAGACCCAGTCCCAGAAGCACCAGTGAACCATATATTGCCTGAATGGCATGAGGAGACCATATAGTGTTTGAATGGCACAGCCTGGAGTTGGCGGCAGATGAGACAATAGGGCCTCACAATCTCTAATAATAAAAATGAATTTTGAAATTTCAATTGAAGATGTATGTGCTACCATAAACACATATAGGTAATGTCCTAGGCTCAGCAGCATCACTAAACCATATAGATGCTATATGACACATACAGGAGCAGGCAGCAGCATGAGTAAACAAGAGGGGTTCTCAACCCTTAACATTAAAAGGTGAATGTTGAAATCTCTGTTGAAGATGCATGTTAGCTAGTGCTACCATCCAAAAATGTAAGGCCCAAGCCCAGCAGCATCACTAAACCATGTAGTTGCTCAATAACTCAGACATAAGCAGTCAGAAGCAGAAGTACACAAGAGGGTTTCATAACCCCTTAGATTGAAAGATAAACGTTGACATCTCAATGAAGCATGTATGTAAGCTAGTGCTAACATGCAAAAATGTAAGTCCCAAGCCCAGCAGCATCAGTAAGCCAAGCAGTTCCTGAAACACACAGTCAGGAGCAGGAATCAGTAGTACACAAGAGGGTTTCATAACCACTTACATTGAAAGAACAATGTTGAAATCTCAATTAAGTATGTATTTAGCTAGTGCGAAACATCCACAAATTTAAGGCCCATGCCCAGAAGCATCAATAAGCCAAGTAGTTCCTGAAACACACAGTCAGGAGCAGGCATCACCAGTACACCAGAGGGTTTTATAACCCTAAGATTGAAAGATCAATGTTGTAATTTCTATTTACCCCTTAAAGGGGTACTCCACGGCCATCACGCCCCCTCCCATAGACTTGAATTGAGGGGATGGGCGTGACATCACACATGGACGGAGTCATGGCATCACAGACTTCTGTTCCCGTAGTCGCGACCCAGACACTCCAGACACCCCGGACAAGAAACAGGTGGGTGCCGCATGCTATACTGCGGGACCCCCACTGCGGGACCCCCGCAGCGGCGGGACCCCCACGATCAGACATCTTATCCCCTATCCTTTGGATAGGGGATAAGATGTCTATGGATGGAGTACCCCTTTAAGGACTCAGTGTTTTTGCATTTTTGTTCCTTACCTTTTAAAAATCATAACCCTTTCAATTTTCCACCTAAAAATTCATATTATGGCTTATTTTTTGCGCCACCAATTCTACTTTGCAGTGACATTAGTCTTTTTACCCAAAAATCCATGGCGAAATGCAATTTTGTAACTTTTGGGAGCTTCAGTTTCTACGCAGTGCATTTTCAGTAAAAATTACACCTGATCTTAATTCTGTAGGTACATTCGGTTAAAATGATACACTACTTATATAGGTTTGATTTTGTCGTACTTCTGGAAAAAATCATAACTACATGTGGGAAAATGTATACGATTAAAAATGTCCTAATTGGACCCCTATAACTTTTTCTGCTTACGGGGCGGTTTCAGGGCTAATTTTTGCGCCGTGATCTGAAGTTTTGATCGGTTCCATTTTTGTTTTGATCAGACTTTTTGATCGCTTTTTATAAAAATTTTATGGTATAAAAAGTGACCAAAAATACGCTATTGTGGACTTTAGAATTTTTTTTACGTGTACACCATTGACCGTGCGGTTAAATTAACCCCTTAAGGACCAGGGTTTTTCCGTTTTTGCTTTGTCGTTTTTTTGCTCCTTGCCTTTAAAAAATCATAACTCTTTCAATTTTGCTAATAGTGTAAAAAGGGGAGGCAGTCCTGCTAGGCTAGGTCAGAGTAAAAGATATAAGGTCAAAAATTAGAAGAAAGAGAGAGTGAAAAAAGAAAACGTGTCTAAAATAGCATAAAATTATAACATTTATTTGGAAAAATTATATGAGGTCTGCGACAGGGCCCTTGTCGCAGACTGGTCCCTAGATAAAATGGTTACAATGGTATAAAATGCTAAAAATATAAAATATGCACAGTGGTATTGTACTTCAACAATTGGACAATGAGACAATGAAAGTGGGGCAATGGGACAGTGCAAACAGTATCTGTTTAGTTATACTGTAAAGTCATATTATGGGAGCCAGGATTAATCCAGATGAAAGTACATAGCAAAAAAGTTGATAATCCAATAAGGCAAATTTTCGGTAGCTCTGGAGCCTCCCAGATTGGGGCCCAATATAAATGTTTTTAGGTGCAGAGATATAGACGATGCCCCCTCTACCCCGACGGCACGGGGACTGAATGCAAGAGGGCAATCGCTATACAGTTCAGGCACTTAGTGCCTCTTACCCGCTACAGTGTGCACAGTCAGGTGAGTGCAGCTATGCTTGCGATCCGGATACACATCCCTCTGTCCCGGCGGCACGGGAGAAATGTAAGAGGGGTGATGTGATCCGGTGCTGGGGGTCGGCGATGATGCCTGGCAAGCAGCGTGTGGCAGCGCTGTGAAGCCTAGCAGTCTTAGCAGCGTATGGCAACGCTGGAGGTATCCTCTCTACCCCGACGGCATGGGGAGCAGGTGAGAGAGTAGGTGAAGACCGGCAATGCGGTAACGATTGTCTCAGATGATGTGCAGGTTAGTCTTAACAGCAGACGCGTTTCGGGGACTGTATGGGTCATGGCTGAAAATTTCAGTCTTTTATAACCCATTTTGTGGGCGTCATCCTTGTGTAATACAAAGGCTGGATGCAGGTTTTGGAAGGGAAGTGTCAGAATTTACAGTTAGTTTCAATAAAGTTTTTGGACACGTTCAAATAAAAAAAAATGTAAAAATAAAAAAAACATGGAAAAAGAATAGAATACAGAGAGAACAGAATTGCATAGAGGAATAAAAGAAAAAGACTTAAGAAGAAAAATAGGAATACATATGATACTGTGTGTAATAAGAGTAGTGTTATGTTTCTAATTGGATAGATATTAAAAGGCTGTCTTTTACGTTCTTTAATTTTGGTTGCTATGCATTATGTTCGTGAATTTTGGTTGCTATGCATTATATTCGTGAATTAGAGTAACTGATGTAGTGCTTTGAAAGATACATTTTTGAGAATTCTGACATGCAAAGGGAAGGGGAGAGAAAAGTACGGATAAATTAAGAATAAATGACAAATTTACTTATGATGAATATTTTTATAAATGTTATTTGAGTGAATAATGAATAAAATTTAGATGACGTGAGCTGCAAAAATGGTAATGATGCTGTTTATGTGAAAGCTATGGGAAAATGGATCTGAAAATGTTTGCCTGGTCAAAAATAATTTGACTGGATACTCGTATTTCGAATATCCAGTGATAAAAAGTGATGTCATATGTTTGAGCTCTATGGGGGAGATTTATCAAACTGTGTGAGAGAAAAAGTGAAGTGATTTCCCCCTCAGCAACCAATCACAGCTCAGCTTTCACTTTACCACAGCTCGTTAGATGAGCTGTGATTGGTCACTGTGGGGAAATCACTCCACTTTTTCTCTCACACAGTTTGATAAATCTCCCCCTATGTGTGCAGATTTAGAGACTAGCCAATAGGGATAATATTTAATATATAATGATAATAAAAAGGGGGGGGGGGAGAATTCAAATGTTAGGAACAAACCAGAGTTGATAATAAACTGGTATAAAACAGGTTGGGAGATGGTGATAAAAATATAAAAATATAGAGAATTTATTTAGAGCGTATATGAATATTGCTATATGTAAAATGGGGTTATGAATATGATACAGTGAAGGATAAAATAGATGTGGGTATAAATATGATGTGGGGAAGGAAAGGGACGGGGTGTGATCGAATAGAGCCGATAGAATAGATTAAGTAGATTTATATGTTCATATGGTGTTTATTTACAATAAAATATGTATATAATAGTGTAATAATTTATACCTATAAAAATTTGCACCCTACTTATAATTAAATAAAAATAAAGAATTTTCATATATAGGGGGGGAGGGGGAGGGAAAGGACTGGGAAATGAATAGTTAGGGGGTATGTTTATAAAAAGCCGAATAATTCTAGTTCTGCATTCAGGCCTTTGGGTTCGAGGCTGCCAAACTCATACATTTTTCGTGCCTCGGCTTTTGACATTTGTATAATAAAATTGCCGCCTCTCCAATTTCTTTTTACTGTCTGAATAGCAGCAAAAGTGAATTCTGATGGGTCTAAATTGTGGTATTTGAGGAAATGGGCCGATAGAGGGTGTTTGTCGCTGCTTTTTTTTAATGTTTTATATATATGTTCGGCTATACGTGTTTTAAGGGAACGTTTGGTCCTGCCGGTGTACTGTTTTTGGCAGCTGCATGTAATGATGTAGATAACACCCTTGGAATTGCATGTTAGGAATTGTTTAATGGACCACTGAAAGTTATTTGAGTTAGAAGTTACTTTTTCTGTTTTCTTTGGAAATTTGGTGTTTTTGCAACCTGAACAGGTGGTACATCTATGAAAACCGCCAGTGGTAAACCATGTGTCTGGTTTCCTTTCTTTGGTGTTATGTAGAGAGGGAGCCACTTGTATGCTCAAATTGGGCGCTCTTGTAAAGACGATGGGAGGTGTGCTTGGGAGAAGAGGGCCTATTATTTTGTCTTGTAGAAGGAGGTGCCAATTTTTAGAGCAAATTTGTTTAAGTTTTTTATACTCTTGATTAAAAGGGAAAATTATACGTGTTTTATTATTATCTGCGTTGGATGGTCGAGTTTGTTCCTCAAAAAATTCTTGCCTGTTTAGTTTTTCGACTTTTTCTTTTGACATTCTAAGTGTTTTAGTGGTATAGTTTTTAGCCGCGAATTTTTTGGTGAGATTGGTGAAATGTCAAAAGCCGAGGCACGAAAAATTTATGAGTTTGGCAGCCTCGAACCCAAAGGCTTGAATGCAGAACTAGAATTATTTGGCTTTTTGTAAACATACCCCCCTAACTATTCATTTCTCAGTCCTTTTCGTCCCCCTCCCCCCTATATTTGAAAATTCCTTATTTTTCTTTAATTATAAGTAGGGTGCAAATTTTTATAGGTATAAATTATTACACTATTATATACGTATTTTATTGTAAATAAACACCATATGAACATATAAGGTTGTGCCATTGTTCCACAGACAGGAGCAGGCAGCAGAATGAGTACACAAGAGGGGTTCACAACCCCTAACATTAACCTCTTAAGGACACATGACGTACTGGAACGTCATGAGTCCGCTCCCAATCTATAACGCGGGGCCACGGCCGGGACCCGTGGCTAATAGCGCGCGGCATTGATCGCGGTGCCGCGTGCTATTAACCCTTTAGACGCGGCGTTCAAAGTACACTGCATTTAAAGTGAAAGTGAAATAATACTGGTTAGCTCAGGGAGCTGTTCGGGATAGCCACGGTGAAATCGCTGCATCCCGAACAGCTTGCAGGACAGCCGGAGGGTCCCTACCTGCAACCCTGTCTGAGTGCCGAATGACTACTCAGTACCTGAGATCCAGGCATGAGCAGTCAAGCGGCAGAATCATCGATCACTGGTTTCCTATGAGAAACCAGTGATCAATGTAAAACATCAGTGTGTGCAGTGTTATAGGTCCCCATGGGAGCTATAACAGTGCAAAAAAAAAGTGAAAAAAAAAGTGAATAAAGATCATTTAACACCTCCCCTATTAAAAGTTTGAATCACCCCTGCTATTCCTGTGAAACACCTAAGGGGTTAACAAACCTTTTGAATGTCATTTTGAATACTTTGAGGGGTGCAGTTTTTATAATGGGGTCATTTGTGGGGTATTTCTAATGTGAAGGCCCTTCAAATCCACTTCAAAACAGAACTGGTCCCTGAAAATTTTCGATTTAGAATATTTTGTGAAAAATTGGAAAATTGCTGCCATACTTTGGAGCCCTCTGATGTCTTCCAAAAGTAAAAACATGTCAGCTTTATGATGCAATCATAAAGTAGACATGTTGTATATGTGAATCAATATATATTTTATTTGGAATATTCATTTTCCTTATACGCAGAGAGCTTCAAAGTTAAAAAAAATGCAAAATTTCCAATTTTTTCATCAAATTTTGGCATTTTCACCAAGAAATGATGCAAGTATCGACACAAATTTTACCACTAACATAAAGTTGAATATTTCACGAAAGAACTATCTCGGAATCAGAATGAAAGGTAAAAGCATCCCAGAGTTATTAATGCTTAAAGTGAAAGTGGTCAGATGAGTAAAAAATGGCCGGGTCCCACAGTGAAAATTGGCTGGGTCCTTAAGGGGTTAAGGAATGTAAGAAACAGGATTCCCTGGTCTGATGAAACCTTTTTAATTCATGTCTGGAGGACACCAGGCACTGCCATCACCTGCCTAATAGCAGAGAAGCATCGTGGTGGCAGGATTATTCTCTGGGGGTGTTTTTCAGTCCCTTTGACAGAAAAATGGTCAAGATAAAGGGAAAGCAGAACAATGTACAGATATATTCCTGATAAAAACTTTATCCAGTGCATCTGGACCTCAGACCTCAGACAGTTGAAAGGTTCACCCTCCAACAAGACAGTGCGGGTCATTTATCAAAACCTGTGCAGAGGAAAAGTTGCTGAGTTGTCCATAGCAACCAATCAGATCACTTCTTTCATTTTTCAGAGAGAGATTTAAAAAAAAATGAAAGTAGCGATCTGATTGATTTCTATGGGCAACTGCTCCACTTTTATTCTATACAGGTTTTGAGAAATCTCCCCAAATATTCCTAAGCACACCCCAAGACAACTCTGTGAATGTCCTTATGTGGCCTTGCCAGAGACCCGACTTCAACCCTATGGAACATCTCTGGGGAGACCTCAAAAGGCTTCAACTTACAGCCCCATCCAACATGACAGAGCTTAAAGGGGTACTCCACTGCCCCAGCATTCGGAACATTTTGTTCCAAACGCTGGGTGTGGGCTGGGGGGGTTGTGATGTCATTGACACGCCCCTTGTGGCATCACACTACGGCCCTTTCAATGCAAGTCTATGGGAGGTGGTCTGGCAGCCGCCATGCCCCCTCCCATTGAGGGGGCGTGACATGACATCACAAGGGGTATGGCCGTGACGTCACAACCCCCGTAACCCGCACCCAGTGTTCGGAACAAAAAATGTTCCGAACGCTGGGGCAGTGGAGTACCTGCAGAAAAGAAGAGGATCCCCAAATCCAGGTGTGCAAACCTTGTCACCTCGTCCACCAGGAAGAATGAAGGCTGTAATCTCTGGCATAGGTACTTCAACTAAATACTGAGTAAAGGGTTTAAATACTTACAGGCAATATTTTAATTTTTATCTTTTAATTGATTTTTTTTCTTTTTTATTCTAGTACAAGGCCACAACAAAATGTGAAACAAGTAAACAAAGATGGAGTCATGTGGAAGGACACCCTTATTTTGTTACACTGTTAACATTGTACCTATACAGTTTCCCAAAATGCATATCAAATACCATGGATTCCTATTATATCTTAAATCTGGCAAATAGATTCCGACCTCTTTTGCAGCAATACAATTTCACTCATTGGAATCCTGTAAGAAATCACAAAAGTCACTGAAAAAGCTTCTTCAAGGTACTGGATTAGCGATTCATTTCACGATATGAGAATTTGTCCGCAGAAAATCGTCTGTTATAAGACGAGTAAACACGCAAATCTTCAGATTGTTTACAGAAATATCAAGTAGGAAAGAAATTTGAGATCCTATAAGTTTAAACCCGAAATCATCTTACCGCAGAAGTGCACCTTTATTCATGTTTCTATTGTTCTTCCAATACATATTGGATTTTTAAAAGTACATGATTGTAAAAAGCCATCTGATTTTAAAATTGTTACAATTGATGTTTAAAAAGAAAATAATTGCTTTTCTCCATAGCCATTATATTTAACATTTAGAACACTTTTGCATGTTTTAAACCACAAACATTACTTCAGTTGTTTTAAAGGATTACTATCACAATGCTTGTACAACAGTGACATCTGCTGGCCAGTGTTGAGATCACATTACTGTTTTTGGAAACGTCATGAATTCTGATTAGGTCTATGACATGAAGTTGAATGGACAGTTAATGGAGGACAGTTTACAAAGGTAAAAAATCTGATTCACTTATATTGAGTTCAACCAAGGGATGAGAAAGGACGCACATGAAATGGATATGTGTAAGTAAATATAGATTTATGGTCAAATAACACGTACAGTATCCTTCGCAGATTTGATGCGCAGGATTTTCTGCTGCAGATTTCAATGTAAACTAAATGACTGGACAAATCTGTGCAGGATCCTGTAGGGTCAGTTAACACATTATTGTATTTTCTGCTGCAGATTTGCTGTAGCAGATTTTGCTACCCATTGAAGTCAATGGGCAGAACAAATCTTTTTTGATTTTGAGTGATGATCATACCAATGTAACATACAAGCAAGAATTTTAAATGGGCACTCTTTATGGTAAATAAAACACCTTTCTAATGTACTTTGTTTAAAAAAAAATTATGTTTTCTATGTTTTATTTGTGTTTTAAAAAGCTGCCACTAGGTGCCTCCCTACTTCTCCAGAGCACATTTCCCCCGATCTCTTGCAAATACTTTAGACTCCTGCTGGCCTGGCAGGAAATTCAGTCTGGAATGGTGAGGGGGGGGGGGGGGGGGGTGCAACCTAAGCCAGTCATCTCACACACTGAACTGCTCTTGGCTGTGTGTAGTAGAGTGAGGGAGGAAGTTCTCCCCTGTATGGCTCCGGATTATGTCATGCCTACTGAGGAACGCCCCTTCCCAGTCTGTGAATCTGACTGAGACTGAGCAAGAAATACATAGCAATATCAAGGTAGAAAACTAACAAATAATAATAGAAAAGGCAGGGGTGATGTATCATGATGGGGCAGTGAACTAAAATTTAACAAGATCATGAGAGGTACTTTTTAAGTAAGGGTGGCTCAGTGTGATCCTGGGTTCAAATCCCACCAAAGGTAACATCTCCATGAAGTTTGTGTGTTTTCCCCATATTTGTGTGGGTTTCTTCCCACCTGTAAATACAGATAGGTTCATTTAGATTGTTAGCCACACCGGGGATAGGTACTGGTGTAAACAATGGCAAGCTCTGCACAGCACTGCAGAATATGATGGATGGTGCCATGCAAATAAAGGACTAGACAAAGGACAGAAAGAGACAACATATACCCCAAGAGGATGCTCTCATCTGGGGTTGTTGTGAGTTGCAACAAATATAAAGGTCTTGTATGAATTGCCTCTGTTGGGCCTGAAAACACACTTAACGGCTTAATGGTCAGGGTCCTGGGAAAGCTTAGTGATGAATGTTGTATTGAATAATTGACTTCTCTGCTGACATATTATGGACAACATTAAATTAAACAGTTCCTGACATGGACAGAGGTGTCAGCAGAGAGCACTGTGGTCAGACAGAAAATACATTGAAAAAGAAAAGACCTTCCTGTGAAGCATACAGCAGCTGATAAGTACCGGAAGGATTAAGATTTTTAAATAGAAGTAATTTGCAAATCTGTTTAACTTTCTGGCAACAGTTGATTTAAATAAAATTGTTTTCCACTGTTTACCCCTTTAAACTTTAGGGTCTATTCACATGGCAGAATTTCCACTTGCGGAATTCAACCTCCAATTAAAGCCTATAGACTTCTATGGGATTCCGCACTCCCATTCACACTTCTGAATTTCTGCTTGCGGAATTCCGCAAGCATAATTTCTGCTGTGTGAAGAGACCATGAGAACTATACTACAGGCAACATACATGACTCTAGACTCCTGGAAGACAGATCATTACTGGCATCAAAAGCTCAACCAGCAGCCTGTCTTATTATTTGAACCTATTTATAAGACTCCGGCCATCTGTGGATCCTTTTGTCCATAATATTGGATTTGCGGTACCAGCACCAGCAGAGAAATGCATCCTTCTATTATGCCTATACAGAATGAAACTGGATATTGCAGATGAGACTCCGCCAGGGCTCTGTAAAGCAAAAATAGTGTATCCATATTTTGTGAGTCCATGCCTCTTATGATACGTGACAAGATTCTGATGACCTTAGAAGCAGCCGCCTGACATTGCATGTTGTTATTTAGCCTGTGAAGTGCACTTAGAATACCAATATTCAATATGATTTTCTATCCTATACGTATAAAGTTGGAACATGCTGTGCATAAAATTTGGTGCTTCACTGGCACTTCAACAAAATTTCTAAACTGCAAACCAAATGGAACAATATCATGCATTATGTCATAATATATTTAGTCGTATATTATACCTACACATACATTCATTTTATCTAGTTTCTTAGGTTAATGGCCAAAATGTTTAGAAATGGACACACAGATCATGCAGATGTAGAGGAACCATACAGCGGTGAACCTGTCACTAGACATGGGGAAGAATTGATTCTTCAGAGTTGAAATTAGCAGGAAATGAGCGATTAGCATTTTGGAGAATCAATAAAGAATTGGATATTAAAAGACCTTTTCATCTCTTGTCTCTAGGAAAGATCTTCACAAGAAATGCTACTCAGATGCAGATGTCCGATTCCACAGAGATGTCTAAGAAAGAGACAAGGGCATGTGCGGCATCGTAAAAACCTATGGTGTGCTTATGCTGTTGCAACAACTGTGTAAACTCACAAATGGTATGAAGATTTAAGCATAATATTGTGAAATGAAAAAAGAATATATAACTAATGAAAGTCTAAGCAAGAATGTTTATATAGAGAGGTAACACCTCCCATGACACTTAAAGGGATACTCCGCTGGTAGACATTTTATCCACTATTCAAAGGATTGCGGGGGTCCCGCTGCTGGGGCTCCCGCAGCACCTGGCGTTCTAAAACAATGCCAGGTTCCTGCGGCAGTGGTCATGACTTCACGGCCACACCCCTCATGACGTTACGCCACCTCCATTCATGTCTATGGGAAGGGGCGTGTTGGCTGACACGCCCCTTCCCATAGACATGAATGGAGGGGCGTGGCATGACGTCACGATCAGGGCCTCCGGCTTCGAGCGTTCTGAACAAAATGTTCAGAACCCTGGAGCACCGGAGTACCCCTTTAATGCCCTAAAAGCACATTTTCTGCTTTTTGCGGCATCCCAGATCAGTGTTAGAATGCTGTTCTCTTGACCTACCAGGTCCCCAGGCCGGTTTGTGAGGCCCCAGGGACATGAGAGGTTCTCTTTAGGGATTTAAAGCTGAGTTTACATACAGCATCAAGGTGCGTTTCTGGCCTTATACACAAGTTATGCTTTTCTAGGATAAACAGTTCCCACGTAATTATAGTAGAAATGGTGATTGATTGTAATATAGTTACTTTTATGACAGACGCTGCCCACAACATAGTTTCACATGACTCTGCCCAGCTGCAATTCCGCTGATATTCACAGGTTTATCTGGCCCACATTCCAGCAGCTTGGACATACAATTTGTCATGACTGATGTAATTTACATTCAGGGTAAGAATTACTAGGCACAGCACTAGAGAGACACAGCACAGTGCAATGCTTAGAACCTGCGCTAATGTGCCGGGGTAAGAGCTGAGTAAACACATTGCGCATGTGCAGAGAAGACAAACAGAATGGATGGAATGCCGAAATTAATATCTGTAAGGGGAGGAGTAGAGGGGTGGAGCTTCACGGTAGGAGGGTGGAGCCTACTCTGAATGCTAGTTGTGAGGTCAATATTTACATTCATTGAAGACAGAACCAGAAATCATGCAACACAGAAATTCGGTTGTAAACATATCAGCAGAGGCAATGAGACCGGGACCTGTGTATGGCGAAGGGGCTAAATTATAAAAACAATAAATAAGAACAAATATTACGTTAGAATTTTATGAATTTTTTATATTTTTGTGGTCAGTGGCATTGAGTTAAAAATGTAGCTTTCTCTCTAAATGAAGGTTTATTATGAAATGTTTCACTTTAGATTAAACATTTTTCTTAATAGTTTAAAATTCCTATACAAATATACTGTAGACATTGTTTAAAAAAAACACTAAAAGATGGGTAGAATTTTTTTTGGGGAAAAAGTGTTTTGCCCTCCTCGCTTTAAAATAAAACAAAACCGAATAAAATTGGCATCATTGTAATCATACCGACCTTCAAAAGTATGAAGAGCAGTGAGATGTGCCTTGACCAAACCGTGTAGGTATGCCTAATAGAAAGGAATTGAGAATGAACCTAAAATTTGGCTTAGGGGGAGGGGGAAAACTCGAGTTCTGTGAGCGACGACCATGTGAGGAAAGAGGGGGATTTAAATATTCTGTATTTATTGGGCTATAACATGCACTGGCCTATAACACACATAAGGAAAGGTTTTTTTAGTCAAAATGAGGGTGCGTGTAAATGCATGTATACCCCGCTAAATCTTTCCGGCCCTGTAGAAGCCACTGTGGTCACTCTAAATCATTTAACTGCAGAGGCTTCTGCCGGGCCAGAGCCAGAGTCCTGCCGCCACCCGATTACCATATCCCTCCCCATCCCCAGCTTTCATATTTACCTGTCGGCACACTCCTGCAGGCTCCAGCGTCGTCCTGCGCACCACTGACGAGTGGTGTTAAATCATTGAACTGCAGCGGCTTCTGCAGGGCCAGAAAGAGTTTATCGACATATAACACGCAGATAGACTTTTAGCGTAAAATTTTAGTAAAAAAAAATGCGTATTGTATGCAGATAAATACGGTACTAGTCCTCTCCCACAAATACATATTCATTAATATATTAATCTTGAATTTATGTCATTTTTTTAATGTATAATGATTTCAAAAAAGTTTTCTTTTTAATTCCACCGTACAAATATATATTGTAAAACAGAACCCTTCAAACTGTCTAGCCACCAAGCAACCAGATTTAAACAGGCAGGTGGCAAAGTTCAGTAGTCTTGGGTTTATTGCAGTGATTCACATATAGCAATGGGTTCCACTTGTAGCCTACAGTAAATAGAAACGTAAATGTCCTTCACATTAGGTTCTCATTATAAACATAGACTGCCCCTCACCCAAACTTGGTAAAAGTCTTTTTGGTGCAGTGTAGAAGTATCCAAGGTGGCCTTGGCCAGCTGATCCCACTACAGACCAGCTGCTTTCTTCTGCTCCCTGTCAGTGCTCACACACCTGTGAGATCAGGTTCAGAAATGAAACACACTACCAGACTGGGGTATGGGAGTGACTTTATATTAAAAACTTTTAGTCACTTCCAAAACCCAGTCCCAAACTAGAGTCCTTTTTCACGGAGGATTTAAAAAAAAATAGTTTTGCAGTACAATATATAGCAAGAAGAACCGTACCAATAAATATACAACTATATACAACAATATACAAATTCTACCCTCTTATGACTCTCTTATTGACAGAATGTAAAAAATCGTATGGCCAAAAAAAGAAGGGATTTAAATCTATAGCAAATTTTGTAAGTTACATAAAAAATATTTTGATTTTTGGCATGTATAAAAATGGAGGAAAAAGAAAATGGAGATGGATTACCTTGATGAAGGTAAATTGATTCCATATTCCATAGTAGTGTCCTTTACGTTTGCCACACAAAAAAGACAGTGCACATTATAGTGAATCATATTGTAGTCTAATTCTAAATGCTTAAATATAAGTCTAATATCTCTCAACAAGTAAAATCAACAGTACTAACTTTACGTCCCATGGGATCTGTGTATGTCAATGCATGGAGGCCGTACTGCAGGTTAGGATGGAGGCAAACCATCAGTGAGTTGCCCTACTGGGTGTGTTGAGTGTCATCTATATATATATATATATATATATATATATATATATATATATATATATATATAGAGAGAGAGAGAGAGAGAGAGAGAGAGAGAGAAGGCCTGACTCTCTTGATAGAAAGTAAAAAAATTGTATGGACAAAAAAAGAAGGGATTTAAAGGGGTATTCCAGATTTTTTTTTTATTTGACTATGCTACAGCGGCTGTGAAGTCAGTGTAGTTCATAATATAGTGTCTGTATCTGTGTGTGACGGTTTTCCCACAATTCTTCTGTGATTTTCACCCAAATATTTATTTTTACCAGCATACAAAATGACAGTTGTCTCAGATTTTTCCCAGCTTGCAATGCGGCCGAGACCTGACTCACTAGTCAGCTGATGACAGGAAGCCTGTCTGCTTCAATGGGTGGAGGGATCAATCTGAAACTAACGCAACAGCTGGAGGCACCCTGATTGACAACCACAGGTCTGGTGAATGGATGCAGCTCATTTAAGTTTCAATGGGTGGGGTGGCTGATGTGTGGGAGGGAGGAAGATGGAATTATGGGATTTGTAGTCAAAAAAAGAAAAGTCAAACAGGAAATACAAGTTCACAAAAAGCTAGCCACAGGGTTATGGTAATCTCACAACATAATACAATACAGGAATATGGGTGCACTACTGTGGTAGATGTATACAGTGACATTGGCTATCCCTCAACACTGATGTTAAAATTGAGACATTCGCCAGTGTATCCTTAAATGAAGGACACACCAGAGCCCGCACACCAATGACAAGGTTTCTCAAAGTGGGGCGGGACCTACACTAATCCTACCTGTGTGTAATAAGCAAAACAAGGGCCAGTGGGCAATTACGGCAACATTCGGTCGACTCACAACTTCCTCCCAGATACCCCCAGCTTGACTGAGCACACATGCAATGGGAGGAGGGAGGCAAGTTGCAAGCCCCACCTGAGTTGGCTAATATGGGTGCATGGCCTCACAGGTACTACCTTAATGCTGCCTTGAAGAAATTCAAGGCGCATTCATTTTGGAGTTTACATACCTCCAAGTATAAAATTTAACCCCTTAAGGACACATGACGTACTGGAACGTCATGTGTCTACTCCCGATCTATAACGCGGGGCCACGGCGTCATAGCGGTTCGGGCCCGGCCTCTAACAACGGCCGGGACCCGTGGCTAATAGCGCGCGGCATTGATCGCTGTGCCGCGCGCTATTAACCCTTTAGACGCGGCGTTCAAAGTTGAACGCCGCGTCTAAAGTGAAACCGAAAGCATGCCGGCTAGCTCAGTGGGCTGTTCGGGATAGCCGCGGTGAAATCGCGGCATCCCGAACAGCTGACAGGACAGCGGGAGGGCCCCTACCTGCCTCCTCGCTGTCCGATCGCCGAATGACAGCTCAGTGCCTGAGATCCAGGCATGAGCAGTCATGCGGCAGAATCATCGATCACTGGTTTCTTATGAGAAACCAGTGATCAATGTAAAAGATCAGTGTGTGCAGTGTTATAGGTCCCTATGGGACCTATAACACTGCAAAAAAAAAGTGCAAAAAAAAGTGAATAAACATCATTTAACCCCTTCCCTATTAAAAGTTTGAATCACCCCCCTTTTCCCATAAAAGAAAAAACACAGTGTAAATAAAAATAAAAATAAACATAAATGGTATCGCCGCGTGCGGAAATGTCCGAATTATAAAAATATATCATTAATTAAACCGCACGGTCAATGGCGTGCGCGCAAAAAAATTCCAAAGTCCAAAATAGTGCATTTTTGGTCACTTTTTATATCATGAAAAAATGAATAAAAAGCGATCAATAAGTCCTATCAATGCAAAAATGGTACCGTTAAAAACTTCAGATCACGGCGCAAAAAATGAGCCCTCATACCGCCCCATACACGGAAAAATAAAAAAGTTATAGGGGTCAGAAGATGACAATTTTAAACGTATACATTTTTCTGCATGAAGTTATGATTTTTTCCAGAAGTGCGACAAATTCAAACCTGTATAAGTAGGGTATCATTTTAATCATATGGACCTACAGAATAAAGGTAAGGTGTCATTTTTACCGAAAAATGTACTACGTAGAAACGGAAGCCCCCAAAAGTTACAAAATGGCGTTTTTTTTTTTCAATTTTGTCTCACAATGATTTTTTTCCCGTTTCACCGTAGATTTTTGGGCACAATGACTGACGTCATTACAAAGTAGAATTGGTGGTGCAAAAAATAAGCCATCATATGGATTTTTAGGTGCAAAATTGAAAGAGTTATGATTTTTTAAAGGCAAGGAGCAAAAAACGAAAATGCAAAAACGGAAAAAACCCCGATCCTTAAGGGGTTAAACAAACAACAAAAGACGTGGTCTCAAATGGCTGGAGGGGCTCAACCCCAAATGTGGTCGTGCATTTATACTGGGGGAGCAGATCCTGCCCTTGTAGTCCGTTGCTAGGGGCGATCCCCAGCATAAAAATGCATACAATGGAGGATGCCTGCAGCGGACAACAAGTGCCACAATAGAATCCTTAGAGAAGTGTAGCGGATGATCCGATTACGAAAAAAAGGGGAACATCTGAAGGAGCGCAGACCTCCGGTGATGGTCGGTAGCTCGGATTCTCCGGGTTTCCCGGGTGTCGGTGTCGGGCGCTGTCTGATCCTGTGGTACCGAGCAGTTCCCGCCGCCGCCAGCAGATGGCACCAGATCCTCACCAGGATCTGGTGCCATCTGCTGGCGGCGGCGGGAACTGCTCGGTACCACAGGATCAGACAGCGCCCGACACCGACACCCGGGAAACCCGGAGAATCCGAGCTACCGACCATCACCGGAGGTCTGCGCTCCTTCAGATGTTCCCCTTTTTTTCGTAATCGGATCATCCGTTACACTTCTCTATTGATGCACTGGACTCCGCTACCCAGAGCCCAGAGGAACCTGGATGCTGCGACCTCCCTCTCCAAACTCAAAGTGACTGTAGATGTTATGCTCTGAGCATAACACCGTAAGGTAAGGGACCACCCTGCTGGCCCATTTATCACTATCGACACACAAAGTTACCCTATTTACCTGCACGAGGTGCGCACCGTTTTCTTTCTTGTATACAATAGAATCCTACACCAGATAAACGGTGTGAATGTGTAACAGTAAGAATAATACAATACAGGAATATGGGTGCACTACTGTGGTAGATCTATACAATGCCATTGGCTATCCCTCAACACTGATGTTAAAATTGAGACATTCGCCAGTGTATCCTTATATGAAGGACACACCAATGCCAAGGTTTCTCAAAGTGGCGCGGGACCTACGCTAATCCTACCTGTGCGTAATAAGCAAAACACGGGCCAGTGGGCAATTACGGCAGCATTCGACTCACAACTTCCTCCCAGATACCCTCCAGCGTGACTGAGCACACATGCAATGGGAGGAGGGAGGCGAGTTGCAAGCCCCACCTGAGTTGGCTAATATGGGTGCATAGCCTCACAGGTGCTACCTTAATGCTGCCTTGAATATATTCAAGGCACAACGGACTACAAGGGCAGGATCTGCTCCCCCAGTATAAATGCACAACCGCATTTGGGGTTGAGCCCCTCCAGCCATTTGAGACCACGTCTTTTGTTGTTTGTTTAAATTTTATACTTGGAGGTGTGTAAACTCCAAAATTAATGCGCCTTGAATATCTTCAAGGCAGCATTAAGGTAGCACCTGTGAGGCTATGCACCCATATTGGCCAACTCAGGTGGGGCTTGCAACTTGCCTCCCGCCTCCCATTGCATGTTTGCTCAGTCACGCTGGAGGGTATCTGGCAGGAAGTTGTGAGTTGACCGAATGCTGACGTAATTGCCCACTGGCCCCTGTTTTGCTTATTACGCACAGGTAGGATTAGCGTAGGTCCTGCGCCACTTTGAGAAACCTTGGCGTTGGTGTGCGGGCTTTGGTGTGTCCTTCATATAAGGATATACTGGCGAATGTCTCAATTTTTACATCAGTGTTGAGGGATAGCCAATGTAATTGTATACATCTACCACAGTAGTGCACCCATATTCCTGTATTGTATTATTCTTATCGTTACAGATCCGCACCGTTTATCTGGTGTAGGATTCTATTGTGGCACTTGTAGTCCGCTGCAGGCATCCTCCATTGTATGCATTTTTATGCTGGGGATCGCCCCTAGCAACGGACTACAAGGGCAGGATCTGCTCCCCCAGTATAAATGCACAACCGCATTTGGGGTTGAGCCCCTCCAGCCATTTGAGACCATGTCTTTTGTTGTTTGTTTTAATCTCACAACATAGCCATTTAGCCCCAAGACAAGCGCAGATCCTTCCTAAGCATGTCCATTACTGTCTGCCAGGTACGTACTAAAATCACCTTATGGTGGATAACCCCTTTAAATCTATAGCAAATTTTGTAAGTTACATAAAAAGTATTTTGCTTTTTGGCATCTTTGTTGTATTTTCTTTTTATTATTTTCAAATGCAATATTCTTTACCATATTTCCTATATACTTTTTTATAGGATCCCTAATATGCTTTCAAAAAAAGGCCTGTGCAAATGGTCACTACATAAGAAGTAAAGGCTATTAAAAATACTTGGGTGTGAGGGTAGTAAATTGTGGAGTAAAGCATTGTATAGACCAGAAGGAAAGGAGCATGATCCCTAGGGTCACCTAGTTGAGGTAGCTTCTCTGTTAGCCAATGCTCAACCTCAGTACATTTTAACAATGGTTTTAATAAGTTGAAAAAAGTGTGTTTGATAGAGAACATTTAACAGAATATATATCTATTAAATCTATGATATCAATTCTTGTGAACATCTGTTCATCCAGGTACCAACCATTTTCTACACTTAGCTACAGGCCACTCTTTTCTGACCCCACTTATTTGGAGCAGGAAACTGCTGTGCTTAAATACATGGTTGAACAACTTCTATTATGCTCTGATTCCTACTATTTAGCCATCGTTCCTTGCCAGAGGATTGACCTATAATGGATATTGGTGTGAAGATCACGGAAGGTCCCTTGTTTCTTCTTCCAGGTGGTTGAAGCGTACAGAATCTTCCACACGCACCACTGTATTTTATATGTAGTTTAATTGCATCTAATGTATAAAAATGGAGGAAAAAGAAACTGGAGATGGATTAACTTGATGAAGGTAAATTGATTCCATATTCCATAGTAGTGTCCTTTACGTTTGCCACACAAAAAAGAGAGTTCACATTATAGTGAATCATATTATAATCTAATTCTAAATACTTGAATATAAGTCTAATATCTCTCAATAAGTAAAATCAACAGTACTACCTTTACGTCCCATGGAATCTGTGTATGTCAATGCATGGAGGTCGTACTGCAGGTTAGGATGGAGGCAAACAGTCAGTGAGTTGCTCTACCGGGTGTGTTGAGTGTCATCTATAAATATATTGTCACGATGCCGGCTGGCAGGAGGTGGATTCTCTGTGCCAGAGAGGGATTGGCGTGGACCGTGCTAGTGGACTGGTTCTAAGTCACTACTGGTGTTCACCAGAGCCCGCCGCAAAGCGGGATGGTCTTGCTGTGGCGGTAGTGACCAGGTCGTATCCACTAGCAACGGCTCAACCTCTCTGACTGCTGAAGATAGGCGCGGTACAAGGGAGTAGACAGAAGCAAGGTCGGACGTAGCAGAAGGTCGGGGCAGGCAGCAAGGATCGTAGTCAGGGGCAACGGCAGGAGGTCTGGAACACAGGCTAGGAACACACAAGGAACGCTTTCACTGGCACAATGGCAACAAGATCCGGCGAGGGAGTGCAGCGGAAGTGAGGTATACATAGGGAGTGCACAGGTGAACACACTGATTTGAACCACTGCGCCAATCAGCGGCGCAGTGGCCCTTTAAATCGCAGAGACCCGGCGCGCGCGCGCCCTAGGGAGCGGGGCCGCGCGCGCCGGGACAGGACCGACGGAGAGCGAGTCAGGTACGGGAGCCGGGGTGCGCATCGCGAGCGGGCGCCACCCGCATCGCGAATCGCATCCCGGCTGGAGGCGGTATCGCAGCGCACCCGGTCAGTGGATCTGACCGGGGCGCTGCGGGAGCGAGAGTGTAGCGAGCGCTCCGGGGAGGAGCGGGGACCCGGAGCGCTCGGCGTAACAGTACCCCCCCCTTGGGTCTCCCCCTCTTCTTGGAGCCTGAGAACCTGAGGACCAGACTTTTATCTAGGATATTGTCCTCAGGTTCCCAGGATCTCTCTTCAGGGCCACAGCCCTCCCAGTCAACCAAAAAAAAGGTTTTTCCTCTGACCTTTTTGGAGGCCAGTATCTCCTTTACAGGAAAGATGTCCGAAGAACCGGAGACAGGAGTGGGAGAGATAAGTTTAGGAGAGAAACGGTTGATGATGAGTGGTTTAAGAAGAGAAACGTGAAAGGCATTAGGAATACGAAGAGAAGGAGGAAGAAGAAGTTTATAAGAGACAGGATTAATCTGGCACAAAATTTTGAAAGGACCAAGATAGCGTGGTCCCAATTTGTAGCTGGGAACACGGAAGCGGACATATTTAGCGGAGAGCCATACCTTGTCTCCGGGAGAAAAAATGGGGGGAGCTCTTCTTTTCTTATCAGCAAACTTCTTCATGCGTGATGAAGCCTGTAAGAGAGAATTTTGGGTCTCTTTCCATATGGTGGAAAGATCACGAGTTATTTCATCCACAGCGGGCAAACCAGAGGGCAAGGGAGTAGGGAGGGGGGGAAGAGGGTGACGGCCGTACACCACGAAAAATGGGGATTTGGAAGAAGATTCAGAGACTCTGAAGTTGTACGAGAATTCGGCCCATGGTAGAAGATCTGCCCAGTCATCCTGGCGGGAAGAAACAAAATGTCGTAAATAATCACCCAGGACTTGGTTAATTCTTTCTACTTGCCCATTGGATTGAGGATGATAAGCAGAAGAAAAGTTCAATTTAATCTTGAGTTGTTTACAGAGAGCCCTCCAGAATTTTGACACGAATTGGACGCCTCTATCCGAGACGATCTGCGTGGGCAACCCGTGAAGACGAAAAATGTGTACAAAAATTTTTTTGCCAACTGAGGCGCAGAAGGAAGACCAGGAAGGGGAATAAAATGTGCCATCTTGGAAAATCGATCAACGACCACCCAAACAACAGTGTTGCCACGGGATGGGGGTAAGTCTGTAATAAAGTCCATACCAATCAGAGACCAAGGCTGTTCGGGGACAGGCAGAGGATGAAGGCAGGCTTCTGGCGAGGAGTCTTATCCCGGGCACAGACAGTGCAGGCCCGCACAAAATCAACAACATCCGTCTCCAGAGTCTGCCACCAATAGAAACGAGAGATGAGTTGCACGGATTTCTTGATGCCCGCATGGCCTGCGAGATGGGAGGAGTGACCCCATTTGAGGATTCCGAGGCGTTGGCGTGGAGATACGAAGGTCTTCCCTGGAGGAGTTTGCCTGATGGAGGCTGGAGAAGTGGAGATCAGGCAATCCGGAGGAATAATGTGTTGCGGAGAGAGCTCTACTTCCGAGGCCTCCGAGGAACGAGAGAGAGCATCGGCCCTAATGTTCTTATCGGCAGGGCGAAAGTGAATTTCAAAATTAAACCGGGCAAAGAACAGAGACCACCTGGCCTGGCGAGGATTCAGCCGTTGGGCAGACTGGAGATAGGAGAGATTCTTGTGATCGGTGTAAATAATAATTGGAAATTTTGATCCCTCCAGCAGATGCCTCCATTCTTCAAGTGCTAATTTAATGGCCAGAAGCTCTCGATCCCCGATGGAGTAGTTCCTCTCCGCCGGAGAGAAGGTCCTAGAAAAAAAACCACAAGTAACAGCATGCCCGGAAGAATTTTTTTGTAGAAGGACCGCTCCAGCTCCTACTGAGGAGGCATCAACCTCCAATAGGAAGGGTTTAGATGGGTCAGGTCTGGAGAGCACGGGAGCAGAAGAAAAGGCAGACTTGAGCCGTTTAAAGGCGTCTTTCGCTTGAGGAGGCCATGACTTAGGATTGGCAATCTTCTTGGTTAAAGCCACGATAGGAGCCACAATGGTGGAAAAATGTGGAATAAATTGTCTGTAATAATTGGCGAACCCCAAAAAACGTTGGATAGCACGGAGTCCGGAGGGGCGTGGCCAATCTAAGACGGCAGAGAGTTTGTCTGGATCCATTTGTAGTCCCTGGCCAGAGACCAAGTATCCTAGGAAAGGAAGAGATTGACATTCAAACAGACATTTCTCCATTTTGGCATAAAGTTGATTGTCACGAAGTCTCTGAAGAACCATGCGGACATGCTGGCGGTGTTCTTCTAGGTTGGCAGAAAAAATCAGAATATCGTCCAGATACACAACAACACAGGAATATAAGAGATCACGAAAAATTTCATTAACAAAGTTTTGGAAGACGGCAGGGGCGTTGCACAGGCCAAAGGGCATGACCAGATACTCAAAGTATCCATCTCTAGTGTTAAATGCCGTTTTCCATTCATCCCCCTCTCTGATGCGGATGAGATTATAAGCACCTCTTAAGTCCAGTTTGGTAAAGATGTGGGCACCTTGGAGGCGATCAAAGAGTTCAGAGATAAGAGGTAGAGGGTAGCGGTTCTTTACCGTGATTTTATTAAGACCGCGGTAGTCAATGCAAGGACGTAGGGAGCCATCTTTTTTGGACACAAAGAAAAATCCAGCTCCGGCAGGAGAGGAGGATTTGCGGATAAAGCCTTTTTTTAAATTTTCCTGGATGTACTCAGACATAGCAAGAGTCTCTGGGGCGGACAGAGGATAAATTCTGCCCCGGGGTGGAGTAGTGCCCGGGAGGAGGTCAATAGGACAGTCATAAGGCCTGTGAGGAGGAAGAGTCTCAGCTTGTTTTTTGCAAAACACATCAGCAAAGTCCATATAGGCCTTAGGGAGACCGGTTACAGGGGGAACCACAGGGTCACGGCAGGGAGTACTGGGAACCGGTTTAAGGCAGTCCTTGAAACAAGAGGTACCCCAACTCTTGATCTCCCCTGTGGACCAATCCAGGGTTGGGGAATGGTGTTGAAGCCAGGGTAGTCCAAGGAGAATTTCGGAAGTGCAATTGGAGAGGACCAAAAACTCAATTTTTTCGTGATGAGGTCCGATGCACATTAGGAGGGGTTCCGTGCGGTAACGCACGGCACAGTCCAATCTTTCATTGTTAACGCAATTGATGTAGAGAGGTCTGGCGAGACTGGTCACTGGGATGTTGAACCTGTTGATGAGAGAGGCCAAAATAAAGTTTCCTGCAGATCCGGAATCCAAGAAGGCCTTAGTGGAGAAGGAGAAGGTAGAGGCAGATATCCGCACAGGCACAGTAAGACGTGGAGAAGCAGAGTTGACATCAAGGACTGTTTCACCTTTGTGCGGAGTCAGCGTACGTCTTTCCAGGCGGGGAGGACGGATAGGACAATCCTTCAGGAAGTGTTCGGTACCGGCACAGTACAGGCAGAGATTCTCCATGCGGCGTCGTGTCCTCTCTTGAGGTGTCAGGCAAGACCGGTCAACTTGCATAGCCTCCACGGCGGGAGGCACAGGAACGGATTGCAGAGGACCAGAGGAGAGAGGAGCCGGGGAGAAAAAACGCCTCGTGCGAACAAAGTCCATATCCTGGCGGAGCTCCTGACGCCTTTCGGAAAAACGCATGTCAATGCGAGTGGCTAGATGAATGAGTTCATGTAGGTTAGCAGGAATTTCTCGTGCGGCCAGAACATCTTTAATGTTGCTGGATAGGCCTTTTTTAAAGGTCGCGCAGAGGGCCTCATTATTCCAGGATAGTTCTGAAGCAAGAGTACGGAATTGCACGGCGTACTCGCCAACGGAAGAATTACCCTGGACCAGGTTCAGCAGGGCAGTCTCAGCAGAAGAGGCTCGGGCAGGTTCCTCAAAGACACTTCGAATTTCCGAGAAGAAGGAGTGTACAGAGGCAGTGACGGGGTCACTGCGGTCCCAGAGCGGTGTGGCCCATGACAGAGCTTTTCCAGACAGAAGGCTGACTACGAAAGCCACCTTAGACCTTTCAGTAGGAAACTGGTCCAACATCATCTCCAAGTGCAGGGAACATTGTGAAAGAAAGCCTCGGCAAAATTTAGAGTCCCCATCAAATTTATCCGGCAAGGATAGTCGTAGGCCTGAGGCGGCCACTCGCTGCGGAGGAGGTGCAGGAGCTGGCGGAGGAGATGATTGCTGAAGCTGTGGTAGTAGCTGCTGTAGCATCACGGTCAGTTGAGACAGCTGGTGGCCTTGTTGCGCTATCTGTTGTGACTGCTGGGCGACCACCGTGGTGAGGTCGGCGACAACCGGCAGAGGAACTTCAGCGGGATCCATGGCCGGATCTACTGTCACGATGCCGGCTGGCAGGAGGTGGATCCTCTGTGCCAGAGAGGGATTGGCGTGGACCGTGCTAGTGGACCGGTTCTAAGTCACTACTGGTGTTCACCAGAGCCCGCCGCAAAGCGGGATGGTCTTGCTGCAGCGGTAGTGACCAGGTCGTATCCACTAGCAACGGCTCAACCTCTCTGACTGCTGAAGATAGGCGCGATACAAGGGAGTAGACAGAAGCAAGGTCGGACGTAGCAGAAGGTCGGGGCAGGCAGCAAGGATCGTAGTCAGGGGCAACGGCAGGAGGTCTGGAACACAGGCTAGGAACACACAAGGAACGCTTTCACTGGCACAATGGCAACAAGATCCGGCGAGGGAGTGCAGGGGAAGTGAGGTATACATAGGGAGTGCACAGGTGAACACACTGATTAGAACCACTGCGCCAATCAGCGGCGCAGTGGCCCTTTAAATCGCAGAGACCCGGCGCGCGCGCGCCCTAGGGAGCGGGGCCGCGCACGCCGGGACAGGACTGACGGAGAGCGAGTCAGGTACGGGAGCCGGGGTGCGCATCGCGAGCGGGCGCCACCCGCATCGCGAATCGCATCCCGGCTGGAGGCGGTATCGCAGCGCACCCGGTCAGTGGATCTGACCGGGGCGCTGCGGGAGCGAGAGTGTAGCGAGCGCTCTGGGGAGGAGCGGGGACCCGGAGCGCTCGGCGTAACATATATATATATATATATATATATATATATATATATATATATATGAAAAGAAGGCCTGATTCACTGACTCATCAACGCCCAGCCTAAACCCTTGGACCTAGAAAGCAACATTTTTCACAGGTGTTGTTTTTAAGACGTAGACGGAGATAAGATAGAATTTTTCGAAATTCAACCCTTAAGGGGGTGAAAAAGGTGTTGAAAGTTTGTCTGGAAGTATGTCATTTTTGAAGCAAGAAGCATGAAACTTTGTTTTTAGGCTAACAATTAGATATAAAGAAACATGTGTTTTAATGTTTTCTAAAATTCCACCCCTGAAGGGATGAAACAGGGGTTCAAAGTTTGTATGAATTAACTCCTTGCTATTCTCACCTCAATCTTCATTTGATATTCAATGGAGCATAGCACACTTTTTTCTGCTTTAGGATTTATCCAAAATTGAAATTGTAATCTGTAGTATGTAGGGATGTCCTGATACCTTTTTTTAAAGACGAGTATGAGTACCGATACTTTTTCTTAAGTACTAGCTGATACCAATTACCAATACTTTTTTCAATGTCACGTGTCGTGTGAGTTTTTTTTTTCCTTAAGGGTACGTTCACATGGGCAGATCCACAGCGAATCTGCCGCTGAAGGACCACTACGTGGTGTCTTTAGATGTGCCTACTCGGGACGGCAATATGCCGCTACGAGCAGACACACTGCGATGTACGAGTCGCAGTGCGCATGCACAGTGTACTCGCACATCGTGGTCGCTCTTGCCTTAGCTCATGGAGCAGGGGGAGCCGTGATGTGTGTGAGTGCACTGCGCATGCGCAGCGACTCACACATCACTTCAGTGTGTCTGCTCGTAGCGGCATATTGTAGCTCCGAGCAGGCACATCTAAAGGCAGCATGTAGCGGTCCTTCAGTGGCCGATCCACAGTGTAAAATACGCTGTGGGTCCACCCGTGTGAACGTACCCTTAATGGGAAAAAGGGGTGTTTTTCTTTATTTTATAAGAGAAAGGGCTTTCTTTATATTAAAAAAATTATTTTTTATTTTATTTCAACTTTTTAGAAAAGGGGGCTGTTTAAATTTTTTATTGGGAAGGGGTTAATTCACAATTATTATATAAAAAAATAAAAAAATAAAGTTTTCATTTATTTAGTCCCCATAGGAGACTATTACATTGCATACACTGATCAATGCTATGCCATAGCATAGCAGTGATCAGTGTTATCGACGTTCCATTACAAATGCCTGCCATGGCTGGCAGCAGGACAGGAGTGACGATCGCACACACGAAGCAGGGTAATGTCCTCAGAGCTTATCGGGACACCGCGATTACACTATGGTGATCTCGGTCAGCACTCCTGAGCTAACCGGCAGTACATCTCAGAACTTTTAGATGCTGCAATCAACTTTTACCGTGGCGTCTAAAGGGATAATGGGGGTCCCGGCTATGATGTGCGCTCAGCTGCTGTGCGCACTGCATTGCTCAGGAGCGGAGAGTGCAGGTATCGGATTAGGTATCGGGGACATTTGCACAAGTACTAGTGCAAATGTCCAGTATCGGTCCTGATATCGATATCAGTATCGTATCAGGACATCCCTAGTAGTATGGCCACTTGAACAAGTTTATGCTTCAAACTGTGCCATCTATAAGATGACCAGAAATAAATGTATGTATTTACTCTTTTTTATATTGATTTGCTTATCTCTAGTTAAATCTAATGGCCATATGTCTGAACAGTTTCCTTAGGAAGGAGTATGTGTCAGGGCTATGCTTGTTGCTGGCTTTATTTGCCATAGCTAAACCTGCCTCCTAGCAGTTGCTTGTGCTCCACAGTACCAGGAGGATGAAATGGGCCTCTCTAGGTTTGTGGATAGAAAATTACTGGAACCCGAATTTAATTTGACATGGGAAATGACCTTGAACTGGTTTTCACTCCACCTGACCTAGTTGTAATAAAATATTACTATGCAATGTATCCTTTTTAGAACAAAAAATAGATGGCTCTCTAGTTCCACCTGTTGGAGGTAACTACCTTATCCTAGGGGGTATTGCCTAGCCTGATCCTTAAAATACTGTGTGTGGGAACCCCTATTTAGGATAAAACTGGAGAGCCCTTGTTTGCCTGTGGAGGTAGACCTACTCACTCCTGTTTCCTCTATTATTAGTTTATGAGTCAGCTAGCTCATGTCAACTGGTGGCGCTCTCCTTCAGTTTACTAACAACATGGTCAATCGTTACCTGTACTCTCCTATCGGAAATAATCATACCATACACAGTAAACCTCAATATGATTTAAAACCTACAAATGTTACCCCTCCACAATTACTCCAGTAGTTTCAGAGTTAAATATTTTTCAAGTTTATTAGTACCACAAAATTTTTACACAGCTAGACAAGAACAAACCACCACCTCCCATGAAAACATAAATCTCAACCCCCCATGGGGTATCCTGTATAGGGTGTTCTGATAAGGGTGTGGTGGTTTGTCCTTGTCTAGCTGTGTAAATATTTTGTGGTAATTTTGGAAGGGTAGTGTTTATAGGTTTTGTACTACCCACATGGTGTTTGAAATACAGAATATCTCTTATCTCCTGTATAACTAATCTGCCTAATCCTATGATATGTACATGAAAGTCCAGTATAGTCCAGTAAGAAAAGGGCCAAGTGATCACCACATATTTCTCAATGGGTCAGTCCAAACACCTTCTCTACCTAAACAAATTACCTGCTCTTGCTATTGACGATTACTTCTGAATCCTGACTAATGGAGAAGACTCTCAGCAAACTCTATAGGATGCACATAAACTCCAAGCAAGGGAAATTTAGATTCCAGTAATGCTCTAAACTATTCCTAATCCAAAAGTGAAGGAAAATTGATGCAGACTTTACTTAAATTTATTACATGCCTAAACTTTCTAATGAAACCTAGATGGGTCTACTCAATGCCATGAAAACCAGATCCAGATCAACTCAATGCCATGAAAAAAACAAATCTCTATTTTAATGCTATGATAAGGGCTGTTCATGACATTAAAGGGGTATTCCCCTGGCTAGCATTTGGAACATTTAGTTCCGAGTGCTGTGTGTGCCCTGTGTGGGTTGACCATGCCCCCACGTAACAGCAGCCACGCCCCCTTCCATAGACTTGCAGTGGTGTGACATCACAAGAGGGCATGACCGACCCCTGCAGCATGCACACAGCGTTCGGAACTAAATGTTCCGAATGCTGGCCAGTGTAGTACCCCTTTAAAGGGCTTAAATGGGGGAGATAATGTGAACATGAACCTAGAACTAATGGATGACGTCATGACATAAATTGTATTCAAATATTTGTTTAATGAATTGATATCTTTCTTTCAGATTTAAGATTTTCTCCCATTTACCTATGTTAGGTGTGGTTAAAGCCATATCCCATATGCACAAGCGTACTGGAACCACTTGGTCGGAATGATTGAGTCCATCTCATTTCCATGTTGATCACAGCTAAGGGGACAAGGTCATATATTTACACAAAATATGTATATTCAAAAAATGTTAGGGCACTTTTATACTTACCTGTTGTATAGTCCTTTGGGTATGGATGTTGTCAACATAGCATTACACTGATGTAATAACAATATATGTGTAGGTTACACTAGCATGTTTAACAGTGCTGCTGTTTAACATACTAATTTCTGAATGAAGCCACTCTACTCCTCTTTGTATGGCTAGTTTAGGTTTATACCTTCCCCAAATGATTGATTTTATGCAGGAAACGGTCCATCGTCATGTCATAAATGTAAGACCTGTTTGCTGTTAAGTAGAAAACATTATTCACGGAGATTGCCATATATCTCTTCTTTATATTGAAGTATTTAACCCAAAAACATTCTCCAACTGAATGATCAAAGTCAGTGTTATACCTACTGGCCAAAAGGGCCACAAACACTGTTAATAATGAATGTACCCCCCTACAACATAACTTTGAATAATGATCATATACATACGAAAATGAAAATGGTGTATGTGGTAGCCCAGTACAGGAGTTACACCCCTGTACAGTTGCTGTCTTGTCAGGCGGACTCTATTGCGGTGTCCCCCTCTTTAACCTATGCAATGTAAATGGTTAATTATATCTTATATTATCTATTATAATATCTTTATACTGTTATGTGCCTTTAAATACTATTGCCATGTGTTGTAACCCAGGAAGGTACCGGTGATCACGTGACTTATAGGGTGACCTATGGGACCCCTCTGAAGTCTCCCCATATAAACCCTGGGAGGAGCTAGTTCAGTCTCTTTAATGTTGAGTTGCAGTAAGGTCAAGTCTGGAGAGAGTGTCTGGTGTCCTGAGGAGGCCTAAAGTATACCACGCAGCCACGAATCCACAAGTCTACTACCCCACAGGTGAAAGTCAGTACCTGGTAAGCTACAAACGGGGTGAAGTCAAGTCAGTCAAGATAAATCTGTGTCAAGTCCGCGTGGCCCTGCATCAAATTGTCCAAGTCCACTATAAGTCCCAGCAAGCCCTGAGGTCCCTGAAGTCACTGGTCACCTCCTTGGGCCTAGCCAAGCTGTATAGACTGTTACATCTGTCTGACTCAGTAAAGCAGCCGTTGTTCCGTAACTTGTCGTCGGAGTCATTATTTGCCCCGTACCTAGCCCAGGATCCAGCGTTATACCTTCGGGTGGTGTAGAGGTTAAACCACACCCTGGACCACAAGGGATTATTGCCATCTGCCCCTAGGGTAATTCCATCTGCCCTCAGAACACCCTCACCACATGTATAACTAGAAAACACCACAGTAGATTTGTACAATAAGAGTGAGCGTGCTGTTATGCACACCTTAGATAGGATATTAATGGAAGATGGAGTCCTACTTTGATCTTCTGTTAGGGAGCAAATCTCCGCTCAGATATATTATTTCTCTAGCTCCCTATAAATACCAGCAGAAGTAGAAGGAAGTGACCCAAACCTCAAGGACAGTTCCAGTATTTACTGGTAATGACCAAATAAGTAATTTCAGAGACTGTGCTTCAATGACATATATAAAGTGTTTTATTAAAATATTAAACATAAAATATAGTATCCTCTCTCAGGGCCCTTGTGGGAGGAACACTGGTAAATTGATTTACATATAATAAACAAACTGCTGAATATAAAGGAGTTGTCTTAAATTTTAATCATATACTGCATATACTTCATAATCCGGCATTTGCTAATCCAGAATATGTTAGTACTGTGCCAAAGACGTGACTTTATATATTGTCCATATGAGTAGTAGTGTTGCTCGCGAATATTCGCAATGCAAATTTTATTCGCGAATAACGCATATTCGCAAATTCGCGAATATAGCACTATATATTCGTACGCTTATGCTAATTTTTGTATATGCTAATTTTCGCATATGTTAATCTTCGCATACGCGAATTTTTGCATATGCGAAAATAAAACGAGAATATTACGAATATGTGAATTTAGCGAATATATGACAAATATTCGTCCATATATTCGCGAATATTCGCGAGTTCAAATATGGCCTATGCCGCTCAACACTAATGAGTAGATAGAGTCTATATTAAAATATAATATACAGTCTTTTCCACCTGTTAGAACAAGAGTATAGTTACTAACCTTACTGGAGCTTTATCCTGTCTCTGTAGTGTTCTGTGACGATGAGCTGTGTCTGTGGTTGGTGCAGACTCTGTGTAGTGTTCCACAGACAGTCTGCGCCAACCTCGGCTCTGTGAGTGCTTTCCTGCACACACAGCTCATCGTCACAGAACGCTACAGAGACGCTACAGTTTTTCATCATACATCCGGAGGAGGTTAACCTGGCCACATGCAAGATGTGTCGGCAGAAGGTGAAGCGTGGCCTGGGTCCCAATGTTGCCACCACGGCCCTGCGTCAACATATGCAGCGTCACCATAAAGCGGTCTGGGAGAACTGTGCCTCCGATATGGTGGTCCAGCCTGCTGCATCACCCAGTAGCATGCTGCTCCCTGTTTCAGCCAGTCAAGACTCCATCACCTCAGCCAAAGGGAGCTGTGTGTCATACCCTCCTTTTGCAAATATTTCACAAAGAAATTAGGAACAATGGAGCACTCACCCAGATTTGAAGTCTTGAAAAAATAGGTTTATTCCAACATAGGGATCACATCACACGGCAAGGAGCAGGGTATCGGGTGCGGACATGAGGCGAAGGGTGGACAGACAGGTGAAGGAGTGACAATTGTTTCACGCTGTATAGCGCTTTAGCGAGCTCCAGACTCTGGAGCCCGATGAAGCGCTATACAGCGTGAAACATGAAACATGAGCCCGGCGGGGGCTGAACTGGAGAAGGAGGAGGAGGGGGAGGGACTGTCTGCTTCAATGGGTGGAGGGATCGCTTGGTGGAAGAGAGATCAATCTGCAAATAATGCAACAGCTGTAGGCACCCTGATTGAAAACCACAGGTCTATTGTTTCAATGGGTGGGGTGGCTGATGTGTGGGAGGGAGGAAAATGGAATTGTGGGATTTGTAGTCAAAAAAAGAAAAGTCAAACAGGAAAAACAAGTTCACAAAAAGCTAACCACAGTGTTATTGTAATCTCACAACATAGCCATTTAGCCCCAAGACAAGAGCAGATCCTTCTTAAGCATGTCCATTACTGTCTGCCAGGTATGTACTAAAATCACCTTATGGTAGATAACCCCTTTAACCCTTAACGACCAAGGACATATATTTACCTCCTTGGCCAGCTCCCGCTATATAATGCGGGGTCAAGCAGTGTGATATCGGGTCGGTCTCGGCATGTATCTGAAGCCGGGACCCAGGGCTAATTGCGCGAGGCAGCGATCGTGGTGCCGCGCGCTATTAACCCTTTAGGGTCTAAAACAAAAGTAAAAGCTTCCCGGCTGCTCAGCGGGGCTGATCGGGACCACTGCAGGGAAAATGTGGTGTCCCGATCAGCTAGGACACGAGCAGAGATCCTCTTACATTCCTCCAGCACATTCCTTCGGCGATTGGTTGCTCCAAGCCTGAGATGCAGGCTTGAGCAATCGACCGCCAATAACACTGATCAATGCAAAGCTATGGTTTTGCAGTGATCAGTGTAAAAGATCAGTGTGTGCAGTATTATAGCCCCCTATGAGAGCTATAAAACTGCAAAAAAAAGTGTAAAAATAAAGTTAATAAATGTCATTTAACCCTTTCCCTAATAAAAGTCCAAATCACCCCCCTTCTCCCATTAAAAAAAAATGTAAATAAATATAAACATATGTGGTATCGCCGCGTGCGTAAATGTCCAAACTATAAAAATATATCATTTATTAAACTGCACGGCCAATAGCGCACGCGCACAAATAAATTCCAAAGTCCAAAATGGCGTATTTTTGGTCACTTTTTATTTCATGAAAAGATGAATAAAAAGCTATCAAAAAGACTGATCAATACAAAAATGGTAACACTAAAAACTTCAGATTACGGTGCTAAAATGAGTCTCATACCGCCCCATAAACAGTGAAATAAAAAAGTTATAGGGGTCAGAAGATGACAATTTTAAATGTATAACATTTCCTGCATGCAGTTATGATTTTTTCCAGAACTACAACAAAATAAAACCTATATAAGTAGGGTATCATGAAAATGTGCTGCATAGAAACAGAAGCCCCCAAAAGTTTCAAAATGGCATTATTTCTTCAATTTCGTTGCACAATGATTTTTTTTTCGTTTGGCCGTAGATTTTTGGGTAAAATGACTGATGTCACTGCAAAGTAGAATTGGTGGTGCAAAAAATAGGCCATCATATGGATTTTTAGGTGCAAAATTGAAAGGGTATGATTTTTAAAAGGTAAGGGGGGAAAAAAAATGAAAGTGCAATAACGAAAAAACGACGTTATCCCCATTTGGCCCCCATTTTTCAATGTCCTCTACAATCATCTTCCACTCCACCTTCAGAAGAGCCCATGCAGGTGGACCACATTAGACTGTGTTCTCAAGAAAGAACCTGTAGACATACTGAGAACTTATGCCTTTATTGTGCTGGTCCTGAACACTTCCTAAAAGAGTGCACTCTTCATGCTCAGTGCCTGGGAAACGCTCGCACCTAGGGCACATAGGAGAGGTGTACCTGGGTGAGAATAGTTCATCTCCACATTTGACCATGCCTGTTCGTCTTCCTACTCCTATGAAGTCTTCATTCCTCGCTACAGCCTTCCTCTATTCTGGTTCAGCCGGAAATTTTATTGATGCCTCCCAAAAACATCGTCTACCAGTATCCCGTCTTATCAAGCCTTTGTTTATTTCTTCTGCTAATGGGGAGCACCTGAAGTATAAGGTCCTTTTTCTCACGGAACCTCTCTTCATGCAAGTAGGAGTGTTAAACAAATGAGTGTTAACCATTGTACTTCTGAACTTCTTTTGGGACTTCCTTGGCTACAGCTTCACTCTCCTCAATTTGACTGAAATTCAGGGGAGGTTTCTCTTTGGGAAGCTTTTTTTATCAAGTTCACTGTCTAGAGTCTATTCTGTCTAAGATTGTTTCCTTGCCTACCATTACGTCTAGCATTCCTTCCCCTTATTGTGACTTTGCAGATGTATTCTGTGAAAAACAAGCAGAGACTCTTCCACCACATTGCCCTTCCACCATGATTGTCCCATTGACCTTCAACCAGGAACTACACCTGCATGAGGAAAAATTTATCTGCTTTCAGTACCTGAGACACGCGCTATAGAGAAATGTATTCAAGTAACTCTTCAAAAAGGTTTTATCCGAAAATCCACCTCTGTTGCTGGGGCTGGAATTTTCTTTGTTGGGAAAAAATATATCTCTCTTCGTCCTTGCATTGACTATCAGCAACTAAATAAAATCACCATTAAAAACCACTATCATTTGCCTCTGATCTCAGAACTCTTTGATCGTCTACGTGGGGCCAGAATCTTCACTAAATTGGACCTCTGAGAAGCATACAATTTAATTTGCATTCGTGAAGGTGATGAATGGAAAACGGCATTTAACACCTGAGACAGCCATTTTGAGTATCTAGTCTTGCCTTTCAGACTTTTTAATGCTCCCGCAGTCTTCCAAGGATTTGTTAATGACATATTTTGTGATCTTTTGTATACCTGTGTGGTAGTCTACCTGGATGATATCCTGATTTTCTCTTCCAATTTAGAACTACATCGTGTTCATGTCCGCCAAGTCCTGCAGCGTCTCCGGGAGAATTGTTTATTTGCCAAGATGGAGAAATGTCTCTTTGACACAGGTTGCCTAGGTGATGCTTGGCACAGAAGAAGGTGAAGTCAGAGGAAGCATGGGTCAGGAGGCAGGCAGCAAAGTAGCGTAGTCAGGTCACAGGCACAAGGTCAGGAGGTAGGTGGCAATGGAGTGTAGTCAGGTCACAGGCACAAGGTCAGGAGGCAGCCAGCAAAGGAGCAGGGTCAGGTCACAAGCGAAGGGTCAGGAACACAATATGGCACACACAAGGTAACGCTTTCTCTTAGGCACAAGGCAGGAAGATCCGACAAAGTGCGTGGGTTAAATAGGGTCAAATTATAGAAGCACCAATTAATGGTGCGCTCGCCCTTTTACAGAGCCGGCGTGTGCACGCCTTAGGAGGCGGGAGCATGCATGCCGGCAGAAACACAGAGAGCAGAGGAGGACGCTCGTAACTCGGATGCGGGCGCGTCCCACATAATGAGTCACGAAGCCACCGGGGGCACAAGATGGGGAGCACTCGCGGCTGGACAGAACGGCCAGAGCATTGCCCCTAGCAACGCCCAGAACATGCGTGCGGGAGCGTCCCACACCGCGAGTCCCGGGCCGGAAAAGAGGACCCCTCCTCAAGGCCAGGATGGATAGCCGGAGCGCTGCCCCTAACAAATACTTGGTGGTGTTGGTGGCACATGGTGTTCATATATTTTATCCTAAGAATATTATTAAAATGTATCTTTACGTAAAGCATATTCTCAATACTTACTTGTGCACACTTACACTTTTACAAAAGAGATAATTTTCTTCTGCCTACCTGCCTCAGCTACTTTTCTGATCCTGCACGCGCCTGATGCCACTTATCTGATGCCAAGTTCTCTTTTTTTCACCCACCTTCATCACTGGGTTCGGATATTACCAGCCACTGCACCACTCTGTCACCGGGTCATTTTCAGGACTCCTGATGCTGCTGCGACCTCCAGGCTGTCTCATTCTGCCACCATATGTTCTCCTCATGCTGATGCCAGCTCCAAGCTGTCTCATTCTGCCACCATATGCTCTCCTCATGCTGCCGCCAACTCCAGGCTGTGTCATTCAGCCACTATATGGTCTACTCATGCTTCCGCCACCTCCAGGCTGTGTCATTCATCCACTATATGTTCTCCTTATGCAGCTGCCAACTCCAGGCTGTGTCATTCAGCAACTATATGCTGCTGCCAACTCCACGCTGTGTCATTCAGGCACTATATGGTCTCCTCATGCTGCCGCTACCTCCACCCAGTGTCATTCAGGCACTATATGGTCTCCTCTTGCTGCTGCACCCTCCACACTGTGTCATTCAGCCACTAAATGTTCTCCTCATGCTGCTGGGACATTACCTAAAAATCGTTATGGTAGCACTAGCTACCATAAATCTAGGCTCTGTCATTGTACCGCCATGTGACTCCTTGTTAGATTGGGTTTGTGGTCATACAGTATTAGTTCAAAGTAACGCCGGGACATTAAACTTGGGAATCTAATTTAAATCTTAAATTTAAATTTTCAAAAATCAATGTAATCTTTTTAGGACTGAGACCCTATCGTCATCGACATCATATATTACCTGTGGAATTACCACAAGAATCCAATGAAACGGCTTGGAGTGATAACAATGAACCATAACTGATTAAATAAAACATCCTCACAGTCAGGGGGCGCTGAGAGGCAGGGGCTGGAACAGGTGATATCTTGCCTGGCAGAGGACTGCCAGCTCGATGCTCACCAGAATGGGCACTCAAAAGTGTAAATAAATTCAAATTAAATAAAAATTACATAAAAAATCTCTTTATTCTCTTCAAATTTGACGCCATATGGTCTCCCCGCTGCCACATTCAGATGCTCTGCGGCAGTGATTCTAATAGCGATGCCTGTAATCTCCATGGTATACTGAATAACACTATTATTTCACTAATACAGCACACTCGTATGCGTGTTAGGACGAGGCAAAGTGTTCTGCACCCCTATTGAGGCCATATGTCTTCTCATGCTTCCGCCACCTCCAGGCTGTGCCATTCAGCCACTATATGGTCTCCTCATGTTGCTGCAAACTCCAGGCTGTGTCATTCAGGCACTATATGCTGCTGCCAACTTCATGCTGTGTCATTCAGCCACTATATGGTTTCCTTATGCTGCCGCCACTTCCACGCTTTGTCAATTAGCCACTATATGGTCTCATCATGCTCCCAACACCTCCACGCTGTGTCATTCAGCCACTATATGGTCTCCTCATACTGATGCCACCTCCAGGCTCTGTCATTGTGCTGCTCTGAGCGGCATGTCATACTGAATAACAGTATTATTTCACTACCCCAGCACACTCCATATACATGTTAGAACACAGCAAAGTGTTCTACACCCCCATTGAGGCTCTCTGTAGGCCAGAAATAGTTGTTTTTATTAGCTGTTCGCCGCAAATTAATTTGGACCAAACCAAATATTTTCAAGAAAATTTGGCGAATCGGCCGTATCATATTTTTTTAAAAATGTGCTCATCTCTATTAAGGATGGTAAACTACCGATTGATTTATTTACAGAAAAAAACTGATAGCAATGGTAAGGAGAGATCCTTGTTTCTCTCTTTTTTCCCCCTCCCTCCCTTCCTTTTCTCTTTCTTTTATTCTTTTTCTTTTTTTCCCTTTTCTCTTTCTTAATTTTTCTTTTCCATTGCTTTTCCTTTTTCCCTTTTTTCTCTCCCCCCTTTTTTTCTTTAGTTCTTTTTCCCAAAAAATATTTTTCCTCTTTTTCCCTTTCCTTTTTCCTCCTCTTCTTTTTCTCCTCTTTTCTTCCTTTTTTTCTCCTTTCTCTTTTCTTTTTCTTTTCTTCTTTTTTTTGTTCTGTGTACATGTATATTTTTTATTTAAAAATTCCAAGGAGAGCAGCACAACCAGAAAAAGTAGTAGAGTTGGGCACACTGAATAGCAGCCTTGGTGAGGGGTTCTTAGCTTAGATAAATCCCAGAAATCAGCAGCACACAAAAAAAAAATAAGTGCAAAAAAAGGTGTAATTTATTGCATCATAACAGTGTAGTACAGAGCTCTGTACTACACTGGAATGATGCAATAAATTCTACCTTTTTTTGCACTTATTTTTTTGTGTGCTGCTGATTTCTGGGATTTATATTTTTTTATGGATATTGTGCAATGATAGCTTTGTTGTGCAATGATGATTCGTTAATGGAATTGTTTTTCAGGCATTGTTACTTTAACAAATCACTGAAGATTTTTAGAAGATGAGTATGCCTGATACTTCTCAAATTGGATATTTTGTGTATATATATATATATATATATATATATATACATATATATATATACAGATGATTATGTATTATTACAACTTTCCATGCTTCTATTATTTGTCCATTTCATAGTCCCTCATCTTCTATTGTATATAGTAGTAAGCTATGTACTTTAATACTATTGTTCTACATGCTTTTAAATCAGAAAAGTGCTCTCTCTTCACTGTGACAGCTGGTTTAAAGCCCTGTGGGGTTCTCCGAAGGTACGGGAGATTACAGTGTTGCCCAGGCTCTAGCGCAGTTTTCTGCCAAAACATTGCACTCGTCATGCGCTGCGAGGCGCAATGACGAGTGACGTCTTCAACGTGACGTCACTCGTCATTGTGCCACGCAGCGCATAGCAACGACGCAGGGGATGCCACACTGGAGCCAGAAGCAGCACGGACCCGACCCCGGCAACAGGTAATTATAAAACCGGGGATGGGGCAGCGGCGCCGATAGCCAGGGGGAGAGATGCGGCGGCAGCAGGGCTCTAGACCCCAGGAAAGGCAGGGGGAGAGAAGCGGGAAGCGACAGTTCACACCAATTCTTACTTATCCTATTCGGTGAGTGGGCTGGAGACGCAGCACCAGAGACTTAAAGGCAATCTGTAAGCAGTATCACCCGCACTAAAGCTGTCACACAGGCTTGTAGTGCAGGTGATGCTGAAACGATACTCATGGTGTCCAGATTCGCCCAGATAATCCCCCTCCCTGCTCTTGTGCCCCGTGTTAGTGTACAGCCTATGCGCCAATTCCCTCCCTGCTCTTGCGCCCTGTTTTAGTGTACGGCGCATGCGCCGTACACTAACACAGGCACAGGGGCAGGGAGGGGAGTTATGAATATTGATGAGCCGGGCGGCCAAAGATGAAGTCAACGTGCCCCTGGCTCGGTCCGGAGCTCCTCCCATCAAGGCCCTTATTTGCATAAAAAGAAAAAGGTGAATTGCGTTGGAACGGCTGGACGAATCTGGACGCTGTGAGTATAGTTTTGATCAGCATCACCCGCACCACAAGCCTATGTGGCAGCTTTAGTTATACTGCTGACAGATTTCCTTTAAGTGGATGTGTTATGCCACCTCTTAACGCTACCAAAAAAGACTACGGGGCAAGTGACACCAAAGGCTAAGGTAAATACGACCGGCTTCAGGCACCCTAGGAACACCAACACTGACCTTTATCCTGCTCTAACCTAAAGCCTGCTTGTTTGCTGTTCAATAACTATACCTCTTTTGTGGAAGAACTTGCTTATTGACAGTGAAAGAAACTGTAATTCATACAATTTACTCCAGTGTCTGGCCTCATGAATGCCTATAACCAACCAGGGGCACCACACCTCACCACTGCCCAGAGGGATCTACAGAACGACTTTACTCAATGTGAACCCTGTGTCATTTGTGACAGGTCAATGGGTATGAGTTATGATTTTTGTGGATGCCCCCAATCACATAGACCATGACCACTGTGACGACTGCAAGGTCATGGCATCTTACTCTTGTACTCTCTGTAGTTCCATCTGTGCCTCTGGGCTGCGGCACTGTAAAACATTTTGCCTTTATTGTATCTTTAAATTTGTCTCTGTATATTTGTATACATTCTTGACGTTTTATTCAGGACCACATGTTTTATTTTAGGCTTATCTGTTTGCAACACCTCTAAAATACTGAATACCATCACAAAGATGAAAATGTCCAGAGGGTTCATCAAAAAAATACCTTACCTGACTTGTAAATAAACTTCACTTTTTAAGAGTACCTTGGTTCTTTGCATTTAAACAACATAATCTACGGTGCCATATGTTGGGGCCTGGATTTAGGGGATTATTGCACAGTTGTTTTTCTTACTACGCCCAGTAACACAAACATTTCAAGGAAATAAAATGTTATTGAGCGATAAATATTCTGTCTGACTGGACTCTGCAATTCCTCATCTAATAGACAAAAGGATATCAAATTCGCAGCAAGTTTATATCTTACCATGAGTTTATGTAACTGCTCTCTTTTCCTACCTGCCAATATGACAGGGATCCAGTGATATATTCCAGTAATGATAAATGCAGTAAAGGAAAACATTTCTTAGCTTCCCATACTAGCCATTAATCTGTTGTTGGAAAATTACAAGCAACATGTCCTGCCAGTAAAGTGGCAAGAACACAAACAAAGGTATGGAAGATCTGTTCTGGGTAGATGGCAGCAATTGTAATAAAGTCTCATCGGTATGTACAGAACCTATGCGGTGCTTCACAATTCATCTCCATTAGGATACTCACTGCAGTTTTCAAATGGTCCAAGAATCACTAATTCATCATTCTTAATTTATCACCATGTGAGGGAATAGCTAGAAGAAAAAACAACCTCTGGTGTATCCGATACCTTGACCTGCTGGCACATAGAAGTATTGGAACAACAGAATTTCTTATTTTGTTGTCCTTTTTGCCTTATAGGAACTAGGGTCTGGCTGCTACCACTATCTTAAAGGGGAACTTTGATACATAACATCTTATCCCCCTATCTACAGGATGGGGGATAAGTGTTCGATCTCTGGTGGTCTGACCACTGGGAATGCCCACGATCCCCTTCCCGGTGCCCCGGTGTTAAGAACACTTGTGTACAGAACACAGGCTCTTCTCTTGCTTAGAGCGGCAGATACAGTGTTCGTGTATCTCCGGCTCTTCCATAAAGATGCATGGAGGGGGCGTGTTGACCACATCTTCATACTTGTAAGGAACAGAGAGCTGGGGTGTCGAACAAGAGATCTCGGGAGGTTGCTCCCTAGATGAGAAAGACAGTAATGCACTCACCTCACATGCTTCCCAAAATTATTTTTATTTCTTCATATATGCAGGAACAGGGAGCTGGGAAGGGAGGAAGAACTCACGCGTGACCAAGTGGGTAACCCGCAAAATGGGACCATCGCACCACGAGCTCCTTTGAGCCCTTGTTTCTTCCTCCCTTTCCAGCTCCCTGTTCCTGAATATGTCAAGGAATAAAAACCATGAGTGCATTACTGTCTTTTCTATTTTCAATATTTTACATATTTTTGTTCCATGTAAGAGCACCCCCGTAACTGCTGCATCACCCAACTATCTATTCAATTTCATTATCTTTGGAGTGTTTGTGACCATTATGGACTGTTGCAGTGCCAGCACTGTTTTCTTTATGATTGGAGTTTCCTAGATAAACTTTGCACTCACGCAAAGCTTGAGGATTTGGGTTTTCCAGGTATGAATGACTTGCTATATCTCTACAGGGAAAGTAAGTAGCTGACCACTGCATTCCCTGGCAAGGTTATCCATGTACTCTTATTTTAGGGGTGTGGTGAGAAAAACCCTTTCACCAGAAAAAAAAATCAGTTTTAGTCAACTCTATGGATCAACAATAACACATTTGATTGTGTCATATAGAAGCAATGATAAGAAATACTGAAGATGCTGTGTAAAGTATTCTTGTTTATGCATGCAGACTTTGATTCTACTTTTTATAACACTATGCATAGGACATACTAGAGCACCAAAACAAGAAAATCCCACTTGACTGAATTTATGATAAAATGAAAAGCAACAGATGTTCCTGATTATGCAAATTATGAAACCAAGCACTATATTTGTGTTTTTAAGACTAAAGTTCAGATGCCAGAACATTAGAATCTAAAATTAGTCTTGTGTACACATGAAAATGTTAATAAAATATAATCCAAATACACAACAATCGTTTAAAAAAACAATAGCCCAGACACAGGGCTTAACACTTCACTGTCAGGAGTTTTAGACATTTAACATTTCTTGTAAGCTGGAGAACTTTCACACCCTTCATGCCACTCAGGACTGTATAAATACAGGCACCTGCATGACATTTTGTATTATAGAATTATTTCTCATACAGAATGCATAAAAATGCACAAAAAATCTTCCACACCTTCTAAAAATAAAAATTGAAGATGTGAGTTCATACAAATTATGTTCATGTCTTCATGTATATATAAAATCACCAGAACTGAATGTAGAGTCCTGGTATGGTCTCTTAGCTACTGGATTAGATAGTTGTATTTGTATGTGTCTGAATTTTTATCTCGGTATTGTGAGTTAGGCTGGGTTTACACTACTTTTTTAGCAATACGGGACCAGGGGGAGCAAAAACTGAGCGATCCCGTATCCCAGCCGTATCCGGCAGGTATGTAATGCATTTCAATGAGCCGACTAGAGTCAAACTCTGACTCTGGTCGGCTCATTTTTTCCCCATATATATGGTTTTCCCACCGGACCTAAAACCGTGGTATACCATGGTTTTAAATCCGGTTAGAGAACCGCGTACGGGGCACAAATGAGCTGAACCGAGTCAGCGTTTGACTCCGGTCATCTCATTTAAATGCATTATATATGGGTCAGATACGGCTAAGATACGGAAGTACCAGCAGTTGAGGACAGATCACAGCGGGTGTCACTACTGACACCCGATGTGATCGTACTATCTAGATGCGAGAAAGCCGCCCGGATCTATACATTATGGAGGACGATTGCAGCGGGTGTCAGGAGTGACACCCTGCGATCTGTCTATTAGCACAGGTACTACTACTCCCATCATGGAACAGTCTGTTCCATGATGGGAGTAGTAGTACTACCTAAAAAAAAATAGAGAAAAAAGTGAAACACACACATACTTTGTTAAACACATTATTAAATATAATCCCTAAATCCAGATGGGGAATTCCGCACTCAACATGTCCATCGCTGTGTCAGAGGAGGTTCAATGGAAGAGTAGATGGGGCTCACGGGCATCTGACCCCTGTGTACTCTTCGCACCTTTCTCTTCCGTTGGACCTCCTCTGACACAGCGATGGACATGGTGAGTGCGGGATTCCCCATCTGGACTTAGTGATTGTTTTTTGCTACGCACTTATTTATCCGTGTACCTCCTACACCATCCACTTTTTAGTTGGAATTGCTTCTACTGGGACTTTCTATTTTTCTAGCAATGTGAACAGTGCCTCCCCTCACTCTTTTTTTACTTACATTATTAAAATATATTACTAAGAAAAATTTTAATGAGAATTTATTTGGATCAAATCAATTTTTTTTTTATTCAGCGAGTCGGCCAAATCGAAGTTTCATTTTTCATCTCTAGTTGATATATTTGATTTCCATTGATAATTTTTGTGTGATTTTGTTGTCAGCACATTCATCTATGTAAAGACGAAAGCATTTCATGCGATTAGTTCATTCATTCTGATCTAGGATGTGTTATCTTAGTGTTACCTTTATTTTTTGAGCAGTGTATATCAACCCAGTATGACCTAAGTAGTGGCAATGTTATGTTGGGAGTTTTTGTTTCACACACCATCACTGCAGAACCTAAGTGAGTACAGCACTGATGGGACACAATGAGGCAGAACACTCAATTCTATAGTGACTCACAGGTAAAAGATTTTTTCTAAAGTCTTTTCTTTTCTTTTCCATCTGGTTCACACCTCCCTGACTTCTTCCAGTTACATCTTTACTCTGAAAATCATTTGTTCCTCATTATGTAAGTAGATCCTCATCCTCTATATGAAGACAGTAATCATTATTACCCTTTCAGACACCATGCCCTCAGAAAAAAATACTGCCACCCACAGTGCCCTCTGAAGATAGCACTGCCACACACACAGTTGTTCCTATATATGCTGTGGGTTTGTGATAAAATTCAGGAATGCTGGTCCGAAGTGTATATTGAAATAGGGAAACAACTTGAAGTTAATATTACCCCCTCCCCTTTCATTGGAATACTGGGGAAAGAATCAGAGATGAAATTAAGTAAGGACAAGAATAATAAGTCATATAAATTGTTATTTTGCACTAGATTTTTGATTATTAAAAGATGGATTACCCTGAATCCTCGTAATAAATATGAATGACTAGAAATGATAAAAAGGGAGTCTAGAATGTAAGAAAGATAAGAATGTAAGAAATAATATGATATTATATGTCTGTTGGGTATTTGAAGTAATTCATTTTATTTTTATTTTTTTTGGTTGTGAGGTGTGGGGTGGAGTAAAAAGTTGAAAAATTAGTATGTAATATGTAATGTATTATGAATTGTAAAGTTGACAATGGATCAATAAAGAATAAAAAAAAAAAGAGATATGTGGCGATGTATACACAGCATAAGAAGCATAATATTTATTAAATTGTATATTTATTTAGTTATTTATAATTTTTTCTTTATTTATGTTTATTTATTTAGTTATCTATCTATTTCAATGCTTTGGAATACTTAGCATCCCAAAGCATTAAAGTAACTTGCTGCATGTAAGGCTAGGTTTCCACACATATTTTTTTCTGGTGTTTTTTTGTGCCAAAATCAGAAGAAGATTTGATAGTATAAATCTTTCCTTTATATTTCTCAATCCTTTTAAATACACTTCTGGCTTTAACTCAAAAACTAAAAACAGTTTTCCAAAAAACACCCCCAAAAAAACTGTGTGGAAACCTAGCCTAATACTGACAGGCAGCATATTAGGATGTGCCTTTGGCACAGAGTAGTCAGGAGCTAAAGGCAGGCCTGAGAGCCTTTGTCAGACCCCCCAGCAGCCACGGCAAGCCTCAGCACCATTATCGCATGTGAGGTGCTGATGGAAAGTTTTTCAACACCTTAAAGGTTTTGGTCACTATTGACCACGTCTCAAGGATTGAAGTTTGCTTTGGTCCCAGCAGTTACGGTAGGGGTACAGCTTTGTATGATAGCCGAACTTCTGCTGCCATCTTGTAGGTACACTGGGCTGTAGCTAAGAGATCATCATGATGTGTATGCCCATTGTTACGCCGAGCGCTCCGGGTCCCCGTTCCTCCCCGGAGCGCTCGCCTCATCCCCGTTGCTGCAGCGCCCCGGTCAGATCCACTGACCGGGTGCGCTGCGGTCCCGCCTCCTGCCGGGGTGCGATTCGCGATGCGGGTGGCGCCCGCTCGCGATGCGCACCCCGGTCCCCGTACCTGACTCGCTCTCCGTCGGTCCTGTCCCGGCGCGCGCGGCCCCGCTCCCTAGGGCGCGCGCGCGCCGGGTCTCTGCAATTTAAAGGGCCAGTGCACCAATGTTGGTGCCTGGCCCAATCTTCCAATTACCTATTAGTGTGATCACCTGTGCACTTCCCTATATTACCTCACTTCCCCTGCACTCCCTTGCCGGATCTTGTTGCCTCAGTGCCTAGTGAAAGCGTTCCCTTGTCTGTTCCTAGCCCGTGTTCCTGACCTCCTGCCGTTGCCCCTGACTACGATCCTTGCTGCCTGCCTCGACCTTCTGCTACGTCCGACCTTGCTTCTGCCTACTCCCTTGTACCTCGCCTTTCTTCAGCATCATCAGCATCTTCAGCAGCCAGAGAGGTGAGCCGTTGCTAGTGGTTACGACCTGGTCACTACCGCCGCAGCAAGACCATCCCGCTTTGCGGCGGGCTCTGGTGAAAACCAGTAGTGTCTTAGAACCGGTCCACTAGCACGGTCCTCGCTATCCCTCTCTGGCACAGAGGATCCACTACCTGCCAGCCGGCATCGTGACAGTAGATCCGGCCATGGATCCCGCTGAAGTTCCTCTGCCAGTTGTCGCTGACCTCCCTACGCTGGTCGCCCAGCAAGCTCGTCAGATCGCCCAGCAGTCGCAACAGATAGCGCAACGAGATCAACAGCTGGCATACTTGACCTCCGAGGCACTGCGTATTCAGTCACAGATACAGCAGCTGCAGCCGCAGATACAGCAACAGCTACAGCTGCAACTACCTTCTCCGCCGCCGGCTCCTGCAACTCCTCCGCAGCAACCGGCCGTTCCTAACCCCTGCTTGTCCCTGCCGGACAAATTTGGCGGAAAGATCGCCCAACGAGATCAACAGCTGGCATACTTGATCTCCGAGACACAGCGTCTTCACTCACAGTTACAGCAGCTGCTGCCGCAGATACAGCAACTTCAGTCACAGCAGCTGCTGCCGCAGATACAGCAACTTCAGTCACAGCTACAGCTGCAACAACCATCTCCTCCGCCGGCTCCTGCAACTCCTCCGCAGCAACCGGCCGTTCCTAACCCCTGCTTGTCCCTGCCGGACAAGTTTGATGGGGACCGCAATGATTCTGCCACAGCCACAGTCCAGTCCTTCTTCGCTGAGGTCCGTGGTGTCTTCGAGGAGCCTGCCCGAGCTTCTTCTGCCGAGATTGCCCTACTGAACCTGGAACAGGGTGTTTCTTCCATTGGCGAGTACGCCATTCAGTTCCGTGCTCTTGCTTACGAGTTGTCCTGGAATAGTGAGGTTCTCTGCGCGACCTTTAAAAAAGGCCTATCCAGCAACATTAAAGATGTTCTGGCCGCACGAGAGACTCCTGCTGACCTACATGAACTCATTCATCTTGCCACTCGCATTGACATGCGTTCTTCCGGATGGCGTCTGGAGCTCCGCCTGGATATGGACTTTGTTCGCACGAAGCGTTTTTTCTCCCCGGCTCCTCTCTCCTCTGGTCCTCTGCAATCCGTTCCTGTGCTTCCCGCCGCGGAGGCTATGCAAGTTGACCGGTCTCGCTTGACACCTCAAGAGAGGACACGACGCCGCATGGAGAATCTTTGCCTGTACTATGCCAGTACCGAACACTTCCTGAAGGATTGTCCTATCCGTCCTCCCCGCCTGGAAAGACGTACGCTGACTCCGCACAAAGGTGACACAGTTCTTGATGTCAACTCTGCTTCTCCACGCCTTACTGTGTCTGTGCGGATATCTGCCTCTACCTTCTCCTTCTCTACTATGGTCCCCTTGGATTCCGGATCTGCAGGAAAATTTTTTTTGGCCTCTCTTATCAACAGGTTCTACGTCCCTGTGACCAGTCTCATGCGTTTCCGCACAGAACCCCTCCTAATGTGCATCGGACCTCTTCACGGAAAAATTGACTTTTTTTTCCTCAGGTTCTTTGGCCCCAAGAAGAGGGGGAGACCCAAGGGGGGGGGTACTGTTACGCCGAGCGCTCCGGGTCCCCGTTCCTCCCCGGAGCGCTCGCCTCATCCCCGTTGCTGCAGCGCCCCGGTCAGATCCACTGACCGGGTGCGCTGCGGTCCCGCCTCCTGCCGGGGTGCGATTCGCGATGCGGGTGGCGCCCGCTCGCGATGCGCACCCCGGTCCCCGTACCTGACTCGCTCTCCGTCGGTCCTGTCCCGGCGCGCGCGGCCCCGCTCCCTAGGGCGCGCGCGCGCCGGGTCTCTGCAATTTAAAGGGCCAGTGCACCAATGTTGGTGCCTGGCCCAATCTTCCAATTACCTATTAGTGTGATCACCTGTGCACTTCCCTATATTACCTCACTTCCCCTGCACTCCCTTGCCGGATCTTGTTGCCTCAGTGCCTAGTGAAAGCGTTCCCTTGTCTGTTCCTAGCCCGTGTTCCTGACCTCCTGCCGTTGCCCCTGACTACGATCCTTGCTGCCTGCCTCGACCTTCTGCTACGTCCGACCTTGCTTCTGCCTACTCCCTTGTACCTCGCCTTTCTTCAGCATCATCAGCATCTTCAGCAGCCAGAGAGGTGAGCCGTTGCTAGTGGTTACGACCTGGTCACTACCGCCGCAGCAAGACCATCCCGCTTTGCGGCGGGCTCTGGTGAAAACCAGTAGTGTCTTAGAACCGGTCCACTAGCACGGTCCTCGCTATCCCTCTCTGGCACAGAGGATCCACTACCTGCCAGCCGGCATCGTGACACCCATCACGGTGCTACACAGTGCATCCGCTTATGACGTATACACATCATGGGTCATAAAGACATTAAATTACAGGGTTATGGTTTATTCATAAACAATTGTAAAAATCTAGGAGGTGGAAGGGAGATTGCATTTATTTGAGGTCCAATCTAAGGGAACGTTCACATGAGCGGACCAACACCATATTTTACGCTGCAGATCTGCCGCTGAAGGACCCCTGCATGGTGGCTGCTCGGAGCGACAATACGCCGCTACGAGCAGACACACTGCAATGTGCGAGTCGCATGCGCAGAATACTCGCACATCGAGGTACATCTCGGCCTAGCTCATGGAGCAGGGGGAGTGGCCACAGTGTGTCTGCTCGTAGTGGCATATTGCCGCTCTGAGCAGGCACATGTAAAGCCACCATGCAGGGGTCCTTCAGCGGCAGATCTGCAGCATAAAATATGCTGTGGGTCTGCTCGTGTGAACGTACCCTAAAGGCCACACTGCAGAAAGATATATGTGAGGGAAAGTGGAGTCAGAGGCGGCCCTCCCATTAGGCAAGTTAGGCAGTTGCCTAAAGCCTTGTGCTTGAGGGGGCCTCACAGCCGCCTAACTCGCCCTCAAAGTTAGTAGTGATGCGTACAATGTATGTATCACCACTCGGCAACTCCTGGTCACTGGGGCGTTCCTGCAAACGTGTAATAAAAATAATTTAAAAAAATTAAAAAATTAAATCAAGAAATTAGTTTGGTTTCACATCGGGAGGCCCACTTTGTAGTAGAGGCCCATGGACTTCAGCCCTTTTGGTAAATACAGCCCTGACCACATGGCTGAGAAATCCAATGATATCTGCAGCTCTTAACAACAAAGTTTAGAACTTTTAATAAAAAGGATTTATCAGATATGGCCTTGGCTACTAAGGTGCTTCCATTTCAAGATGTGTTTATAAATCCTTTGTAGGAAATGATTTGAACATTAACATCCAGGAAACAAAGATGTTTGAGCATATGTGAGGTAGTAGTAGTGTTCCTGGGATTAGTCTTGCCTCTTGTGTTTTGTACATTTTCGACTGTTGGCTTGTTCTCTACCATAACTTTATCCTGCACACAATCCTACTGCCAATTGGCTTTTGGCCCTGACATCTTGATCTATCCCTGACTTTAGCTATGTTCTTGACAAAGATGCACATTACATAGTGTGCCATAAAGGAATACCATATTTTTTAAACTAATTTTTTTATGTTTGCATTATTCTAAATGCTGAGTGCTATAAAAACCTTTCTTTCGAATTTTAACTATGTTTTTTGGAACCCCCACCTTCAAGACCATAGAAAATGGTGTAAAGAGTCTTCAGAAGTACCTTAGACTTTGTGTCTTAGTGTTGCCTTAGCTTTAGTCGACCATGTTGTCCCTGTTAAAGTGGATATTTGCATTAACTCTAGATTCAAGAAAATATGTGGTCATCATTGCTTTGCATTATAAGAGCTTTACCAACAAATACATTGCTGCTTGCAAGATTTCCCCAAAATATACCATTTATCATATCATCAAGGACTTCAAAAATAGAGGAGAGATTGTGCCTAAGAACATTGCTGTGAATAAGGAATGGCATTTACACATTCTTCACAAGCAACTTGATGCTATTTGGTGATGAACAATGCTTTTTCCAGCATGATGGAGCCCATGTCACAAGGCAAAAGTAAGTGTCTCACAAAACACTGCATTTTGGGTCCATGGCCAGTAAACACTCCAGATTTCAATCCCATTGAGTACCTGTGGTCAATCCTCACAAAAAACAGTAGGACAAACTAAAATGCAAAAATTGTGATAATCCCCATGCTATCAGTCAAGATGTGGCTCAGAAGTAAAATATTCAGCATGCCAGGGCAACTTTCAGAAGACACTGTAAAACACTGATGCTTATGTCATGACCGACTGGGGAAGTGAGCCCTAAGCTGTCCCTAATAACACTCTCCCTGCCTACTTGCCCATCCGCTCTAAATGGCGGATTGACAACCACGGTGCAAGTCCCTACCTGAGCTAAAGTGCAGTGGCGTAAAACAAATAATAATATACATAGTCGGTCACAGGCCAGAAACATAACAGGAAAGCTTTCAAACAACCAGATATACCAGATAGAATATAAACATACTAACAGGGCAGAATATAGTGTACTAACAAACAGTTCAGAAACCAAAATCCAGATAAACAGCAGATATGAATAAATGAACTAGACAAGGTATAGAATGAGTAAACAGCAGAAACCAGGAAATGCAGGGAATGAACAGAAGAACTGAATGCTAAACACCAAACTGATCAGGAACATAAGACACTGTTCACACTGGACTCAGATAACTAACAAACTGGACACCCCACTCCACAAAAGGAGTAGACAGCATAATAACTCCAAATAGACTTCTAGCCAGCAGGCACACTCCAGCATGTGATCTGGATACTGGCCTAGAAGGAAACAGAAATATAATACACGGAACACTAACATAAACGGATACTAGTTCAGAGGACACAGATCAGAAAGCAAGCACAGAGGACACTATAGACCAATTGTAAAGCATAGGAAACACTAGATCAGTGATCATGTACTATAAACTCTAAGATAGGCAATCATGAACTCTATAAAAACATATACAAGAAAACCAAACTTCACAATGTGAAGGAACAGAGGTCAGGATGCTAGACAGGAAATTTTTCAAGATACAAACTCCACAATGTGGAGGGAAACAGATCAGAATTCTCACAGTGTGAACACAGACTAAGAAACAAGGCTAAAGGAGAATGGACATACAATAATCCTAAAAACGTATGTACTACAGACTAAAATCTATAATAAACAGGACTATTAACTATGGTTTAAAACTCAGAAATATCACAATATAAATACAAGGTGCATGATTAAGCAGACATGGACAGAGTAGCACTATATCTAAGGTGCAGGATAAAACATAGTCAAAGAAGTTCAATTACCAGCAATCAGAGTGCAGCAGAGCTTGGGTATAAATAGCCACAACCGAGTTGCAATTGGCTCAGAGCATTAACTATTCCAAGCTTAGAAATAAATCACACAGAAGCTGCTCAGATACCCAATGTCTGAACAGACCCCAAGACCTAAAAACACAAAAACAAATAAACAGACATTACAGCTTATTAGTGTACTTCAGTAACCATAGAATCATCTGACAATGTGTCAGTCATAAACTTTTGGCCATGGCTGTACAACTCTTTTAGGCTGCTTTTCTTTTCTTTTATTTTTTTCTATCTCCAACAGACTGTTGGTCCCCTGTGATCTTTGTGATTATGTTTCCCATATACTCATATAGCTACTTCAGCCAAGCACTGGATCCAGTGATGTAAGATGCTATATGAAGCTGCTGAGGCCAGTGACTGGCTGTAGGGTAGTCATATGGGTTTACTATAGCATAATTCCTGCAGTGTTTGTCTGTTTCTTAAAAATGTCTGTAATTTTTAAGAAACTATTTTGGTGAATTCCTTTACGATATTCCCGAAAAGTCCTAAAGCCTAAAACTGGGAGTGGATCCAAAGCACAGCAGAGATGCTATTGACTCTGTTGGTGTCCTACTTCTAGTTTTGGCAAATAAATGCTGGTACAAACTATTGACCTAAATACTGCTGTATGACAATGACCTAAGGCTGAAACGACACGTTCGGATTTTGAAGCCAAAAAAGGGACTGGACTATAAAAGGTGCAAAAGTAAAATGGAAAAATTTATACTTTTCTTTGGTATCAATATTAACATCTGTATTTGGCTCAAGAAATCCCTCTAAAACTGCAGGTGTGATTCCAGCCCAAGGAGTAAAACTATTTCTGCCTCTGTCTTATTCTTATTATTCTTATTCTTCATTTACAGTAAATTCACAAATCTTTCTGTACAAGTAACAATCCATATACTCTGTATTTATAATATCCTGGATCTCCTAATTTCTAATCAATACACTCTTTTGAAACATGCAGTAGTACTAAAAGAGCAATAGAGGGATCGTACGTTTTATTAATAACATCCTGTCCATGCAATTCATAACTTTAATGTTGTAATTAACTTTTACCAATTACTTGTTGTTAGAATATATTAGTTTCAAAGCAGTAGATCAAATGTACCTCATTGTTATATATCAAAACAACCCCCCGAAACCCCCAAAGACCGAAATCCAAGCAATGCTATTGGAAATCAATCAACATTCGAAATCTAATGCTTAAATTCCCTCCTGTACACTCTATCTGTATGTGCTAATGGTCAAAATAAACATGAAACACTTAATGGCAAATAATGTGTGAAAGTTTCCTTTTAAATAAATAATTTATGTCACTGTGTCCAGTAAGCTTTGTTCTCCCCGGGACTTTCTCAAAGTTTGGATAATGACTAGATATGCACATTGGCAATGCTTTCATCTAAGCTCCTCTATAGATTTACAAGTGTAGGCAAATACAGCATATTTTCTGTGTAATATCCAAGATCATAGTTTACACTTACAAATTACTTAAACCGTAAACTTTAGGCTACAGTATGTTCAGATAGTCAGGAATCTGATAAATACTTAGGTGCTTTTATTCTGCATTTAGATACTTAACACGCCAACTGGCATTCTGTATCCAATGCAGTTGAATGGGGTATTTCAAACCTGTCTGGTGTTAGGTTTAGTGTTCAGGGACAGATCTAGGAAAAGATTAAAGAGTACCTGTCATCAAATAAAATTTTCAATATAGTGTTCCTTGTGTAATTAGAAGACACATTCCCATTCACTTGTTTTTAAAATTATCAACTTAAATATGTCTAAAAATCGGCCACTAGGTGGCTCTGTTCTGGTCCCTGCTGCAATTAATACAGTGAGTTTGGTCTCCTCCCGACCAGGCAAGAGATCAAACTCTGGAACTGCTTCTCTATGCACTGAGCTAGATTGACAGCTGCACAAAGCATCATTAAAAGCTGCAAAGAGCCTCAATGAAAGCTGCAAAGAGCCTAATTGAAAGATACACAGACTAAAAACTGCTGCGCAGAGCCTCTCTGACAGCTGCACAGACTAAAAGCGGCACAGACTAAAAGCTGCAAAGAGCCTCACTGAAAGCTGCACAGATTAAATGCTGCTGCACAGAGCCTGAGGTCTTCTATTCATTACAGCACTGCAACAAAATGAGGGTGGAAGTGGTCCCCCAGCAAGCTTCAGTGATGTCATGCCTGCTGGAAAACGCCCACTTTCTACTGCTGGGAGATTGCTCTATGTGTGATACAGAGCTTTTTGAAGCTCTGACAATATTTTTTTTTATGGCGGGAGGGGTGTTAGGAGTAGTTGGAGAACATAGCCTGAGTTAATTTAGAGAAGTTTATTTGGTGACAGGTACTCTTTAAGGGTTGCTAGTTATTGTAAATTTTTGCAATATCTTCTTCTATTTCAACACCATGTTAATTTGTTTCATCTTCCATTCATCACCTGAATGGTGATGAATAGAAGATGAAACAAATTAACATGGTGTTGAAATAGAAGAAGATATTGCAAAAATTTACCATAACTAGCAACCCTTAAAGAGTACCTGTCACCAAATAAACTTATCTAAATTAACCAAGAATAGCAACCTGTAGACAGTGTTAACTGAATGTTAACACTGTCTAAAGTTTGCTATTCTTGGTCATTGTACCTGTCAGCATTTTTACATGCTTTGTATGTTTTAGCGACTGTCTACTTTTCATACAAATTGTCCTTACTGTAAGTCCTGTGGGTACTTCAGTACAGTACTGTCATATTGTGATCAGCTAGCATTATACACTGCACTGCAGATTTGAGCATACTCCATAATCTGCATGGGAAAGCCACGTATCAGCCCTATTGAATGACAGCCTTTAAATTTCTTCTGAAGATTTCTCCGCAAATACACATCAGATTTGCTTTTTGGCAAACCCTGACTATGTGATTGTGCCTAAATGCTATGTGTTATAACCCTCCCGCCCACTTTCATGTATAACAGAATGTAGAAAGTCCCTTCTGGTATTTAAACCCTTCTATTAAACATCAAGGTAATTTGTGAGGCTCTGGCTCCTGTTTTCTCTGCCAGATAAACAGGCACAAAACCAAAGTGTGTTAAAAATAGAAGAACCATTGGGCATATATTTATTATGTTGCTCACATAATAATTGATAAACATTTAATTCATTTTCACTTAAATATGTTTAATAAAGGAAACATAATCTGGAAATTAATTATAATAAAAAAAAATTTTGAAACCACTTGTATTTTTTTTTCATGCTACTACAGGTTTTACAAAGGTTTAAAAGCTCCCTCTCTTAAGCAGTTAACTTAAATGGGTACTCCGCCCCCAGACATCTTATCCCTTATCCAAAGGATAGGGGATAAGATGTCTGATTGTGAGGGTCCCGCCGCTGGGGACCCCCGCGATCTCCCTGCTGCACTCGGCGTTTGTTTAGAGCATCATGTGCAGCGTCAGAGGCTATTGACGTCAAAGCTGCGCCCCACTCGTGATGTCACAGCCACACCACCTCAATGCAAGCCTATGGGAGGGGGCATGATGGACATCACCCCCACCCATAGACTTGCATTGAGTGGGTGTGACTGTGACATCGTGAGCGGGCAGCAGCCATAACGTCACAAGCCTTCACCGCACATCACTAGTCAACCGGAACGGAGCAAAGTTCCCTTTGTGAACAGGATGTCTGGGGTGCTGCAGCGGAGATTGCGGGGGTCCCCTGCAGCGGGACCCCCCCCAATCAGACATCTTATCCCCTATCCTTTGGATAGGGGATAAGATGTCTAGGGGAGGAGTACCCCTTTAATTCTATCCCATTGTCTTAAGTGTATAAAAACACAGCACCTACCAATGCGGTCTGGCTTTTCTAAGGGTGGGTTCACACCATGATTTCACTCTATGGCTGCCGGATCCAGTTGGGGTGAGTGAAAACCGGGCGCACCCATATCCCAGCCTGACCTGGCCCGTAACTAATTTGTTTCAATGAGCTGACCAGAGTCAAACGGTGACTCCGGTCGGCACATTTTTCCCCTGTATCTGGTTTTCTGACTGGACCTAAAACCGTGGTATGCCACGGACAGAAAACCGGACATGGGGCAAAAATGTGCCGACTGGAGTCACCGTTTGACTCCGGTCGGCTCATTGAAATTAATTAGATACGAGCTGGGTCCAGCTGGGATACGGAAGCGCCCGGTTTTCGCTCCCCCCAAATGGATCCGACAGCCGTAAAGTGAAATCATGGTGAGAACCCCCCTAACATTGGTTTGGGTAATTGTAAAGAGGTCACTGAATTCCAGCATGGTACTGTAATAGGAGACACTACTGCAACAAGCCTTTTTTTTTCCACAATCCCTTGTGAATAAAATTTTGAGAAGTGGAAGCATTTATGAACCATAACAACTCAGCACAAACTGTAAAGTTATATAGCGGGCTTGCTCAGTGCTGAGGTACATAGTGTATAAAAGTTGCCAACAATTTGCTGACTCAATAACTGCATAGCTCCAAACATCATCTGTCAATAAAGTCCACAAAAAAAATGCCCAACAGGAGCTTCATATCAACTGCAAACCAACCTTACATCACTAAGCACTAAGTGTTGGATGGAGTGGGGTAATGCATGCCACCCCGGATGCTAGAGCCATGGAAACATGTTTTGTAGAGTTATGGTCAAGCTTCTCTATCTGGCCTCTGATGGAGGAGTCTGGGTTTGGAGAACCTAGGAGAACATAACTTGCCTGACTGCACTGAGCCAGAAGTAAAGTTTGGTGAAGGAGGGATGATGCTATAGGGGTGTTTTTATTGGTTGGTCTAAGACTCTTAGTTACAATACACAAAATCTTTATAACAGCATACCAAAGATTGAATGTTTTCAACTTTGTGGGGACACTTTGGGCTTGGTTCTATTCTGTTCCAAGGGAGTTTCGGATGAGGGGGGAGGGAGTGGTGGCTGAAGTAAAACGGTATTGGTGTGAGGGAGGAGGCGGAACACTGTTTCGTCTGACGGGGGACGGAGTTGCAGCTGACGACTGACAGCGATTGGTCCAAGGGAGGAGGCAGGATGCTGTTTCGCCTGACGCAGGACGGAGTTACGGCTGACGACTAATGCCTTGTGATCAGGCAGGGAAAGCTAGAATTGTCACATCATGCTTAAAATGGTAACCACGATTGAGAATTGTGCTGCAGTGACATTTAGCCCTTATATGCGCCTGTTTGACTATTTTACTACAATAAGTCTCGATACAGGTTTTAAATATTTATCTTTCTGTATTTAACAAGTTCAAATAGTACGTAATGCAATGAAGTAGCCCAATGTGTAAAGCTAGTAAGTTGAGAAATTGTATTGAATTTGTATCTAGAAAATGAAGCCCTTAAAGGGCTATTTCAAAGGATAGGGGATAAGTATCTGATCACAGGAGGTCTGACTGCTGGGCCCCCTGCGATTTTAAGTACAGGTAGGTTGCACCTCAAAATGGAGCCACAAGTTATGCAGGCATGCTGTTGTGCAGCCTGAGATACTGTAGCCAAGTATAAGGGCAGCACACATGCATGATCCAATGCTCCATTCCGAGGTGTGACTCAGGTGTCAGATTGCAGGGATCCCTTCAATGAGATACTTATTTCCTCCCTGTGGATTGCGTGTTATAAATTGGAATACTTTTTTATTAAAATTGGTTTCTTCTCTTATTAGAAATTACATCACCAGGAGGAGTGTTGTGAGTCTCTCTGAATGGCTTCAATGTTCTCTTTTTAGACTTCCATTTATTTAGATATTTCCATAATCCCCAATGTGTTATTGTGTTTCCCTTGAGTTTGGCTTTTCTGTTGTGTATTTTCATTACAAGCAAATTTGAGGGGAAAAAAAGAAAATTTTTTGAGAAATCCATTGAATGCATGAATACAGCAAATACTATAAACATTGAAGTTTATATACATTAACCTCTTAAGGACCAGGCCATTTTACACCTCAGGACAAGAGCGTTTTTTGCACATCTGACCACTGTCACTTTAAAAATTAATAACTCTGGAATGCTTTTAGTTATCATTCTGATTCCGAGATTGTTTTTTCGTGACATATTCTACTACTATTCTAGTGGTAAAATGTTGTGGTAACTTGCATCCTTTCTTGGGGAAAAATCCCAAAATTTGATGAAAAATTAGCATTTTTCTAACTTTGAAGCTCTCTGCTTCTAAGGAAAATTGATATTCCAAATACATTTTTTTAAATTCACATATACAATATGTCTCCTTTATGTTTGCATCATAAAATTGACGTGTTTTTTCTTTTGGAAGACACCAGAGGGCTTCAAAGTTCAGCAGCAATTTTCCAATTTTTCACAAAATTTTCAAACTCACTATTTTTCAGGGACCAGTTCAGGTTTGAAGTGGATTTGAAGGGTCTTCATATTAGAAATACCCCACAAATGACCCCACTATAAAAACTGCACCCCCCAAAGTATTCAACATAACATTCAGTCAGCGTTTTAACCCTTTAGGTGTTTCACAGGAATAGCCGCAAAGTGAAGGAGAAAATTCACAATCTTCATTTTTTACACTTGCATGTTCTTGTAGACCCAATTTTTAAATTTTTACAAGGGGTAAAAGGAGAAAATTTATACTTATATTTGTAGCCCAATTTCTCTCGAGTAAGCACATACCTCATATGTTTATGTAAATTGTTCGGCGGGCGCAGTAGAAGACTCAGAAGGGAAGGAGCGACAAGGGGATTTTGGAGAGTACATTTTTCTGAAATGGTTTTTGGGGGGCATGTTGCTTTTAGGAAGCCCCTATGGTGCCAGAACAGCAAAAAAAAAAAACACATGCAATACCATTTTGGAAACTAGACCCCTTGAGGAACCTAACAAGGAATTAAGTGAGCCTTAATACCCCACAGGTGTTTCACGACTTTTGCATGTGTAGAAAAAAATTATAATTTTTTCACTAAAATGTGTGTTTCCCCCCAAATTTCAAATTTTTGCAAGGGTTAATAGCAGAAAATACCCCCCAAAATTTGTAACCCCATATCTTCTGAGTATGGAGGTACCCCATAAGTTGACCTGAAGTGCACTACAGGTGAACTACAATGCTCAGAAGAGAAGGAGTCATATTTGGCTTTTTGAGAGCAAAAGTCGCATTTAGGAAGCCCCTATGGTGCCAGAACAGCAAAAAAAAAAAAAAAAAAAAAAAAAACACAAGGCATACCATTTTGGAAACTAGACCCCTTGAGGAACGTAACTAGGAATAAAGCGAGCCTTAATATCCCACAGGGGTTTCACGACTTTTGCATATGTAAAAAAAAAAAAAAAAATGATTTCACTAAAATGTGTGTTTCCCTCTAATTTCACATTTTTGCAAGGGTTAATAGCAGAAAAGACCCCCCAAAATTTGTAACCCCATCTCTTCTGAGTATGGAAATACCCCATGTGTGGACGTCAAGTGCTCTGCTGGCGCACTACAATGCTCAGAAGAGAAGAAGCGCCATTGAGCTTTTGGGAAAAAATAGTTTGGAATGGAAGTCAGGGGCCATGTGCGTTTACAAAGCCCCCCGTGGTGCCAGAACAGTGGAACCCCCCACATGTGACCCTATTTTGGAAACTACACCCCTCACAGAATTTAATAAGGGGTGCAGTGAGTATTTACACCCCACTGGGATCACATGTGGGTATTTATTTTTTTGCGTTTATGTCAGAACCGCTGTAAAATCAGCCACCCCTGCGCAAATCACCAATTTAGGCCTCAAATGTACATAGTGCGTTCTCACTCCTGAGCCTTGTTGTGTGCTCACAGAGCATTTTACGCCCACATATGGGGTATTTCTGTACTCAGGAGAAATTGCGTTACAAATTTTGGGGGTCTTTTTTTCCTTTTAACGCTTGTGAAAATAAGAAGTAAAGGGCAACACCATCATGTTAGTGTAATTTTTTTTTATTTTTTTACACTAACAAGCTGGTGTAGCCCCAACTTTTCCTTTTCATAAGGGTTAAAAGGAGAAAAAGCCCCCCCAAAATTTGTAGTGCAATTTCTCCCGAGTATGGAGATACCCCATATCTGGCCCTAAACTGTTTCCTTGAAATACGACAGGGCTCCGAAGTGAGAGAGCGCCATGCGCATTTGAGGACTTGATTAGGGATTGCATAGGGGTGGACATAGGGGTATTCTATTCCAGTGATTCCCAAACAGGGTGCCTCCAGCTGTTGCTAAATTCCCAGCATGCCTGGACAGTCAGGGGCTGTCCAGAAATGCTGGGAGTTGTTGTTTTGCAACAGCTGGAGGCTCCGTTTTGGAAACACTGTCATACAATACGTTTTTCATTTTTATTGGGGGGACAGTGTAAGGGGGTGTATATGTAGTGTTTTACTCTTTATTATGTGTTAGTGTAGTGTAGTGTAGTGTTTTTAGGGTACATTCACACTGGCGGGTTACGGTGAGTTTCTCGCTAGAAGTTTGAGCTGCGGCGAAAAATTCGCCACAGCCCAAACTTGAAGCAGGAAACTTACTGTAAGCCTGCCCGTGTGAATGTTCCCTGTACGTTCACATGGGGGGGCAAACCTCCAGCTGTTTCAAAACTACAACTCCCAGCATGTACTGACAGACTGTGCATGCTGGGAGTTGTACTTTTGCAACAGCTGGAGGCAAACTGGTTGGAAAACCTTCAGTTAGGTTCTGTTACCTAACTCAGTATTTTCTAACCAGTGTGCCTCCAACTGTTGCAAAACTACAACTCCCAGCATGTACTGATCGCCGAAGGGCATGCTGGGAGATGTAGTTATGCAATAGCTGGAGGTACGCAACTACAACTCCCAGCATGCCGAGACAGCTGATTGCTGTTTGGACATGCTGGGATTTGCAGTTTTGCAACATCTGGAGGGCTACAGTTTTAGATAACACTGCAAAGTAATCTCCAAACTGTGGTCCTCCAGCTGTTGCAAAACTACAATTCCCAGCATGCCCTGACAGCAAACAGTTGTTTGAGCATGCTAGGAGTTGTAGTTTTGCAAGATCTGGAGGGCTACAGTTTAGGGACCACTATATAGTGGTCTCAAACTGTAGCCCTCCAGCTGTTGCAAAACTACATATTCCAGCATGCCCAAACAGCTGTCTGGGCATGCTGGGAGTTGTAGTTTTGCAACATCTGGAGGGCTACAGTTAGAGACCACTGTATAATGGTCTCAAACTGTACCCTCCAGATGTTGCTAGGCAACTCACCGGCTTCCGTCGGATCCAGCCGCACGTCATCGCCGCCCGCCGATCTCCGTCGCCCGCAGCCTCCGTCGCCCGCCTGGATCGGTAAGTGGATCTTCGGCGCCGGTCCCCGTCGTTTCCCCGTCATGCCCCGCCTATTGTGGGAGGGCAGGACGGGGAAAACGAAAGTAAACCCCCCCCGCCCCCCGATCTGAGGGATAGGAGGGGTGGCACCCGTGCCACCTCACTCCTATGCCTTCAGGGGGATCGTGGGTGTCTTAGACACCCGCGATCCCCCTCACGTTCTGGGTCACCGGGTCACTATAGACCCGTAATTACCCGGAATCGCGCAAATCGCAAGTGTGAATTCACTTGCGATTTGCCGCGATCGCCGACATGGGGGGGGGTCTGATGACCCCCCCCCTGGGTATTTGCACGGGATGCCTGCTGAATTATTTCAGCAGGCATCCCGCTCCGATCCTCGCCCGGCACACGGCGGGGACTAGAACTGCCCATGACGTAAATGTACGTCCCTGGTCCTTAAGACCCAGGGTGTCGGGACGTACCGTTACGTCATGGGTCCTGTAGGGGTTAAAACACACTGGGTCATATTCAAAACTCTTCACGTAAAAAAATTCCCATTTTGGGCCAAAATTTTGGCATGTAAAAGTTTCCAATAGATATTCAAAGTGTTTTACTTGAGAATGATCTGGGGCATAGCTATACAGGTAGCAGAGGCAGCAGTCGCACCAGGGTCTTGGTGCCTAGAGATGGGCGAATCTAAGCTGACAAAGTCGAATTCGTACCGAATTTCATGAAAAATTTGATTCGAAATGAATTTGAATTCCCTCGCACTTTTTTGTAACGCATTGCTTCATTCACTACATTTTGTGCAGGCCGGGGGCTAAAATGGCGGCTACACACATGAGGACATGGGGCAAGAAAGTCTGGGAAGCCGGGAAGGCGGGTAAGCAGCAGCCTATCAGCAGCCAGCCAGCCCTGTGATGTCACAGCCCAATATATTAGGCATCCATTGCCGAACAAGGGTATTTTTCATTTTGCTGAGAGAGCAGAGATCGTGTGTGAACACTATTCACCGTTACTGACAATACAGATCTTTACAGCAGCGAATCCATTTACCTCAAGCCCACATTCGTTCTGGCTAGAGAGAGAGCAGACACTGTCACTAATCAGCGTTACTGAGAACACAGATCAGCACCTGGGAAATCCATTGACCTCAAGCCCACATCACTCTTCAATTGTGACGCCACATCCAGACTCACATCCAGCACTGTCATTGTGCTGCTCTGCGGCAGTGATTGTAATAGCAATGCCTGTAATCTGCATGTTGTACTGAATAACAGTATTATTTCACTACCCCAGTACACTCCCTATCCGTGTAACAGTAAGGCAAAGTGTTCTACACCCCTATTGAGGCTCTCTGTAGCCTGGAAATAGCCATTTTTAATAGCGATTCGTCACAAATATATTCGGATAGAGCCAAATTTGTTCGGGAAATTCAGCGAATCGGCAGAATAAAATTTTTGAAAAATTTGCCCATCTCTACTGGTGCCTAAGGGGACCCCAAAACACATCAGCCCCATAATTGCCATCAGTATTTTAATTGGCATATGGGGCCCTTTTGTAGATTTTGCATCGGGGCCCAGAAGCTACAAGTTACACCTCTGAGAATGATCTAAAGTTTACACTAGTCACACCAGTTTTTCAAAAGGGTGGGAATCCATTTTACATCAAAGATTTCACACCAGCTCTTTGCTAGTTCAGAAATCACAGATACGGTTGGAGTTTTTTTGTTTGTTTGTATGTTTTTTTCTTCTCTATTTTTAATTATTTTAGGTTTTGTGTGTGGGGGGGGGGGGGAGGTGGTATTTAATCATTTATTGAAAAATGAATAATTCTTATCGGAAAATGTAATAAAAAAAAATTATAATAATATTTTTTTTTTCATGGTCACTGAGCCTGCACTCACATTTAACCCTTGGACATATTTCATTTCTACAGGTTTTACTTGTATGAGCACCAGTAATCATGGAATATTGTCAGATGATTCTGCCAGAATTTTCCCTAATTCAAAATTTGGCACCAAAATTGCGGCAAAAATAAATAAATTTGCAAAAAAAAACTAAAATGCCACAAAAATGAACTCTCACATATTCATGTGAGGAGAAAAAGAAAAGGTGTGATACATATCACTGGAACAGAAATTACTGTAGTTTTCGAATATCTCCCCCATTGTGCTGAAAAAAAGAAATTATAGCTGAATGTTGCGGGGGCCTCAGATACCATAAAGTTGTCATCAATATATTAATGTTATTTACATCTCTTCAGTGATTATTATTCCATGTGAAAAGCAGGTTACTATACTGAGGCCCAAATGAATGATTAAGAGGCGATTATTACACCAAAGTCCTTCATGTTCAAGGATTGAATGAAGAGTCTCATTTCACATTGTAAAGAATGTCTGCTGGGAATTGCTATGAATAGCTGATGGAATGCCTATGAAATGAATCCAGTTTCATCTTCGAGATGTAATAAACATATATTAAGAAGTAAGTAGCAGCTATGGCTGTGCAATTAACAACAATTATTAACCCATTCCCGCCCTATAACTAATATTTAGGTCACGCCAGGATTACATTAATGCGAAATTACATACCGTATTTTTCCCATATAAGACGCTCCGAAATATAAGACGCACCCAATTTTAAAGCATCAAAATCTAGAAAATAAAGATTCTGAACCAAATACAATGTAAAGTATAGGACAGTGATCTTCAACCTGCGGACCTCCAGATGTTGCAAAACTACAACTCCCAGCATGCCCGGACAGCCGTCGGCTGTCCGGGCATGCTGGGAGTTGTAGTTTTGCAACATCTGGAGGTCCGCAGGTTGAAGACCACTGGTATAGGAGGTAATACTCACGTGTCCCCGCCACTCTGAACCCATCACCGCTCGTCACCGCTGCCCTGGATGTCGCCCTCCATCGCTGTCGCTGCGTCCCAGGGGTGTCTCCGTCGCTCCGGAACGTCTCCTGCTCAGGATCCTCGCTCTCTGTCGCCGCCATCACGTTGCTACAGACGCCGCTACGCACGCCGCTCCTACTGGACGACGGGACGGTGTGCGCGACGACGTCATGACGACGAAGGAGAGCGCCGGCCAATCCCGGCACAGAGCAGACACCAAGGAGGCAGGTTCACCGCGGCAGTCCCGAACAGCCTGACTGAGCAGCCGGGTTATAGCGTCACTTTCGCTTAAGAAGCGGCGGTCAGCTTTGATCGCCACGTCTGAAGGGTTAATACAGGGCATCACCGTGATCGGTGATATCCTGTATTAGCCGCGGGTCCCCGCCGTTGATGGCCGCAGGGACCGCCGGTTTTAATGTGTATTTGCCGTATAAGACGCACAAACTTTTCCCCCCGAGTTTTGGGGAAGAAAAAGTGCGTCTTATACGGCGAAAAATACGGTATATTTGAAGTGAGCGCAGAAGCAGAAGAAGGGGAGAAATGGCTGCTATAGTGTCAGGCAGAGGCAATTGTGCTGATACCTGGAATTAACCCTTTGATTCTGCAATCAATGTTGATTGCATTAAACTGTGTATGAAATCGTAATATTGCATGTAATAGTCCCCTATGAGACTAAAAAGGAGGTAAAAAAGATATAATGATTGTGAATACCCCCCCCCCCCCCCCCTTAATAAAAGTTGAAATCATCTCCCTTTTTCCATTCCTTCCTTTTTTGTAAAGTTCTGACTGAACTCAGGTTCTTAAGGTTCGGTTCGTCTCTACTCCCTGCATAGTATCACCAAGATACTATAGATAGATGGCAGCACTTATACACCACTAAAGAGAATCATAAGCAAAAGATATACGTACATCACTGCAAAGGAAATATAGCAGAGGTGCGGTAGCTCTGTCCTTGTGCACCACCTGTGCTTTTCAACATATTAAATAAAAATAAAAAGTAAAAACTGAAAAAAATACTATTCTCCCTTCTTGAAATCATGTCTATCTATCTCATGAGACACATTTTGGGATATGCTCAGCCATGAGGACAGGTAAGAAAGGACACATGTGTATATATGAAATCACCCGTTTAATATATTGCTTTGGTTATTTCCAGTTTAGTGATGTCTTTTGTGTACATTTATGCCTAAAACAGTGCACAATACTGCAAGTGTGGTCTAAGAAAGGAATTTGTATAGAAGAAAAAATATTTATGTCTTTTTTATGTTTCCCGTGATGGTTTGCCATAACTGGAGCTGCCTGGTACTGTTTTCTTTCAGTTCCCCTTTTTATCTGCGGATAATCTCTAATCCTTTTCATTTTACTCTGTATTTTTCCAGGAAAATCAAACACATGATACTCTCATAGGAAATGTTTCTGTATGTCTCTGTGTGTGGCCACCTCGTGGTTGTGATTTGCATTGCTGCCGATTGAGGGTCTTGCTAGCATGTCTTGAGAATGTATTGAAATTGTAAACTGAGAAATTGGAATCCTTAAAGGGGTACTCAGGCCCTAAAACATCTTATCCCCTATCCAAAGGCTGAGGACCCCCCCAATCTCTCATGCAGCACCCACCTGTGTGAGCTCCACGCGGCGCTGGAGGCTCCAAGTCTGAAGTGTTACGACCACAGGTCAGGAGTATTGTGGGGACATCACGCTCCCCCTCCCATAGACTTGCATTGAGGGGGTGTGGCGTGACATCACACGGGGCAGAGTCGTGATGTCATGATACTACAGCCCCGTAGTCGTAACGCTTCAGACTCTGATCCTCCAGCGCTGCATGGAGCCCACACAGCTGCATGCTGCATGAGAGATTGCGGGGGTCCCCAGTGGCGGGACCCCCGCGATCAGACATCTTATCCCCTATCCTTTGGATAGGGGATAAAATGTATTAGGGCCAGAGTACCCCTTTAAATGGGTTTTCTAGACTTATATAATTGATGGCCACATAAAGTGCTGTTGGCAGGTTGTCAACACCCGAACCCTGACAAATACGTTTTTTGGTGCCCTGCATTATACAGTGAACAGGGCTGGAAAATATCCCTGAAGGTAAATATTGGGATAATTCTATAAAAAAAAAAAAAATATATATATATATATATATATATATATATATATATATTTAACCAGCTATCACAGACTTTTAAAGCTCCCAGTAAAACTTTACATTTATTTAATATGCATTAAAGATGTGAGCAATAAAGGCTCTTCAAATATGGATATACACAAACAGAAGAATCAACAAATAAGGATATCACTTTAGCTATGTGTAAGCAGCCGCTGAACCCAAGGAAACCAAAATTAATATTGCAGATATTACCCTTAGTGTCGCATTGTAACTTATTGTGATTTCCATATGTAAATTTACAACAGTCCAAAATGTTTCCCCCTTCTCAGTAAACCAATAATGCGGTTCATCATGGGAATAAATATACAGGGTAGTACACAAATGCATAAATCCTTCAGATACTATGGCTGCAAATACTGACAACCAGATCAGCATGCAAAAGTAGGGAAAAATATTACAGGTCCAGGATGGACCACTCACTCAGGTCTTACTGGTGTAATGGAAGGAAATGGATGAATCTCCCACATTTTAGGTGTCCAAACAACCCCCTCACAGCAGTTCTTAGTAGTAGGGCTGTATCCGATGGTGCTGGGAATCTACAGACCAGCTTCCACTGAACTGACTAAGAGCTGAGCTGCAGTTACCAGCCCTATCCCTACACAATGAAAGGCACAGGGCTCCCAGATTCATTCACTGTATAATGCAGGGCTTGTTTGGAGGCGATGTTGGGTGCTGGCACCCCAGCGATCAGCAGTTGTTGGCCTATCCTGTGGCTAGGCTTATAATCATACTGTATACTGGAAAACTCATTTAACTAAATTCAAGAATGGTGAAGTTGGACATTTCAGTATTCTACCTTCTGAAGATTTCTAAATTCTGCAAATGTATCAATAATTCAATCATAGCAGGTGGATAAACGGAGCACTCACCATTTCTTGCTTTGCATGGTACTCTTTATCTCATAAGCAGAAAGATTCTACAATGTGCAAAAGGTGAGAGACAGATGATAAACCATCATGATAAACCACCCCCTGCCTTTATTTTTATAATTTGTTAGTTTATACCTTGATATTGCTCTGTATTTTCTGCTTAGTCTGAGTCAGATTCACAGAATGGGAGGGGGCGTTACCCAACAGGCGTGACATCATCTGAAGCCATACAGGGGAGAACTTCCTCCGTCACTCTGCAACACACAGCCCAGAGCAGTTCAGAGTGTGAGATGAGCTATGATTGGATAAAGCTGCACCCCCCCCCCCCTCCCCCAGCATTTCCTGATTTTGGACTTCTGCCAGGCCAGCAGGAGTCCAAAGTCTGTTCAAACGATGGGGGAAATTGTGCTCTGGACAAGTAGGGAGACGCCTAGTGGCAGCTTTTTTAAACACAAATAAAACATAGAAAACTTAATTTTTTTTTTTAAACAAAGTACATTAGAAAGATATTTTATTTACCATAAGGAGTGCAATAGCAAAAATCTGTTTTAATGCCAGTGCCCATTTAACAGTTGTTGTTGGAGATCTCCACCCTTGCATTGCACCTCAACCCTCTCCACGGCATTAGAATCTCCCCCATGAACATTGATCATATTAGCGATAAACTGGGTAGCTCCAACCTCTGTTATGAGTGAGCGAAGGTGTTCACAGATTCAGTGAAAAAAGGGCCTTTTTGTTTTACCAATGTAAAAGAAACTGCACTTACTGTACATACTTATACCTATATACAGCAAAATTGGATCGACAAGTAATATATTGTTTGATTCTCAATCTATAACCACCTAATGTGATTTGCTTCATGTTGGAATTGAGCTTGCAGGATGAGTATGTTCTGCAGATACAGAACAGCACCCATTAGCCACCATGTGCCTCTGTTGGCCCTACAGCAGCCTTAAGTAGCCCCTACAGTACCCCTCTAGCAGTGTGTGGCAGGGTTATATTCAGTGGTACAGTGTCTAGCATGGTTAAATTCATTATTGTCTACATATAGAGGTGAAGATCTGATGAAAAGGTGAGAAGCCAATGATATCTACAGAGATAAGATGTAGCTGGAAGATATCATGGCAGACCAGAGAGACAGATAGACCAGATAGAGAAGACGTCACCTGTGAACCACTGATATCATTGTGTATTATAGCTGACTATGTCACTTGTAAATTCTGCAGTTATGATGGATAAAACAACAACTCCCAGCATACCCTTACCTCTGCTTAGATCGTACTGGGAGCTGTAGTTTCACATGGTAAAACATTTTGGTATATCCTGCCAAAAAATACACAAGTCGGGGATAAGCCAACCCCCAAGCCGCTCTATAGTGGCTGGCATTGGCTCACATCTTTAAAGTTCCTATTGACAAACATTATGTTCCAATATGGTGACAAATGGTATCAGCAGATTCAAGGGATGGCAAAATAAGGGTAAAAAAAAGCAAACTTTTTTTTAAACAAAATGCGTTTAATATTGCCCTACTCTGATCCTCTTAATTTTTCTTTTTTTTCTGTATATACGGCTGTATTTTTTTATTTTTTATTTTATAAATTTGTCTGCCTTTTTTCTGGGTCATGATATAACCAAAAATCAGTAATTTTGGACCTTGGTATTTTCTTACATTTACGCTGACCATCATACAGGATCATTAACATTATATTTCAGTAGTTCGAACATTTCCAAATGCGGCAATGCCAAATATACTTTTTTTTTTTGGGGGGGGGGGGTGATACAATTTTTCTTAAGGGAATGGCAAATTCACATTTATTAAAACTTTTTTCAACTTTTTCCTACTTTTTAAAGTCCCTATAGGATACTATTTATAGAAAATATATTGATTGTTATTACTGTTCAGTGCTATTCATAGGCATAACACTAATCAGTGATATTTTCAATCTTCTTCTATGGTCTGCCAGAAGGCAAACCATAAAAAAGATCACCGGAGCTGGCCCTAGAGCATATGACCAGAGCTCTTGCTTCCATCTTGACTCATCGGACCTTCATGATTGCGATGCAGCTGATCCAATGATATTCTTAAAGCCCTGGTAATACTTCAGATGCTGTGATCCGTATTTATCATGCCATCTGAAAGGTTAATGGTGGACATTAGCGGTGAGTACCCGGCTGCTAACAGCAGCCTGGACCCATGGTCTATGAAGTGAATGCAGCTTCTGCGCTTGCTTCATAGTCCAGATGAGACTCAGGATGTACATGTACGTTCTTGTGCGCCAAATTCCAGACAGCCAGTAGGTACAAGTATGCCTGTGTTCTACGGGTTAAAGGATTGAATAATATTATCCAAAGAAAGATGAACTTGCAAATAAAGCACACATCCTCAGACTAAAAGGGGGAAATATCAGGAATAACGACATATATAGAAAAATATCTCTCACTGAAAGATTGGTAGCATATTGGAACAAGTTTCTGTCAGGATAGAAAAATCTACAACAGTAAATGATTTTCAGCATGACTAAGAGACCCATAAGTCCATCTGAAACCCATAACTTAAAAAAACGAATAATAAAAGGACAGACTGAATGGACTCAGTGTTACTTTTTTACATCAACTGACTATTTCTATGTACTATTGCAGTTTAGGGTTCTCTAACATAGCAAGAATTGTAAAATCCTATAAATGTACCTGGACCAATAAATCATATATACCAAGTATATACCACATTTTAAGTAGGTACAATTCCTTCTCTATTTCGCCATCTTTCATTTTACAGGATCTTTGTTTGCTGTTGTTATGGGAATTCAAAAAAGTTTGCCTCTAAAATTGTCTAATGCTTATACAGTGCAAACTTCAATGGACCACCTATAAATGCACAAGACTTGTCACAGTGGGTCAGGCTGATTGATAAGTCTGATGCATCGATAGACTGTCTAATTTAGGGCTGCACTCTTGAGTCTAAGTTTACACAAACTATTTGTAACTTATGTACCTGCTCATAGTTCCAGTGCCGGCTCGATTCCCCTTTCACTCTTGCCATGGTGTCACTCTGCACAGTAACAGCTTCAGGGCCTCTCGTAACTAAGTGATGCGGCTGACTCGGCCAATGAGGTGTGGGCATTGGGCATGTTAGTGGTTAACTCCCTGTACTAGCTCTCCTAGCTATATATTTTGCTGACCTAATCTGTTATACCTGACCCTTGAATATGACCTGACTATTCCTTTGCCTAACATTCTGTCCTTTGACTACCCGCTTGGTTTGATATCTTGGCTTGTTCCTGGTTAGCTCTTTGTTTGCTGTGCTGGTACTATTTTGACTTGGACTGTTTGACTATTCTTGCAGTTTATCTGGCGTAGGGACCATTTCCCAGTTGCCATTTAGGATGGATCGTTCCTAGTACATTGGGACAGTGGGTTTAGGTAGCATCAGGGCTGCACTTTTCCCTATTACTATTGGTTGGCTTACTTAAGACAAAAGTTTTTTAGAAATAAAGTTTAGTAAGTGTTGGGCATTGTGAAGCCATTTGGCTTTTGTCAAACTCCTTGATCTTTATGCTTGCCAATTTTTCCTGTTTCTAACACATCCATTTAAACTGACTGTCTACTTGCTATCTGATATATCCCATCTCTTGACAGGCTTCATATTCATGAGATCATCAATGTAATTTATTTCACCTGTCAGTGGTTTTAAAGTTATGTTTTATTAATGTATAAATTAATTAAATTAATTAATAAATAAATTCATACATACACACAAGCATAAATAAATAAATAAAATCAATTTTGAACTATTCCAGTTTTCATACTGACCTTTAGACCAGGTACAATAGACTGCTATATCCTGTTTTCTCCAGACCAAGGGAAGTGATTGAATATCAGCTGTACTGTACTGTTGTAGGCCTAGATAAGACAAGATAAAAGCGCTATACACACTGATAAGATTCTGAATACATCCCTGACATCCCTTGGTCTCTGAGTGAGGGGGTTCTGTATTTCATTACTTCTTGAAGACTTAAATCCATTTTAGATGGGTTAAAGGTGTACTCTGGCCCTAAGACATCTCATCCCCTATCCAAAGGATAGGGGATAAGATGTCTGAGTGCGGGGTCCCGCCGCTGGGGATCACTGCAATCTTGCATTCAACACCCGCCTCGGGGAGCTGCACACTGTGCTGCCAGCTCAGAATCTGCCGTGTGATGACCATGGGGCTGGAGTATCGTGACTTCACGACTCTGCCCCCATGTGACGTCATGCCCCACCCCCGCTATTCAAGTCTATGAGGGGGCAGAGTCGTGAAGTCTCCGAGGTGGGTGCTGAATGCAAGATTGCGGGGGTCCCCAGCAGCTGGAACCCCGCGCTCAGACATTTTATCCCCTATCCTTTGGATAGAGGAAAAGATGTCTTAGGGCCGGAGTACCCCTTTAAGCAGGTCCCAATAATAATGATTTTATTGGCCTTAAAAAAGAGGTGATGAACCAAAGAACAGGCATTTTCTTGTTTGTCTGCTGATCACAGGTCAATAAGCCTATTATAAGGAACAAGCATTCCTGTGATCTCTCATTCAACCAATGATCTGCCCTTTATATAACCTGTGGAATTTTCTGTTAATTTACACCTATTTATTGCTGTAAGCAAAAAGACGACAAACCATGGTACACTGCCTGTACCTGCAATCTATAAGCGTAACAAGTGTTTCCATAATGGCTTAAAAAAAAAAAAAAAAGAAAGAAATTGCTACAATATTTAATAATAAGGATAACCCCATTGCAGCAGATGTTACTTTTGCAAATGTACCAGAATGGCTGTGTAACAGGCAACTTGATGTGCACCACATTTATTGTGAGTTTTAGACACATTTTCACTGGATCTGAAAAGCGACATAACCTCAACATAGGGAGAGGCTTTTGTAAAAGGTCTGTAGCCTAAGATGCAAAACTGTGAGCCAAAAATTTCTAAGGCAGAATTTGATTCAGTTTAAGCCAACTAAAAATTGGTCTTAACTAAGACAAGACAGTCCAAGAATATGACAGTCTGAACCACTCTGATTAGTCTGCCACATTCTTAGACTGTCTAGTCTAAGTTTAAACTGTTTAAATTTTAGTTAGAATTAATAAATCTAGATAAGTGTTCCTCTTCTATATACTAGATCTTTATAAATTAATGAAAGTAATGTTAAATATTTGAGCAAATAACTTCAAGCCCAGAGTCCCACTGCTGTATGGCAAGTATCCAAAGAGTTAAATGGCCAAATTCATTTTTTTCCCGTCTTGTCACTAAAAGATAAAATGTGTACAGAATTCCATTTTGTATAGATCAACTCTAATCTGACAGCGTCATATATCACTTACATATGTAAAGTTTAGGAGATAATGCAGTGAAAGACAGCAATGGAAACAATTTCTTGGGGAGTTTTTATCAACACTGGTAAGTTTCCAAACTGTTCAGGATGTCAGATAAGAAAAGATGTCTTATGGTTTATATCGCAACACTATTCACCTGCATAGAAGAAGTTTTAAAGAACTATACTGTTATATTGGTCTCACAATTTTGGGCAGCAGGGGACTCAGTGACTAGCTAAGGGGTCCTATTCTGATCAAGGACATCATCGACATGGAGTTTGTTTGTTCTCCCAAGTTTTCGTTCAGTTTCTTTGTTTTCTTTTTACATTCCAAAACATCCTAAAATGTCTGATGTGAATGGGGAGACAATGGGGGAGATTTATTATTGCTTTTCGAGCATTTTTTTTGTCTATGTTTCGGCGCAGTTCAGTCTCAAGCAGCATATTTTGTGACTTTTATGCGCCTTTTGATATAGACAGTTTTACTCTTTTTGCCTACCTGTATAACTTTTTCTTTTTGACCATGCAGTGGTCATGTATTTATCATTTGCGACTTTTGTCAAAAGTCGCTATTTTGTCCGCAAAGGTACTTTTTTAGGTGCAAAGCTACACCACCTATCAGTAGGTGTGAGAATAATTTCTACCTTCCAAAATTCAACCTATAACCTCTTGTTGACGAGCTGAGCGCGGGTCATAGCTGGATTGTCCTGGTGGCTATCTGCCAACAGGACCCATCTCTAATGCCAGACCTCCCCGATCATGGTGATGCCCGGCTTTAAGCCCTTAGACACCACAATCAAATTTGATTGTAGCATCTAAAATGCAAGTAAAAATGTCCACGCAGCTCTGTGAAAGTAAGTAAAAACACCTAACCTGCCAAATTCAGGACCCAGGAAAGTGTCTACTTTCCTCCCTCACAAGTGTTTAGAAAAAGTGTATGTGGTAGAGCTTTTCCCACCACAGCAGAGCTGCACGCAAGTCAAACCAACCACCCAAATACACATGGGAAAATAGCTCTACCGTAGACATTCTTTGATAAATCTGGGCCAATGTGTTGTTGTTTTTTTTATTTTTTAAACTAAAAGTAACTAAATCAGTCTCTATATTTAAACATGTGTAATACATTGTATCTTATATTAAAACAATTTCAGTTCAAAAGAAATCATATTTTCTAACAGTAAGTACTAGAAGACTGGAACTGTCCATCATATTTCCCTTCTCTTACAGAAAAACACATGGGTATGCAATACAGAACATCCTTTATACAAAATTTTAATATGTTATAAATATTAATGCCGAAACTAAGTGCACAATGTCTTGTTTTGGTGACACTTCATTTATTACTCTGACCTTTAAGAAGACCTTAACAATATGGCTTAGTTTAATCTCAAAAATTGACTGAGTAGTAAGATAGAATCAAAGAATTCTTGGTGTTCAGAAAGAATAGCGAGACTGCTATAATGAACGTAACATGGAACAGTTTTATATGTCACAGGCATCGAATTGTTATTCTAGACATACCAACAGATTGGATCCATATTTTTGTAACATGAGTATTAACTGGTAGAACAATGCTCTACTGGAAGTTTGCACTTGCTGCAAGCAATACAAATAACTAAATGGGAGAAAAATCTCGGGAGACAACTTTCTTTATCATCTGGGCTCAAGCTTCATGATGCATAACCTATAAAGAAAATCAGTATGAAATCCTTTTTTAACTGGTACCGCATACCAGAGATACTACATTATTTTTACACGTAATTGTCTTCTCACTGTTGTAGATTCAACGGTTTTTGAAGGTTTCATTACATCTGGAGACATATCATTTGAATGTTCCACCGAACTCGTAGTCAAAACTCGTGCCAGGCTGTTCCTTTACATATTAACCGCAGTGAAATGCCCGATAGCCCAATGGTGGAAGCGAGCTGAAAGCACGACTACCCAATCATTGCTAAATAGAATGACATGGGTAAGGTTGATGGAACAGCTTTTAACAATAATGGAAAATAGACACATTTTTGAAAGATGTGCCAACCATAGGATGAACACTTTTAAGTCCTAAGATCTACATAGAGATAGTAAGCGGGCATCATGGACTTAAAGGGTACTTCTCATCAAAAAAAACTTTTGATATATTATAGATTAATGTATGCAGAATAACTTTACAATTGCATGTTATTAAAAAATATGCTTCTTTCTATTTAATTTTCCACTTTGAAGAAATGACCACTAGGGGTCTTCCCACCAGTCCTGGCAGCAAGCATTTCAGACTCATGCTGGAGTCCTAAACACTACGAGCTGCCAGTCTGCTTTGTTCACAAAGGAGAACACTCAGAGCTGCCAGCCTGCTTTGTTCACAGCCTGTTTGGCTGTGAACAAAGCAGGTTGGCAGCTCTGAGTGTTTAGGACTCCAGCATGAGTCAGAAATGCTTGCTGACAGGACTGATCGGGAAAAATACAATAGAAAGAAGCATATTTTTCATTAACATGCTATTGGAAAGTTATTCAACATTCATTAATCTAAAATATATCAAAAGTTTATTTGATGAGAGGTACCCTTTAAGGCTGTGCGAGCATCTGTTTTCTCTTCTTTTTCTAATCTTTCTACCCTCTACTTTTATATCTTTACTCTTTCACACTATGAATAATTTTCTTCAAAGGGTCCTTCTTCTCTTAATAATTCAATATTTTGCCAGAAGGCTTCCCTGACAATAACTAATCACAAGGTGTCCCGCTGCTGGGACCCCCAATGGTCAGCTCTGTAGGAATCTGAAAGCATGGCCTGTGGCTAAAAAAGAAGCAAGACATGCAAGGGCCTCCTGACCTAGAAATGCTCTTTGTAGCCAATCTGCACTCTGGCTATTAGCTGACCGGAGGGACCACCTATGTATTAATTCCCTAATAGTTTGTTTGAAATTGGGTTCTCTAAGCCAGACCAGCTCTATTATCACATGGGAATTTGTATGGAGATTCTGGGAAGTTTGTTTTGGGCAAGGGAAGGAGAAGATGAATTGAAGACCAGTGCCCTATTTTTACAGATGGAAATGAACTGTTGTGTTTTATGAGATGGGACATGGTTATGACTCCCAAAGCTTAAGGAAATAACTGGTAGTAACAAGTTCCTAGTTTCTTTTCTTTTTTTAAGCTCTTTATTTAAATACCTTGTTTCGAAAACTAGTTAAACCATCAAGTTATTGCAGATGTTGATAATATTTGCAATGCCATGGAACTGAAGGGCCGAAGGGTAAAACGGAGACTTAAACAGCAAAATGAAATTACAGTCCTGCTGCTGGAATGGTGAATGAATTACATTTGATGTAGAGGAGTTTACTTAGAGGTCAGCACAATTTACCCTTTTCTTAGTAGGTAGGAGAAGGGGGAGCTGCTGGAGAAACAGGAGCTCAGCATTCTGAAATATCGAGCAAAATAATATTCCAGCAGAATCAGGATAATTTAATTAGTAATTAATTCTTCACAATCAAATTAGAATTTCCGTTCTAGTGAATAGTCCTCCTGAGAAATAGATCTAGTAATATATTAACCAGCGAACGGCCAAATCTTTGTTAAATAAATACGTAACAACAGACATATAACAACTATAATAGCGCAAAACCAAAGACATTAAGTTGGTGATTTAGTTAACGTATATATTATTGAAACAATTTAATAGTATGCTGGATAGAATTACAATCCGAACAATTTACATATACGGCCAGATGTGATTGAATACTCATTTACATTAAATTACCTCGTCCTTTTGCAGTAATACTCAATACCTGTTTCTAACACTGGTCTGTATGATAAATTATTCCTATGAAAATTGATTCAATGGTTTGCAGAGGGGAATAGACAGTTCACCCATTAAGCATTTACATACTAATATAATTGCCAAAAGCTATTCTGCTTCTTGAATATACACTGTCTATTAATGTAATGGGGAAAGGGAGGCAGAAAAATCTATGGAACTATCATGGTATAAAATATTGGGATATTGTGTAGTTTTATATACTGTACATAACCTTTAAATAATCTCAGCATTTTTATCTGATATAACATATAATTTTATCTGGCCTGGGTTTTCTTCTTTTTCTTGTCAGTCGCTATCCCATTAGGACATTTTTTTGTCCACTAGAGAATATTTCTTTCTATCAATATCAATAATTTGTATCTAAACAATTTATCACAGCAACATTGTAGCAATCTAAGCTACAATTAAGAATGAAACAGGCTGTATCTATCTATCTATCTATATATATATATATATATATATATATATATATATATATATATATGAATATTTATATGACACCGAGGCCATCTACAGTTTATTTATTATTGTTAGTATGCTGTTACTTATATAGCATTTATTAAAAATATTAAGGGAAATTGTCAAGTTAAAAACATAATCCAAGCTGTGGATATCATGTTGTATTACATAATGAGCTGAGAAGACTGATATACATTTATGTGAGAAAATATTTAGTACAACTTATTCATTTATTAATGAAAACCTCAGAAAAGTTAGGGCTTAGGAGTCCAATGGGCAGTCCTAGTCAGCGATTTACAGTTTCTCCTTATGGAGATGCATTCAGAGTTAGTTATCAATCAGTCAGTAATAATTCTTACTGGACCCATTAAGTTAAGAACCTTCCCATATTGGAAGTACCCACTTATTTATACTTCAAAATATTTGGGAACATTATATATCCTCACATAATGTCTCTTTAAAGGGCTACTCCGCTGGAAAACATTTTTGTTTACATCAACTGATGCCAGAAAGTTAAACATATTTGTAAATTACTTCTGTGTAAAAATCTTAATCATTCCATTACTTATCAGCTGCTGTATACTAATATAAAGTTATTTTCTTTTTGAATTTATTTTCTGTCTGACCACAGTACTCTCTGCTGACACCTGTGTCCATGTCAGGAACTGTCCAGAGCAAGATGGGTTTGCTATGGGGATTTGCTCCTACTTTGGACAGTTCCTGACACAGACATAGGTGTCAGCAGAGAGCTCTGTGGTCATACAGAAAGGAAATTAAAAAAGAAAAGAACTTCCTCTGTAGTATACAGCAGATGATAAGTACTGGAAGTATTAAGATTTTTAAATAGAAGTAATTTAAAAATCTGAAGAGAAAATATATAACCAATCCTTCTAGGATTTTACCCCGAAGGGTACACAATGAATGCAAATATAGTATAGAGAAATGTCAATTGATTTTATTAAACATGTATAAAACAATTGATAAAATTGTATAAAATAAATCTAATCCTGGCACAGATATATAAAAATGAACAATCCACTGGGCCCTAGTGGTATTGATCACAAAAGTGAAAAGACTTGATTCTAACAATCATATATGGTGGAAAAAAATTATTAAAAAAATATATGTGTAAAAAAATTATTAAAAAATATATACCGGTCTGGAAAAAGGGGATTGAGTCCTTTTCTGGTGCAGCTAATGAAATATCCTAGTGATGAATAATGGACCAGTAGTGTTTGCACTTTTACAATTGATTTTATCAGTCTATTGACTAGTACAGGCTTACTGGTCTGTGTTAGATGCTGCTGTCACAGTGTGTCTCACCCGCTCCTGGCGCTTGTTGTTGTCTCCGTCCACCATACGCCAGCTGCGCTGGCACAGGGCTGTCACTCGTGCAAAGTTCGGATTATGCAGGGGTACGTTTGGCACAACGTCCCAGTGGCCTCCGTGCTGCTCCTGTGGTGGTATTGCAGGGCGGGCGCAGCGCTGGCGTCCCTCGTGGTGGATGGTGATGGAGAATGTTTTTTTCTCAGGGCGGGTGGAGGATGGATATTTCCCAGCAGATTCAGGTTAGTAAGAAAACGTGGTATGAGTCCAGGTCGGACTACAGCTGCAGTGGTGGATATTTCCAATGTGTAGCAAGTCTCTTTGCCAGGTTCACACCAACGATGTGTAACAAGGTGCGGCAATTTAACTTAGACGCGTTTCAGGGTTCTTTTGCTGAATAGCATGACTCTTTCTTCAGTAGGAAAAATACAGAATATTCTGTATTCTGTAATCCAATAATTTCTTGGGGTGCAAGCAGAGGAATGCAGTCCCAATCGCAGGCTGCATAGACAATCCAAAATACAAAATTTCCACAGCACACCCAGTATTAAAGTGCTAAAAAGTGGGATTTTATTGACCCATATCAGACGTTTCGATCGCATCCCGCCATCTTTTTCAAGCATGGTACACAGGTTACAACATCCACAATATATCAGGTGTGTAATTAACTAACAATCTATATATATATATATATATATATATATATATATATATATATGCATATATATATATATATATATATATATATATATATATATAGCAAAAAAAAAAACAAGCCATTTTGTAAATATCAGTAGATTCATTTTCAAGGAAGTGCACATCGGTAAAAATGGCACATTCTCTTTCTTCTGAAGGTCCATGTGATTAAAAAATAGCAATTTATATATGTTTTGTTTTATTTTACTACCGTATTTTCCAGTGTATAAGATGACTGGGTAAATAAGACGACCCCCAACATTTACAGTTAAAATATAGAGTTTGGAATATACTGGTCATATAAGACTACCCCTCTACCGCAATGTACAGTACCTTACCATTGTTCCCCCACACTAGGTTGTAAGCATTGTTCCCCCACCCTAGGTAAGCAGCATAGTTCCCCCCACATTAGGTTGTCAGCATAGTTCCTCCCACATTAGGTTGTCAGCATAGTTCCCCCCACATTTGGTTGTCAGTATAGTTCCCCCACATTAGGTTGGCAGCATAGTTCCCCCTACATTAGGTTGACAGTATAATTCTCCCACATTAGGTTGTAGTTCCCCCACATTAGGTTGGCAGTAAACCCCCACATTAGATTGTAGTTCCCCCACATTAGGTTGGCTGTATATCCCCACATTAGGTTGTAGTTCCCCCACATTAGGTAGGCAGTGGACCCCACAGACATACAGCCTTCAGCCATATTCAGTGTATGGCTGGAGGCTGTATGTCTGTGTACTGCCCCACTTCAGTGCTCCAACCACTGCTCGTCCGGTGAGGGGTCATGACCGAAGATGACATGCCACTGGTAACTTACCATGCACATGCGTCCTTGCTGATCCGCACTGCCATTTCTATGGGCTCATGCAGGGCAGCAGAAAGGTAGCCGCGACATCCCTGTGTCCCAAAAAGATCTTTCGGGACACAGGGATGTCCTTAATGTGACGAGGAAATTAATCTCGGCCGTCCAGGCGGGGGTCATCTTGTATGCCAGGTGCTGCAGTCGGCCGGGACGCCACAGGTATAGATTATCCATACCCTGGGCATCTCGCCCAGGGCATGGATAATCCATACCCAGGGCGTCCCGGCCGACTGCAGCACCTGGCATACAAGATGACCCCCACCTTTTGAGTTGTCGACTCCTTTAACCTCTTGGGGATGCATGGCGTATGCATACGCTCTGCATCCATGATCCTTAAGGACTCAGGGCGTACCTGTACACCTTGAGGGTTTCCGGTCCTCGATTCTCACCGGACGGGGACCGGACCAGGATACCTGCTGAAATCATTCAGCAGGCATCCCGTGCAAATGCCTGGGGGGTCCTGAGACCCCCCATGTCGGCGATCGCGGCATATCGCCTATCAATTCAGATCAGCGATTTGCGCAATTCCGGGCTGATCGGGTCTCTGAGGAGGAGGCGACAGCAAAAGCAAGCAGCAAGTCTGGGATGGAAGGTTCTGAAGACACCGAGTGGAATAACCTCTGAGCAGTCTATTGAGCACCGGGTGATTATGTTCTGTATATCTCTCTGCTATTTTGTATATGGATAAATTTGGAGATAAAGAACTTTTTAAGTGCAATTCCCAGTCTATGTCTATTTCTACATATATATGGTTTACTGCACTCAGGAGACGGAGCCCTGAGATAGACATAGGGAAGCCACCCATTATGTGCACACCTGTGGTCTGATTATGTTGAGAAGAGTGACGGGGTGGGACACGCATGCGGGTGTGTCCTGCAATGCAAATCCCAGCTCCGCCGGCAGGGGATTCAGGGACCGTGCGCTCACGGCCGATACTTGCGGCCAGAGCGCAGTGTATGACAAGTTATCATTTTTTATAGTAGTAAAATAAAATAAAACCTACATAAATTGGGTGTCCTTGTAACCGTATGGACTAGAGATGAGCACATTTTTTAAAAAATTCGATTCGACCAATTCGCCAAATTCTTAAAAAAAAAACAGTCTGTTCCATGCTGGGAGTATAGTATCTGTGCTAATAGACAGATCGCCCCGGGTGTCACTCTTAACACCTGCTTCCATCGTCCTTTATAGAGTGTGGGCGGCATTCTCACATCTAGATAGGACAATTGCAGTGGGTGTCAGGAGTGATACCTGCTGTGATCTGTCCTTAAAGGAGATATCCAGTGGCAAAAACGTATCCTCTATCCTAAGGATAGGGGATAAGTTTCAGATCACGGGGGGTCTGACCGCTGGTGTCCCCCGCAATCTCCTGTACAGGGCCTCGACAGCCCGCAGGAAGTGGGCGTGTTGACCACTGCATGAAACGGCGGCTGACACGCCCCCTCAATGCAACTCTATGGTAGAGCCAGAGCGCTGCCTTTGACAATCTCCGGCTCTGCCATAGAGTTGTATTGAGGGGGCATCTCTGGTCCCTCTGTAGAATGAGTATATGCCATATATATACCTATTATTCATATTTCCTGCAGAGAGCTGTGACTGTATTTAACGAAATTAATCTTTATTAAAACAAAATGTTTATTAATTTCACAGCTCTCTGCAAGAAATATGAATAAGTGAAATGAATTCCATTCACATTACTGGCCGGCCTGAGTTTAGTGCAGAGATGTGAACGCAGGAGAAAGCCGCTCCATCTCTGCAATAGAAAGGAAATTCGCATCAGGTGTCAGGAGTGATACCTGTTGTGATCTGTCTATAAGTACAGGTACTACAGCTCCCATCATGGAACAGTCTGTTCCATGCTGGGAGTAGTAGTAGTACCTAAAAAAAAAATAAAAAAATTAACAAACGGGGCTAAAAATGTAAAGTGGAAATAAAAAAAAATTATGAGTTAGAACGAAAACTAGAAAAAAAAATGAAATGCACTCCTCCTTCATTTTTAATATAGAGCGCTGAATTTTCTGGTCCCTGTCCGCTTCCTGCCCGCTCCCGAAAAAAAGACAAAAAATAAATGTTAATGTTAATTTTTAAACAGGGATCAATCTATATGGACAGGCAGGGACCTAAAAATGTAGCCAAAAATAATAAAAATGTAATGTGTATGTGTTTTTCACTTTTTTTTTTAGGTAGTACTACTACTCTCAGCATGGAACACACTGTTCCATGATGGGGGTAGTAGTTCCTGTACTAATAGACAGATCGCCCCGGGGGTCACAGCGCTCACATCTCTGCTCTGTACTCCGGCCTGCCAGTGATGTGAATAGAAATTCACATCACTCATTCATATTTTCCACACACTCTGCTCCATGCTGGGAGCTGTAGTACCTGCATTAATAGACAGATCGCAGGGAGTGTCACTTCTGACACCCGCTGTGATCCTCCTGTATAATGTATAGGTGCGAGTGGCCGGCCGGCCGCTCTTCTATGGTCCCCTGCACTGACGTATATATACACCTATTCATATTTCCCACAGAGAGTTGTGATTGGCTGGAACCATCTGGCCAATCACAGCTCTCTGCAGAAAATATGAATAGGTGTATATATATATATATATATATATATATATATATCTATATATATATATATATATATATATATATATATATATATATATATATATATAGATATATATATATATATATACGGCAGTGCAGGGGACCATAGAAGAGCGGCCAGATCACAATGGGTGTCAGAAATGACACAAGCAATCTGTCAATTAATACAGGTACTACTACTCCCATCATGAAAAAAAAAAAAAAAAAAAAAAATATATATATATATATATATATATATATATATATATATATATATTTAAAAACACACACACACTATATTTTATTTATTGTCGGCTACATTTTTAGTGCCCTGCCTGCCCACACAAATTGATCCCTGTTTAAAAATGTATTCAAATTTTGTTATAATAAAGATAAATTTTGTTAAATGCAATTTTTTCCATTACTACCGTACCTTTTTTAATATGTTTTTAATGGTACCCTACCAAATTTTTATTAAAAAAAGGTATCTCCCTCACTTTTAATTCTAAACATGCATGGGGGCATACATTTGGGGGACACAGTAGTAGTTTAAAAACCCCGCCAGGAGCCCTAAATGGCTCCTTGGTGCCGGCCATTCAGGGCTCCCGGCGGGGGATTTAAAAATGAAAGTTTACACAGTAGTATATACATCGCAGGGGAGCGGAGCATGCCGCTCACTCCGCTGCTTTATAACTGCTGATCGCATCAGGTCTCAGAAGTGAGACCTGGTGCGATCAATCCCTTATTCCCTGTACTACTACCCCCAACATGGAACAGACTATGTTCCATGATTGGGGTAGTAGTACAAACACTAATGTAGCCTCCCCAGCCGCCGACAGACTCCTGCAGCCAGGGAACTACTACTCCCATCATGGAAAGACGTTCCGGCTGCGGGAGTCTGCCGATGGCTGATACTAACGGATGAAAAACTGATGCAAATGGATGCCACTAAATGGCATCCCTTTGCATCAGTTTGCATCTGTTATTAGAACGGTCTGTTTAGAAGGCAATAGTGGAGAAAATATGAACTTTAGCGATCCGAAAAAGCAATGGAGACACCTTTTTTAAATAAAATTCCCTAGGGTACCATTGAAAAAAATAACATTTAAAAAGATGCAGTAGTAATGGAAAAAATTGTATTTAATGACATTTATCTTTATTATAGTGAAATTTTAATACATTTTTAAACAGGGATCAATTAATGTGGGCTGGCAGGGCACTAAAAATGTAGCGGACAATAATATAAATGCAGTATGTGTGTGTGTTTTTCCCTTTTTTTTTTTTTTTTTACATTTTTAAGGTATTACTACTACTCCCAGCATGGAACACGCTGTTCCATGATGGGAGTAGTAGTACCTGTACTAATTGACAGATTGCCCGTGTCACTTCTGACACCCATTGTGATCCTCCAGTATAATGTATAGATTCGGCCGGCCGCTCTTCTATGGTCCCCTGCACTGCCGTTTATATATACCTATTCATATTTCCTGCAGAGAGCTGTGATTGGCCAGATGGTTCCAGCCAATTACAGCTCTCTGTGGGAAATATGAATAATATATATATATATATATATATATATATATATATATATATATACGGCATAAACTTATACTACAGTGGGACCAGAGAAGAGCAGCCGGTCGCGCGCATCTATACATTATACAGGACGATCGCATCAGGTGTCAGAAGTGACACTCCCTGCAATCTGTCTATTAATGCAGGTACTACAGCTCCCAGCATGGAGCAGAGTGTGCTCCATGTTGGGAGCAGTAGTACCTGCAGTTAAAGAAAGATCACAGCAGGTATCACTCCTGACATCCGCTGTCCTATCTATTGCAGAGATGCGAGCGCAGGAGAAAGCCACTCACATCTATACATTATACAGGACGATCGCAGGGGTGTCGCTAATGAAGAAATTAATTCATTCGGATTCGGTCCGGATCAAATTTTTCATGAAATTCGGAACAAATTTGACTTTGTCAGATTCGATTCACTCATCTCTAGTATGGACCTACAGAATAAAAATATGGTGTTATTTTTACCGAGAATTGCACTGTGTAGGAACGGAAGCCCCCAAAAGTACAAAATGGTGTTGTTGTTTTTTTTATTTTTTTCTATTTCACCTCACCAAATTTTTTTTTTTATGTGTTGCGGTAAATTTTGTTTTTAAATGATAGATGCCATTACAAAAGTACAATTGACAATGCAAAAAACAAGCCCTTATATGGGTCTGTTGGTGCAAAATTTTAAGTATTATGATTTTTAGAAGGGGGGGGGGGGAATAACGAAAGTGCAAAAACAAAAATTGGCCTGGTCCTTAAGGTCATAATGGGCTGAGTCCTTAAGGGGTTAAAACTAGAAATACTAGTTAGAAAAATTCCTCCTCTGTTTCTTATCTAATAATGTTATAAATATTATTTATGTTTAGCTTTGGAATCGAATGGCAGTTGACAGGCCATGCTGCTGGACTGTGTAGTACAGGGATTTGACTGGGTGATGGCGGTACATAAGGGAGGCATTGTTTTCATTACACCCAGATAGAGGTGGAGACCATGTAGTAAAAAGAATGGGCATGTTTTCCTGTGAACACTGATGGATATTTACAGAAGTGATGTTTACTGCTGGTCATAGACAATGGCCCTGATTTACTATTGTAAACCCGACATGTTTGTGCCAGATTCTGCCGCATTGCACCAGAAATTCTGTCTGCGGCAAAATATGCACCAGAATTTGCGCCAGAATTGAAAAAACCATTTTGCTGAGAAAACCCAAAATGGGGCGTGGTCATCGGGGAAAGTGGGCATGGATGCCGAAAATGGGGCGTGTCCCCGAATTTTTTTCACAAAAACCCAACATATTTACTAAGGTTTCCACATAAAATGTGGTCAATTTGAGCTGAGGAAAACCAGACAGATCAGAGCATGTGTAAAAAAAAAGCAAAATGTAGGGAAACCTTAGTAAATACAGTGGAAAAAAATTGCAGGGAATTAAAACCCATAAAGAAACCTACACAACACTCTTAGTAAATAAGGGCCTATGTTTAGTTGTGTCCCTTTGTCTTTATATTTAGATATTTTTATTTATTTCCACTAAATATCTCATGCAGCTGTTTTAATACAAGATGAGTTGGTACTACATTGTATGTTTGCTTTGTGTACTGCATTCATTTAAGTCATCCATAAATACCATAAATCCAACTAACAATGTCACTAGGGGGAAACATGGTCTAAGCAAAAGCTAAGCCCAGCATTATGATTATCTGTAGTGGACTAACAATAAAGCACATAAGCAAACTAAAGAGTTGGGGCTTGTTAAGCATTAATGGTCCCTCCTGCCACTACACAAGAATAATAAGCAATTCTTCAACAGGAGCTTGAAAAATAAAACAGTGGGTGTCCATTTATTGTGAATTCTGTAGGAAGTAAATGAATGTGATTGTCTGACAATGTAAACCAAATTGTACACCTTGGGAAATACATCTCAGCTATACCCTTAAGAAAACAGCAGGGCATGAAAAGAAATGCAGACCCATAAACAGGAACTATTCTGTAACTTCATAATAAAATGGGTTGACCTGGTAACAGCACTGAAATATGTCAAATAAAGGAGAATGAAAAGAAATCCACATAAAAAAACATCAATTTAAATCAGAATAAAGAAGCAGAACATAAAAAATTAACGGAACACAGTCCACCGTCATCACTGTCATGCTGCTTGAACCACAAGTCAACTGGATGGTCTCGGGAGTCTTTTTCTTACCCCACCTGCCACATTTGATAGATCTCTTCCTATATTCAAACTGAGAGATTTATCAAGGTGGAGGGGCAGGGAGAAACCACAGGGACAGCCTCAATGACTTATGGTTCGGGCAGCTTGAAAGTGATGGCAGATTTCCTATAAAGAACAAGCCTCCTGCAGTCCCTGCCAACCCCTTGTAGGAGGAGGAGGAAACATAACCATCTGACTGGCTCCTTCTCATTTGTGTGATATTGTTATGTCTCTGTACAGATCTACAAAGCCCATATTTAAGAGGAATAGGAATAATATGAATTTGAAATTTTCTTTTTAATGACCTCAAATAGCCGTAGAAAATAAGGCTGATTCTACATCATTTCTGCTCCATTTACCATGGAGCAGAAAAGTGCAAGTCCCAAGAGGAATGCAGCGTGGACATTTTCCTTGTCAATTCCTCAGTGTGAATATACCCTAAGTCTGATGGTATGAATACATATATATATATGTTGTCTTTTAGCTGCTGGAAGGTGATTTTACCCTCATAGATAGAAAAGGTATATGCAGCATAGCGTGTGCCAGTATGACTTTGGGTGCTATTTATTAGAAAATTGATGGTTTTGTTTCTTCATTCTGATTTCCCCAAAAAAGATGAATATTTAAAAAGAGAGAACAAAAAACACTTAAAAGTACAATCCATCCAAGGGCCTTTTTTCATTGCTATACTAAAAGCATCACAACAAATTGCACCATATTTATTAAATGGTTACATGGCATGTGATAAATATGGTGCTAGTACACATTTTGTTTTATCACACTTCAGTACACCACTTTGTACGGTTTCTCTTCTTTGTACGACTTTTTCTTCCTTTTAACCTGTTGCAACATGTGTGATTTTTTTTTTTTTTTTTTTTTTTACAAATGCTGTACACAGCCAGTTTTGTAAGCCAGGGCTGGTGTAGATTTGTGACAAATTGATAAATTAATGACAAAGTTGAACAAAGTTAACCAGACTATGGCATAGATACACAATTTTAGAAAAAAACACCTAAAACAAAAGTTGCAAAAAAAAAATTCTCTAAACAGCAACTTTTACAAATCGTGCAAAAAAAAATAAAAAATAAAAAAAAAACTGGGAAAAAACAGTGATAGGTCATCCTAATTACTTGTTTCTTTGGTTTATGTGGCTGTAGTAAAGCACATCTCTGATGCCATATCCGAGATATGGAGCTGTAAAGCCCTGACTCTAGTCCAAACCTATGTCAATAATTGAATGATCTGCCCTAAACAGCGCCCCCAACTAGGCTACGTTCCCTATACTGGACAAGGGTGCAGTAAGTTCTAGTCAACAACGGTCAACAAAAAGGTACCAAGTCCGCAAATGAAGGGTTAATCAGGGACAGGTAAAGAGTCAGAAATCCAGAGCGCAACTTAATTCCAAAATGTAAGGAAAGGAAAAGTCTTAACATTGGCCCGGCCATCCGTGTCACTCAGTGGCGAGCAGCCCTGAGACACAGGACTGCTGACACTATACATAATGATGCCACGGCCTTGGTAAACGGGAGATAGAGCTGGTGCTGGAAGCAGGAACAGATACATATGTTACATCTGAATTATGCTCACAGAATGGCAAACAAAATGGTGGCACCCAAAATGATGTAAGATGTATTTAAAAGAATATATACAAAAAGAAAATAAAGCAGTTTAAAGAATAATTTTGGTACTCGTTAAAATAACTTATAAAACAAGTAATACTAATATATCAAAGAAGGAAAACAAAATTGTCACCGAAGACTTTTGTGGTCTTTTGTCAGAAAAATAGATGGAGTAGGATATAGACAATGGGGGTATTCAAGAAAAGTGGAGGAAGTGCACGACTTTTTACTCTATTAATTCACGTGGTGAAAACTGTATACCTGCACCAAATGTATTGCATGGCGCAGGGCATGTGATAAATCTGGTGCTGATCAAATTTATCTGCGACTTTTTGTGCGACTTTTAACTCATGCGACAAATGTGCAACTTTTAATAATGCTGTCCACAGCCAGTTTCTAAGGCATGTCAGGGCTGGTGTAGATTTGCGTCTAAATTAGAGCAGTTGAGCCAAACTATGCGACAAACTTAAAAGTCGCAAATCATAAATTCCTGACCACTGCATCATTTCAAGTGAAATCCCGACTTCCAATGTCACTTTGTAAAAAAAATGTTCTACATGGTTTAACAAAGAGAGATGTCCAGCGCTGCTCCCATTAAAAGAATGAACTTTATTCCATATACACCAAGGGACAAGACTGTAGGGTAGACATAGGTGACGTGTTTCGGCCGAAACGCATCACCTGTGTCTACCCTACAGTCTTGTACCTTGGTGTATACGGAATAAAGTTCATTCTTTTAACGGGAGCAGCACTGGACATCTCTCTTTGTTGTACATATCTACCTTGGTGTAGTCCGCACCAGTCCGGGCGTTGCAGGACACAGGAGGGGAGCTGAACGTTTGTATCATACAGTTCTATATGGTTTGGCACAAAACATTGTCACAAAAAGCAACTGCACCAAAAAATAGAGACAAACTACAGCCAAAATAATGGAGTAAAAGGTTTTATACATACTCCTCAATATGACCAAAGCTATCATAATATTGGATTGCTTTCAATTCCCCATGAATGCACCTGCCTTATTCACACTAATTGAGTTAAAATGTGTTCAGAGTTCCTCACATCTGTTACACATCCCATTGACTCATATTTGGATTTATTGCCAACTTTACACAGACATATAGTAATCTGGGGGGAAGAGAGGCTCAGCAATGTGGGACAGGTTAGGGGGGAACACACACACTGAGGGGATTCACAAATATCTAGGACCCTTTTATGTTATATACTAAGCAGTGGAGTATAAATAGATGGGGCAGCGTATGTCGAAGCCCCCTGGATTGTGTCCAGCAGCAGGTGCCAAAAATTACCATTAGACATTATGTTTCCGCTACTGACGTAATATCTGATATGTGGACACGTGGTAGTGGTGAGACATAGGACTATATGACAAAACTTATTTTTATCCTTGTATTATTTATAAGATAATGTTCATATGTAATAACGTGTTTATCAATGTTGACATTATGTAAGTGTAAACCTCATAAACCAAATTATCTCTTTTCTCCACAACCCTGCGTGTATGTACTTTAGTTTGTCTGTTATTTCCATGTGTTTGACTTTATTATTTCCATTAATTTAGCCCTTTACGTATAAGATTTGTGAATAGTTATCTTGGGACAAAAGATGGACGAAAAACGTCTTTATATTTCGCCTTGTCTCAACATTCACAATTATATTTTGTGTCATATGACCTGCTGTGATTTTTCTGCTTTGTTTTCATGGTTTCTGTCAAAAATGTCTTTGTAAAACTTTAATAAGAAAAATTTAAACAAAAAAAGTAGTATAATTTGAGGTTACCCTATCTAAAAATGTATATATGGAGCCACCCAGTGGTTGGGATGTGACTTGCCTTCTATGAGGATTTTGCTTGCAGATCGAGATAATGTATTTTTAAGTTTGTATCACAGAAAAAAATAATGCTTCTATAGGTTACTCACTAGGTCATACACATTATTATGTGTCTAGCTTCTGCATTTGTCTCACAAAGCCCTCTGTTCTGCTGCTCACTCATTCTGACATCCACTGCTCAGGAAGGGGCGTGCCCAAGGCAAGCACGGAGCCCGCCCTCAATCACCATGCATTCACTTCCCCTCTTCATCCAATCACTGCAGGATGATCTGTAACTCACTCATCTCAGTTTTTATCCTGCAGTCAGATAGGAAAAGAGTGGGCACAGAGGAGTGTTAGTCCTGCCATCTCTTCCTGTACCTTGTCCCAGCCTGTGCTTCAACAGAGACAAAGATGATACTGTAATCAAACAGGATTATGTTCTGGATAGTACGGTGACCCCTAGTGGTCTTTTTTTTAATAAGTCATGATTTCTATAAACAGGAAATAAAACATTTTTATGAAGTATATAAGAAAGGTTAACGTTTTGTCAAGATGTACAACATATAAAAAGTTTTCTATTCTGAAAGTGCCCATTTAAGGGTGGACACATCTAAAAGTAAACATTATGTCCAATTCTAGCACAACTTTGGTTGGTATAGGTACAACACTTCAGTGGCAATGTGAATGGTCGCCTTCTGTTAGATGACAGCACCATAATACAAATATGGATGTGCACTAGGTATAATTGTCTTGGTAAATGGAAAATCGCAACATGAACAGAATTAAGTCATTGCATCACTATTTATCTTTGCGGCCCATTCCTAACATGTTGTTATCTGAAAACACACAAATTCACTAAGGTTGTGTTCACAGTGGGTTTTTGTCTCCTTTTTGTTTTTCCTTTTTTTTATTATTATTATTATTATTATTACTATTATTATGTTTTGTTTTGTTTTTTTTGTAAGTCAATAGGAAACAGATTTTGCTGTATGGCATCCTTTCTTGGCAACCGGTAACCTATGCATTTTCTTTTTCAAGTGTACAAAATGTATTTATTGACTCTTAAATTTGAAAGCAAGCAATAGAAACACATCATGTTTTATTTGTTGTGTATCTCTTCCAGTTTCCAAATGCACAATACAAATAAATGATAATCTTTATAAGGTGTCAATATATTTCACAATGATTTACAGTCAGTAAAATCTTTGGTACTTTATAAATCAGTCTTTCCCAACCAGGGTGCCTCCAGCTGTTGCAAAACTACAACTCCCAGCATACCTGGCCTGCCTGATGGGATTGTCTTATATTAGTGGCCCTCTACTGGGTCAGTCTATCCCAAAGTCCATTCATCAGATGATCACTTCATTCTTCCAGCATTTTGCTATGGTTTATCTATATGTGCCCTGTACACAGGACTTGACTTGATGAAAATTACAGATAGTACAGAGGAGGAATCACAAGATTTCTGTATGTCAGACTCTTATTTGTTTCCTGCTTTGATGTCTTGTGGTAAGCTTTGCCTAAGCCAAATAAAGGTCAATGTTCTGTCTTTATTTTATTTTTATTTATTTTACACATTGCATGAGCTATGATTTCAAAGACATTTTGTTATTTAGAAAAAAATGATACATGTTTGTAGTCTTGCATAGAAGAGATAATTTCCCACACTCAAGAGACAAGTTTATCAGCCCAAAAATCCCCCAAAATTTTAACAATAATACAACAGCACAGTAACAAGGTCAGGTATAAAAAAAAGAGAAAAAATAAAGTCAATAAGAGACAGGAAGCATATTAACACATCTATAGTAAACTGCAATCCTTCCCACCGAAACATAACATTGTGTAACATAACTTTCCCAGCTAAGAGGGTTCAGAAGTAAACACAGGTGGAGAATGTTAAAGGGGTACTCCGGCACTAAGACATCTTATCCCCTTTCCAAAGGATAGGGGATAAGATGCCTGATCGGGGGGGGGGGGGGTCCCGCCGCTGGGGACCCCCGTGATCTTTCACGCAGCACCCCATTACCATCAGCCCCCGGAGCATGTTCGCTCCAGGTCTGATGACTGCCGATCACAGGGCCGAGTATTGTGAGGTCACGGCTCCGCCCTGTGTGATGTCACACTCCGCCCCTCAATGCAAGCCTATGGCAGGGGTGTGACAGCTGTCACATCCCCTCCCATAGGCTTGCATTGAGGGGGCAGAGCATCAGGCATCTTATCCCCTATCCTATAGGGGATAAAATGTCTAAGCGCTGGAGTACCCCTTTAACTACAATGTCATTTGTGCATTAGATCGGTGGATTTTGGAATTAGTACCTAATGGAAAATGTGGCGTTGGAGTTGTACTTGGCATTACAAGTAAGCTACCCTGTGCTCGAGTCTCAAAGGCAGGAGAGATAGGAACAAACCTTTAACCCCTTAAGGACTTAGGATGTATGAGTACATCCTAAGTCCGGTCCCTGTCTATAACGCGGGGTCCCGGCGGAACCCCGCGTCATAGAGGGATGGTCCCGGCAGCTATTCACAGCCGGGACCCGCGGCTAATAGCGTGCGGCCACAATCGTTTGGCCACGCGCTATTAACCCTTCCGAGCGCCGCATCGAAAGTGAAAGTAAATGCTTCCCGGCTGCTCAGTCGGGCTGATCGGGGTCATCGCGATAAAATTGCGATGCCCCGATCAGCTACCCGGAGAGAAGAAGGTCCCTATCTTCTTCCGTCGGCGTCCCGGCTCTGATTGATTACTCCATGCCTGAGTTACAGGCTGGAGCAATCAACCGCCAATTACACAGCTTGTTGCCATGCATTGGCAAGGCAACAATCTGTGCATGCAATCAGCCATTGCAAGCTCATAGGTCCCTATAGGAGCTATGAGCTCGCAAAAAAAAAAGGGTAAAAAAAAAGTTAACCCTTTCAGGTATTCCCTTCTGAATTAAAAAAAATTAAATCACCCAGCATTTCCTAGTAACAAAATAAAACAGTGTAAATAAAAATAAACATATGTGGTATCACCGCATGCATAAATGTCTGAATTATAAAAATAAACCACTTTTAAAACCGCACGTTCAATAAATAATTCCAAAGTCCAAAATAGCGCATTTTTTATCACTTTTTAAGCCACAAAAAGTGAATAAAAAATTATCAAAAAGTCTGATCAGAACAAAAATGGTACCGCTAAAAACTTCAGATCACGGCGCAAAAAAATTGCCCTGATAGCGCCCTGAACACAGAAAAATTAAAAAGTTATAGGGCTCAGAAAATGACAATTTTAAACATATAAATTTTCCTGCATGTATTTATGATTTTTTTCTGATGTAATACAAAATCAAACCTATACATGTAGGGTATCATTTTAACAGTATGGACCTACAGAATAAAGATAAGGTGTCATTTTTACCGAAAAATGTACTGCGCAGAAGCGGAAGCCCCCAAAATTTACAAAATGGCATTTTTTCTTCAAGTTTGTCGCACAATTAATTTTTTTTCCGTTTCGCTGTGGATTGTTCGGTAAAAATGACTAATGTTACTGTAAAGTAGAATTGGTGGTGCAAAAAATAAACCATAATACAGATTTTTAGGTGCAAAATTGAAAGGGTTATGATTTTTTAAAGGCAAGGAGGAAGAAACGAAAATGCAAAAACGTGAAATCGCTCAGTCCTTAAGGGGTTAATCTGAAAAAGGTCATCTGTAGATTGGATAAGTCTGCACAGGTTTGAACCTGTCATTATCATTGAGTCTTTAGGAGATGCATGCTATATTTACTCATCATTTGTTGAAACTGATTAATAGGATTAAAGTTTTATAGGTGGTTTTGATGCTACGCACCCTCCCATAGACTTGCATTGAGGGGACGGGACATGGTGTCACAAGGGGGCGGAGCCATGGTGTCACGAGTCCCCGGCGCCGGCTTCCGAACGCTGAGCAGCAGAGAGCCCATTTAAGGACACATTTAATAGGTACTCCACCATTAGGCATCTTATACCTTTAGATAGGGGATAAGATGTCTGATCGAGGGGGTCCCGTGATTCTGAATGAACGCTGGCTTACAATGGTCGTGATGTCACGCAATGCCCCCTTGTCACGTCATACCACGCCCCTCCATTTATGTCTATGGATGAGCACTTAAAAGAAAGAGTAAATATTTGAATAAACTAAACTATAATAAAGCTTTCTCGTCCTTTACTTAGACAATGTTGTAAATACTTTTCAATCGTTCATGTAATAATCTGCAGCACACAATCATGTTTAAAGCTATAATACATTGGATAAACATCACAGATATTTTGTTGTGGAAAATCTCCTTTCAGCATTACTGATTAACTAGGTTTAACAGTAATAGCTACTTTACAGAAATAAACATTGTAATGGATCTCAATTAAAATTAATTACGACTATTTTCCATTTTAATTACATTGATGTTTTTTTGGGGGCCATAGCAACTGAAAGTAAACAAAACAATATTTATATAACTTCCCATCACAAGTAGAAGCTCAATGTCCTGAAAGCCTGCAGAATACATAGTATGGCTAGGATACAACTTACTAGTGTTTATTTACACAATACAGAAAACATGGTTGTTCATTAATAAATTACCTTATTAAAACGACATATAAACAGCAAAAGACATGTAAGCAACCCACAATATGAAGACAATGGGACACATTAACTTCAAGGTCTTTACTCTTTAGCTAGTCTGTGGAGAATTATTCTGTTCCTAATTTAATAAAAGATAAATATGTTTTAATAAATGAGTCACATCTGTGGCTGTCCGTGCCCAACAGACTGAACTCTATTCCAACTAGCAGCAAACATAGACTTCAGCTACAAATCATACCAGTTCTCTGATGTAAATCATAAGTAATGTGGCTGGAGTGGTCAGCCACGCCCACTTTGCATAAATCTATCCCCTCTGCACTTAGCCCCACCCACTTGGTTGACAAGGCAGAGATAAACAAAAATGTGCAGCTCTTTGTTAATAGGCATCTTAATAAGCCCCCTCACACATTTTTTTTTAACTCTCCAGTGTATTCATGTAATGAAACTGCCCTGTGCCTTACTTACCTCTGTTTAGCCTTTGTCTCCTTTTCCATCCTGCTGCCTTCCAGAGTGACACAGTGGTTTGTCTGTGGAGCGGAAGTCCCTTTTTCTTTGTATCTCTATAGGAGTCACAGTGAAGGGGTACTCCGCCACTATAAATCTTAGCCCCTATCTACAGGATAGGGGATAAGATGAATGATCGCGGGGTGTCTGACCACTGGGACCCCTGCGATGTACTGAACATTTATGTTCAATGCACCAGCTGAGTTAGGCTTTGGAATGGCCGGGGTCGACACACCCCCTCCATTCATGTCTGTGGTAGAGACAGAGATATAGAGTTCTTGTATCTCCGAATCTCCCATAGAGATATATGGAGGAAGCGTGTCAACCACAGCTTTGGGATGTGTTCAACAGTTATCCAGCAGGAATGGAACGGAGATCGGTCCCTGCACATGGATTACCGGGGTCCCAGGGGCCAGACCTCCCACCATCAGACACTTATTCTCTATTCTGTGGAAGCGAACATTGACACATTTAGGGAAAACAAAGCTGCTTGGTAAGCAGCTGTTTAAACTCATCATGCTAACACCAGGGAATAAAAAAAAAAGGTTTTACTGGAGTGTTGCTTTAAAGGAGAATTCTTATTTTGCATAAATATTACAGTATAATTTACATATTTGCAGAATGTGGTATGTGTATATATATATATATATATATATATATATATATATATATATACAAAATTGTGGTGAGCGGCACTCCAGGGTGTAGAGAATTCAGGAGGGTGCAAGCAGACAAAGGCCCGGTCCCAGGCACTGTAGACAAGGAAAAGATGATTCTGCAGCACTCCAAAATATATAGTGGAAAATGAGTAGTTTATTCCATCAGACAAGGTGCAACGTTTCAGTCGCCAGTTGCAGCCATTTTCAAGCATACAAATGTGGTAAAGTGCCAGGTATAAATGGAGTGACCAATTAAGATACAATTACAATAAAATTGTATGAAAGTGCATAAAGTGAATATAATATAAAATATCAAAATACATGATTACACTCACTGTAGTTCATCTGAATACATGTCATATAAAACGCAAATCAGGGTGCATTAAAAATACATATAAAGTATAAAGTTCATAAGTCCAATCATGTGCACATAATTAAGTGAATAGGATCCTCCAAGAGCAGGGCGGGGGCAAGGTACACTCACCAATCACAAAGGAATAATCGGCTTGATACAGTCAGCGTGTGATGCTGGAGCAGGAAATGCCGACGGGACCAATAGGACGCTAGAGCGTCATGGTGATGTAATAGTCACATGACCGGACTAGCCGACGCATGCGCATAGGGATGCAGTAAGTCAATTCAGCCATATGTACTGAGGGCAACAGTATTGGCAAAGTTCGGCTCTGATGGAGCAAATCAGCTGACAGTACCCGCTGTGGAGATACTTGTGTGTAGTGGCTTCATCTAAGTACCAGCAGGGATGAATGCCACAGAGTAACCTGAGGGACCTAGGGCATCCCACGTCACTCCAGGTACTTCTCAGCCGTCACCGGATCGAGGTTGCAGTGAGCATCCTCGCATCACTGGTTCAGGAGGGCGGAACTTCCACGTCACCCACACATCGGTACAGAGGCACACTCAATGAAGTACTCCTGGGGTAATTAAATGGTGATGACCAAACATAGATTGATGGTGACAACAAAGCTGAAAGAATTGGTCCGGCAGCATACACTTCCAGCTAAAATAAAATAAATGTAGAAAATTGAGATGGTGATGGTGAGAGTCCGTCGTCCCGCCAAACGTTCTGGAGAAAAAGTGAAAATAAAAACAAATTAAAATCAGCTTATAAAAATAGGCACATAATAGTAAAACATAAAGGACCGTAATGTCTGCATATTTATGACATACTAGGGGTGACAATAAAGTCAACATTGAGCCCCTTAGGGCGTAACGTGTCAAGATCATGATTCCAACGTAGCTCACGGCGTTTTAGCATTGTGACGTGGTCACCACCATGTTTAGGCAAAGGAATTTGGTCAATAAGGGTGAAGCGTAGGTCACGTTCTTTGTGGGCAGCCTCAGTAAAATTCTTGGACACGGGAAGGTCCAAGCGTTTTTTGCATATGGTGTAGCGGTGTTGAGTAATACGTGTACGAAATTCAAGAGTGGTCTCCCCAACATATAACAATTTACATGGACAAGTGAGTACATATATTACAAACTTGGAGGTACATGTTAAATAGAATTTGATTTTATATTCTCTCTGTGTGCAGGGGTGTACCAAATGGGAGCCCTTGCACATCAGGGAACAATTTATACAAAGTCTGCATGGAAAAGATCATGTGTTCTGAACAGTCAAGTATTTTTGATCATTGGACGATTTTAAAGAGACATCTGACTTGACGAGTCTCTCCTTGATGTTTCGAGGCCTACGATATGACATCAGGGGCAGGTTCGAGAACTCAGTGACTTCGGGGAAACACTTAGAGAGGATAGACCAGTGTCTTTTAATGACTGCTGAAATTTTGTGAGACATATTGTTGTAGGTGGTAACAAATGCTATACGTGGGTGGTCATTAGGCTGATGTCTTTTCGACTGATGTATGAGGGAACGTCTATGCATTGTCATCACCATATCTTTACTCTGTCGTAACAAATCTGTCGGGTAACCTCTTTCAGAAAAATTATGTGCCATAGTGTCTAGAGATGATTCTCACAGGTAGCTATGTACCCTAACAATCAGTAGCACTGGCATACAAAAATATAATGTATCTCCTACGAATTATGGAAAATGATGGAGCTAGTTGAGCCCATAAGCCCCACTATTTCAGCCATTAGTTAGGAGCACATAGTGTTTTTAAATGTGTGATTTTTTCCTTCTTTTCTCACTATTATAATTTTGGACCCGTACATTAAAGTCCTGTACATAGTATTTTTTTGGTTGGGACCCTCAGGGCCTTTATTGGATTGCCTCTGGCAATCTATCAGTGATTATTTGATGAACCACAGTCTCAATGTGTGAACCCATACTACAGAGTCTACTGGCCACACTGGTTAATGAGTCCCAACCTAGCTCAAGAAATTAACTGTGTATGTAACTTTTCCACTAACAAATGGCATGTCCTCTTTTATTACTTAAGATAAAATAAACCAAATGTCATTAGGAAATTAATGAGTCTGGGCCATGAAAATGCCAAGTAGATGTATGGTGTTTACATAGAGTATGTAGATATAGAGCTGTTCCAAGATAATACAATTAAATAATGAGAAGAAAGATTATATTTATGTCAAGGTGCAGGAGTCGACCATGAGACAGAGGCTGCATATGTTCATACACATGCTGTTCATAAAGAAGCATTTACTGTCCAGAAAAAAACATTAAGACAAGACTAGTTTGCCTAGGCACAAGGACATCTGGAACAATATGCACTGTCCCAGTAGGTGTGTCCAAGCTGCTGTAGTTTAGGGTTGTCACATGGCTGTTGAGTCCACCAAATAATTGAATATGTGGGTATCATAGGTACAACTGCATTATTTGCTATATTGTGTGTTATATTGCTACACCCACATACACTAAGAATTAGGATATGCAAAAGTTAAACTTTCTCTGCACTGTCTCAGTGCCATATGAGACAAGGCAGTCTAGGTTTAGTTCAGTGTATTTCCCTTCCAACAAAACCTTCTGTGAAGCAAGGTAGCTAGGCCCTGGCTCTAATCCAAGTTCAAGTGTAACCTGAGCGAGCTCAAAGTTACATAGTTCTTAAGGTTGAAACAGATCAGAGTCCATCAAGTTCAACCTATAATCTTATTTTGTCCCTACTGTGTTCATCCAGAAATAGGCAAAAAACCCTTATGAGGCTGATGCCAATTGCCCCATACCAAGAGAAAAATTCCTTTTGACTTCAAATATGGCATCACAATAAATTCCTGGATCAAAGTTCTGTCCCTATACATTTATTATCCATAACCTGGAATGTTATTACTCTCTAGAAACATGTCCAGGCCTCTTTTATTGTGTTCACCATGACTACTTCCTCTGGCAGAGAGCTCCATAATTCCACTGCTCTTACAGTAAAGAACCCCTGTCTGCGCTTGTATAGAAACCTTCTTTCCTCCAGACATAGAGGATGCCCCCTTGTTATAGATACAGTCCTGGGTGTAAATAGATCATGGGAGAGATCTCTGTACTGTCCCCTGATATATTTATACATAGTTATTAGGTTGCCCCTAAGCCTTCTATTTTCAAAACTAAATGACCCTAATTCTTTCAGGGTACTGTAGTCCTCCCATTCCCTTTATTACTCTAGTTGGCTCTATGCCAGTCACAGTGTTCACAGCACAGTGTGGCATTTCAGAAGGTTTTATCCAAAAACTGTCCCAAGTTCATGCTGAGAGAGCATACTACAATCATGTTCCCATTAATAAATGGAAACTCCTTTAGCCAAAAGAGGAAATAGCTTTGCAAGGACTCTTCTGCCAACACTGGGATCTTGGACTCTTCTGGCCTGAGTCCATGCTGTCAGTGTGGCTTACACGTAACAATTATCTTTATCTATCTTATGCCCTGCAATGTAAATTGGAATGCCAGCAACCAGAAGTAAAAGTATTTTAAGTATATTCCCCACAGTTATCCAGACTGTGAAGCCCATCCTTATTAGAGATGACTCTATTTAGACCGTGTGTATCTCCATTAGCAACACCAAACTGCTAATAGCATATTCAGAGACATTCCTTCAGTATAACTGCTATTAAAGAAACTAAAGAGAACTTTGACCAAATCATAAGCATCCAGTTTATAAACTACAATTGCACTAAACTGTGGTGTAAGGAGTATATGCTGTATGGTTGGACACAGTGGATTCCATGTAAAGCTAAAGGAGTATTCCGCTCAAAGGCATCTTATCCCCAATCCCCGTGATCTCCGTGCAGCCCCCATGTCACACCCGGCATTTTAACAATACTGTTTAGAATGCCGGATGTTGCACGCAGATCGCAGGGGGTCCCAGTGGCGGGACCCCTACATTCAGACATCTTATCCCCTATCCTTTGAATAGGGGATAAGATGTCTGTGGGCGGAATACCCCTTTAACTCTTCATTTCAAGTTACCCACTTGTCTGAATTAAATTAATTGCACATTCCACCATGGGTACACCACCATGGGTTACTATTGTGCAGACCCCCGTTTGTCCACAAGGGAACATACAAGGTTATATGGCCACAAAGCTAGTGTGCCCAAACAAGAGACATTTTAAGGGGGACTAACAACCCCAGGTGCCCTGAAGTATCCCATGTATTTTCCTCGAGGACACTTTGTGTTATGGACAGATGAGGTAAACATAGGATTCTAGTAGACATGTTGGGCAAAAACAAAAGATATAATTTTCCTAAAACATGATGCACATTATAAATCATGGTGGTGGTAATGTTATGGTTTAAAGGGGTTCTCCAGTGGAAAACATATTTTTTAAATGAACTGGTGCCAGAAAGTTAAACAGATATTAGCAGCTGTATACTACAGAGGAAATTCTTTTCTTTTTGAATTTATTTCCTCTCTGACCACAGTGCTCTCTGCTGATGCCTCTGTCCATGTCAGGAACTGTCCAGAGCAGCATAAGTTTGCTATGTGGATTTTCTCCTGCTCTGGACAGTTCCTGACATGGACAGAGGTGTCAGCAGAGAGCACTGTGGACAGACAGAAAATGAATCCAAAGAGAAAATGATTTCCTCTGTAGTATACAGCCGCTAATAAGTACTGGAAGGATTAAAACATGTTAATAGAAGTAACTTACAAATCATTCAACTTTCTGGAGCCAGTTGATTTAAAAAGACCTAAACATTTTTTTTTTCCCACCGGAGTACCCCTTTAAGCTACATTCCTGCATCAAGGTTAGGACAGCATTCTATTGCAGCAATATAGTATTTCCGAAAGTTGATAATATCAGAATGTATTCACTTTTTCCACAGTAGGAACTTGTATAAATGTCAATTCCTTGTTTAATACATTTGTGCACAGTGTTTTTTGTTTAGTTCCTTCACTTTTACCAATGCATAGTGTTGAAATTGACAAATTAAATAGTTCAGATTTTTTTTAAATTCCCAAAATTCTAGACTAGGTATTTGTCATTTATGCAAAAATAAAAAATATGGTTGTTCAAGAAAACATAATACTGAATGTACAACCTGTTTATTTCTAAATACCATGAAAGATGCTTTTATATATCATTCTTTTTGTAGAAAATGTAGACAAGGAAGAATGTATAGCTGAAAAATTTAAAGAATGTTATAATTTAATAACACTCCAACCACTTCACATTCCAAAAGAGAAATATGATACAAACGTTTCTCTTTTAGGCTGCGTTCACACGGCCGTCTAGACACGTCCCGTTCTTCTGTCAAAAATGAAACCGACTTTAAAAAAAGGACAATAACGGATGCAAATGGATGTTATCCGTTGGTATCCATTTGGATCCGTTAGTGTTCAGTTATTAAACAAGCATGCTCAGAAGTAAAAACGGATCAAAAGACGGATTGAAAAAAACAATGCAAACAGATGACTTTAAAGGCTCATTCGTTTTCCATAGACTTCAATGTTAAATTTACCATATCCATTTTTTTCTTCCATTTTTTATTGATGGGAGAAAAAATACTGCATGTATTTTCTCGGATGCAAATGGATGTGAAAGGATTTTTTTTTTTAAATCCCATTGACATCAATGGGCTTATTTCACAACCGTTTGCAATCGGTTTACAAGCAGCAACAACGGAACCTAAACGGGGACAGACAGCCGTTTTTTTCACTTATCTCATTTCTCTTCTCTCTTTCCAATCAACATGATCCCCCTCTTATTGTGCCTCCATTACAGTAAAGGGAATGCAAGACTCCAATACCTCCACACCTAAAAACAGTCCAGATCTGGATAGTTACTTCTATTATGGCACCATCAAAGATACCTTACTCTCATTATGCATCAAATTGTATACTCTTTCAAGACCAGACCCTATCAGCTTAAAGCATAATGATCTATGTGTTACTCATGAGGTCATGCAGTGTATTATGAAAGGTTAATGTTTTGCCAACATGTACAACATATAAAAAGTTTCTTTATTATGACAGAGCCTATTTAAATCTGTACAATCCACAAGGAAGTGAAAGATTCTACAATATTCAGTGGCAAAAGGACAATGGTACTTTTAGATACGGACTTGATATCTGATAGAAGTATTACTTTACTGAGAGAGTAGTGGATGCATGGAATAGACTTCCTGGAGAAGTGGTAGCCGCGGGAACCCAGCATTCTGGATAAGGGATAAGATGTCTAGGGCAGATTACCCCTTTAAGACTATCCTTTATATAAGATAAAGCCAGTGACTATTTTATTTGCCCACACATTCTATTTTTCTATGTTTAGATCTCCTAATGTCATCTCTGCTAAAATAGAAAGTATCTTTATTCAAACAGGCTAAGTGATCTTATACAACCTGATTTGGTGTATTAGGTTTGCCAAATTTGCTTCTTTAAGCTATTTATAGTATCCATCATCATGCGCCATATGAAATGTACATTGACAAAGCGTAATGACCCACTCAATTAAGATCTACATGAAAGTGATACAGGATTCAGCCCATGTTTGTACATTCGATTTTTCTTTTCATTTCGACCTCATAGTTAAGTCTCCACATACGTTAAATTCCCAGCTCTTGATTTCGGTGGCTTTCCTAAAAGTTGGATGGGAAGTGCGCTGAGTCAACATTGCTCCAGACAAACAGTAGCCATGGGGATCCTTCATTCTCCCCCTGGAGACCACTTCTTTCTTCAGACTGAGACATCTGAGCTCAATTAGAACAGGAAAAGGGAAAAACACTTAGGCATGATGTCATGTTTTCCACTACTTCACCAGAAAATCATGCTTTGCTTTTTCTTTAAACAAAAAACTTGGCAGGTCTCTGTTTCAAAGGGGACTCCTTGCTCTATATTAGAAAGCAGTGAAAACACTAAAACTCCTCCAGGAGCCGATAAGCCAGAGCTACTTTGGTTTGGCCTAGACAAGGCCTTCGGATTGTATGAGTTTATGTATTATATTGTAGACCAAACATAAATTAACTTTGCTTCTAAATGGTAAATGTTAGGTTAGGAAAAGCAATGCTTAAGTTTCAACTTCCCTGAACCAGACGTGGGACGTAAACTCTTTTTCCAGCTTCTCATTTATCATATCAATTGAAATGTGGTGAAATTTAATTATTAGATGTTTTATACACATAAAGGAGCACATAGTATGTTCGGCTTACTGAATCTTAGTATTTATAGAAAGCTTCAATAGACCAGCGGCAGGATTACAATGGTGCTGACCGGACCAAGTGACACAACTGAAGCGGTGAAAAACAAGTTTTATGTACCAAAATGCAAAACTTTTAACTGCGCATGCAAAGCAAAACGTGTTGCATTCTGGTAAGTAAAACTTCTTGTTAACCATTCCGGTTGCATCTCTTGGTCTCGGTCTTGGTTGTTCTAGCATTACGCATACATCATTGTTCTGTATGACGGTAAACAACCACACAGGGTAAGCATTTGGTCTTTGATCATTCTTACCCTTCCTCTGGTGTGTTACGCTATGGAGCGCTGTTCTTTTTCTCTTTATGAATCTTAGTATTGACATTCCAGTGTATAGCATAGCCAAGAAAGCAATACATATTTTAAGTAATAGCAGAAATAATAACTAATAAAATCAGGTAAAGAGGCGTCACTATAAGGGTGTATACGTAAAATTCAAACAAGTGGGCCTGAAGTGGCCCTGAGACACCTTTGTCCCATAAGAAAACACCAGTTTTAAAAATGGTTCATGGTAGGCATTGAACCCTGTTAAAGATTTTGTATTAAGGCCCATATTCTTCAACTTCTGATCGGGGTGGTATTTCCCCCCCAGGTGCAGTGCCTAGGGGGGCACCTAGTGGGTGTCTGTGTCAGGCCAGCTATTACAACAGAAACATATATTTTTTTGTGCTTCAATCATCCACACCAGGCATCCTGGAAACATCGCAGCCCTTGCGAACTCATCTAGCAGGATGCCCCTGTGAGGACTGTCTACAAAATGCTGCCGTCTGCTACAGGCATGAGGGATTACAGATAGAGCCCAGACCAAATCACAATGGGGGAGATTTATCAAAACCTGCTCAGAGGAAAATTTGACCATTTGCCCTTAGCAACCAATGAGATTGCTTCTTTAATTTTTAGAAAGGCCTCTGCAAAATTAAACAAGCTCTTTCATTGGTTGCTATGGGCAACTGGTCAACTTTTCCTCTGCAAAAGTTTAAATAAATCTCCCCAAATTTTTTTTTTTGGGGTGGTAAAATCAGGGCCGGCTCTGCCTATAGGCAAAATAGGCAGGCCCCTAGAGTGCCCTCTTGATGGGGGTGCAGCTCTGCCTGCTGCAATAAAGTTAACCAGTATCTGAAGCACCTGCCCATCCAAAGCACCTGCCCATCAAGCAAAACCCTGCCATGCTACCCCCACCCAACCTGTACTAAAACAATCTACATTTTCTGCCTACTGGAAGAGTGTTAAGTCACCTCTGAGGCAGACAGGGGTGATCACTAAGGTCAGGTCCATCCAACATCCTGACATGGAAGAGCCAATGGGCGGGTTCAAGAGGTGGCAAAATTAGCTTTTCCCTAGGGTGCCAAAAATCCTTGCACCAGGCCTGGGTAAAATAATGGAAAGTAGAAGCAGCACAGCACAGTCCTGGAGGAGGTAGTGATCCATGCAGCAGGGGTGGAGTGGGGGAATGAGGACACAGGTCTAAGAATTCACAGGACAGGTGATAAATGTATAATTTACTGCTGACTGCTGACTGCTGAGACCCCCAGTGATCACAATAACTAACAAATCCTCAGTAGAAATTCAGTGGGGGGAGGCCATGCATGTGCGTTACCACTTTATTCAGTGTCTATTCAGTGTCTATGGGCCTGATGAGTTTAGCATAGCCCCATAGGCATCAAATATAAATATATCTTTAAAGGAGATGTCTCATCCTACAAAATTCTGAAAAACTTATCCCCTATCTGCAGGAGTTTTAGATGTGTGGGGTCCGACCCCTGGGGCCCTCCACGATCTCCTGTACAGAGCCCTGGCTCTCCCCGGGAGCAATGCGTTAGGACCCTTGCCCAAAGCGGGGGCCACCACACCCCTTCTATATATGTCTATAGGTGAGCCGTTTGGCTACCTTCGGGCTCTCCTATAGAAATATATGGAGGTAGCGTGTGGGCCCCCTCTTCGGGCAGGGGTCCTAACATACTGCTCCTGGGGAGAGCTGTGGCTCAGTACTGGAGACTGCGGATAGGGGATGCGTTTTTCAGAATTTTGTAGGATGAGACTTCTCCTTGGAGGGGATCTGGCATATCCATGCTCCATGCCTAGTGCAGTGTAACCATGGCATTGCCTCTGATCAGGAACAAGGCCTTTTTTTTATCATGAACATGAAATATTAAAACATTGTAATAGAAATGATTTTACTATATCTATGTAACTACTTAACTATGTAACTATGTATAAGGAAGGATTTTACATTCCTTATACATGAATTATAACACATTTCTGTAAAATCTATTCATAATTTTTTATTTGTGGTCAGGGCTCCAAACGTGAAAAGGCTGCCTGAGACTAATAAACAATAACAACACCTAGTAATGCTAACAACAATAATAGTAATAACGATAGTAATGACAATAATATTACTAACGAACATGGTATTGATCCTAGTAATGACGATCATCGTAACTACAATAGTAATGACAATCATGTAACAACGAGTAATGAAGATTATAGTAAAAATGACCATAAAAATACCAATGACTATTACATATAACAATAATAACAAGAACAATAATAACTGACTTACAGCGGTCAAAAGTGTGCCCAAAACCGTGACTGTGGGCTCAGCCTACAGAGGGCCAAAAAACCTGGCAGTAATCCAGAAACTAATTATCACATAACTCGTCCGAACACCAGACCTTATTTGAAATTGGCCAAACGATTATCAAACTAATCAACTACTGCCTATGAATCGTGATATTATTGCTCTGAAGATGTGTCAGTAACACCAATTATGCAGTGCATCCCCCTTCAGATGTGGCAGGCACCTCAGGAATACTGCAACCTAAGAGTCTAGATAATATTGCTCTGAAAATGTGTCAGTAGCAAAATACGCAGTGCATCTCCCTGCAGTGTGGCAGGCATAACTGGTATTCTACTGCATATAGGTTGTGATATTATTGCTCTGAAAACTTGTCAGAAACAATAATTGCACGGTGCATGCCCCTGCAGAGGTGGCAGACATAACAGGCATACTACCGCGTATGAGTCGTGATATTAATGTTCTGAAGAGGTGCCAGCAACAACTACTGCAGTGCATCTCCCTGCAGGCGTAACAGGTATACTACCACCAATGGTTGGTAATATTATGCTCTGAATGTGTCTATAACAATAATTATGTAGTGCATCACTCTGCAGATGTGCCAAGCACAACGGGTATACTACAGCCTATGAGACGTGATATTATTGCTCTGAAGACGTGTCAAAAACAATAATTATGCAGTGTATGACCCTGCAGACATGGCAGGCCTGACATGTATGCTATCATCTATAGCAAACCTCTCAGTATGGCTTAAAGTTATGTAAGGCCTTGAATAACAATTATACCAACCTGAAGCAATAACTCTCACCTATAGTACCCTAACCAGAATATAAGTTATAATAACCTAAACACCGAAATCCTCTATGCCGAACTTTATGAACATACCCACAGTCTATGCTATAACACAACCCTGTATAAAACAAGAATATGCTATAAATGCAGTGTATACGTATTATAAATGTGATGAAGGTATACACGCTGTGAATGCCATGAACGTATGTCTCTGTGATCCTATGAGTGTTTACATCCTGTAAATTGATAGATTTTTTGTTACATCACAATTTTTTTCTGTTTGATTGGGAATATTACCTTCAGACCAGGGGAGCCCCTATGGGTGCTAAGTACTCGCCTTCATTGGCAAATATTTTATGATTAGCTGGGAGAAACAGTATATTTTTTCGTAATCTAACCCTTTCTTTAAACACATTTAATGGGTGGGACGTTTTATAGATGACCTTTTAATTGTATGGAGGGGTACAGAGCTGGAGATTGGGGCATTCTTTGAGTATATTAATATGACCTTAGGTTCACGTCACATTACCATGGAAACACCATACATTTTCTTGACATTAATATCTCCACAGCTGACAATAAAGTAATAATTTCTCCATATTGAAAAGACACAGCAACTAATTCTATATTAAAAGCATCCTTGTGCCATCCCAGGCACGTAGTAAATAATATCCCATAGTGTGTGCATGCAGTATCAATGATATGAGTGTGCGTGCAGTGTAAACTCTATGGCCGACATTTATCATTGTCTTTAGACTGTTTTTTTGTGTCTACAAAAGGCACAAAAAAGGCACAAGCAGGGATTATTTGCGCCTTTTTTGCACCTTTTTGGTTTACACATTTCTGCTGATTTTGAGCTGCAATCGACTGATTTTAGCAATACACATGATATGGAAGGGTTTTACGAATAGTGTTGCTCGCGAATATTCGCAATTCGAATATTATTCGCGAATATCGCATATTCGCGAATTTCGCGAATATAGCGCTATATATTCGTAATTACGAATATTCATTTTTTTTTTTCACAGTACACATCACAGTGATCATCCCTCTCTGCTTCCAGCTTGTGTGGTGTAAAGAAGGCTCTAATACTACTGTGTGAGACTGGCGTGCGAATTTTCGCATACGCGAACATTCATATTTGCTAATTTTCGCATATGCGAAATTTCGCATATACGAATTTTTGTATATACTAATTTTCGTATATGTTCGCATACGCGAATTTTTCGTGTTTGCGAAAATAACACGGGAATATTGCGAATATGCGAATATTCGCGAACATATGACGAATATTCGTCCATATATTCGCGAATATTCGCGAATTCGAATATGGCCTATGCCGCTCAACACTATTTACGAACTGCAACTTTTTGTGAAAAAGGCACAAAAAAGGTGCAAGGCCACTGAAAAGTCTCTAAAACTACACCAGCCCAGACTTAGCTTAGCTTTTTAGTGTATGTGAAAAGTGAAACTTCAGAAAATGTGACCTGCATAACATATATCTAATGCTCTGTGTCCATTTAATAAATTTGGTGCTCCTACACATTACCAGCACACAAAAAAAATGCTTCACTTGTGTAAATGATAAATGCTATGAACAAAGGTGCAGTATAAATGCTATGAGCATACGTGCAATAAAACCATGGCCGGCATTTATCATTGTAGGTGTAAGTTAAGCATTTTTCTACACCTTTTGTGTGTGCTGATAATGTGTAGGAGCACAACATTTATTAAAAGGTCACAGAGCATTTGATATATTTTGTTCAGGTCACATTTTCTGAAATTTCTCTCTTCACAAACACCAAAAAGCTAAGCTGAGTCTGCGCTGGTGTAGTTTTAGAGACTTTTCAGTGGCTTTGCACCTTTTTTGCGCCTTTTCACAAAAAGGCGCAGTTCATAAAACCCTTCCATATCATGTGTATTGCCAAAATCAGTGGATTGCAACTTAAAATCAGCAGAAATGTGTAAACCAAAAGGCACAAAAAAGGTACAAATAAACTCAGCTTGCGCCTTTTTTGCGCCTTTTCTAGACAAAAAACAAAACAAAAAACAATCTAGAGACAATAATAAATGTTGGCCCATGAGCCTACATTCAGTGCAAATGACAAAAGCTATGGACAAAGGTGCAGGATAAATGCTATGGGCATATGTGCAATAAAACTATGAGCATACATGCAGTATAAATGCTATGGACAAAGGTGCAGTAAAAATGCTATGAGCGTACGTGCAGAATAATGCTATAAGAGTAAGTGCAGCATAAATGCATGACCGTATAAGCCGTATAAAAGCTATGAGCATACATGCAGTATGAATGCCATGAGTTTATGTGCAGAATAAATGCTATGAGTGTCTGTACAGTATGAATGGTCACAGAACATATACCGTATAAAAGCTGTGAGCATATGTACAGAATAAATGCTAACGAATGTATGAACAGTATAAAGCTACCAGTATATGCACAGTACAAGCAACTAGCACAAGTACAGCACAGATGCTATGATACCAAAGTCAGCAGTGATAGGACACGTAAATGCAACTTGACTGACACAATGTAATAGAAGTCAGCAGTGACGGACATGTAAATGCAATTGTAATGATAAACTGTAATGGAAGTCAGCAGTGACAAGACAAGTATAAATGCACAATGTGATGCAAATCATCACTGATAGAATATGTATATGCAAAGTAGTTACACAATGCAACAGGAGTCAGCAACGACATATGTAAAATGTAACTTCTAGTGACAATGTAACGGACGTCAGCTGTGACAGAAACGTATGTAATGAAACGACTATTAACACAGTGTCATGGGCGACAGCAATGCATATAAATGCAACACTGTTGACACGGTATAAAGGAAATCAGCAGTAACAGCAGGACAGTAACACCTGAGGGAACTAGAAACGGTGCAGCATGAAGTATGACACTAGCCGATGGCCCCCTGACATTGTTACTGGCCATATGGGGAGTCTGTATAGTCTTCCCTCCTAGTAAGTAATTTGTGCCAATCACATGCATACTTCAGCAGCCGAGTGCATTGGCGGCTGCCCTGTGCCCATGCAGACAGCACCATCTCCATCCCTGCGCAGGGACCCCGCTGCTGGCAGCCAGTAAGCAAGCACCCAGGAATGGTTGCGCCTTAGAAAAGCTTCCTATAGCTTTCCCATATAGTAGGACACAGAGAGAAAGTATAACACATAACATACATTTGTTTTTGCTTCGTCCCCGCCGTGGGGTGGGTTTATCGACAGAGGGGAGACGCCGCAGCCGACGCGCCTCCACACCATCGCACAGATGGGACTACTATCGCCGAGAACTGCTCGGAACGGGTAACAGAAAAACACTGCAAGAAGAAAGCACCCTCAGAACCTGCTCCCCATCGGGACTTGAAACGCCAGACCGCCTCGTTGGTAGTTGGAATCTTCCGCAGTTACGTTAGCGCCCATTGAACTCTGAAGCCAGCCTCGTCAAACACCCGACACTCCCTGACCTGTGTGCAGGGGGGTGTTAAATACTCCCAGGCCCCTCCCACAAATACAGCCTAACAGGCTTGCACTTAGCAATTATTTAACGCAGGCAAGGTAATATAACCACTATGGATGAGCAAATCGAATCCGACGAATCCGAATTCCTTACGAGTTTCAGGAAAAAATTGATTTGCAACAAATGCGAATATCGCAGTGATTGAATCGCATGAATCGCTTCATTAAACTCCATTTAGTGCAGTCCAGGCTCCAGGGCATCTAAAATGGCAGATGCACATGTGAGAACATGAGGCAAGAATCCTGGGAAAGCGGGAACAAGGGTAGGCGAGATGACCCTGGATCACATGCAGCATGCAGCCTATCAGCAGCCAGCCACCCCTGTGATGTCACAGCCCTATACAATCAGCAGCCCTCTTGCGACCAGTCACTTCAGCCTTTTATTGCAGAGAGATAGAGAGGAACAGACAGCAGTGTGTGTTTCACAGAAAAGCATTTTTCCAGCAGCGATTCCCCTCCCAGTCACTACAGTAATCTATTACAGAGAGGTTACAGGGAGCACTGTGTTGCACAGAACAGAAGCAATTCACCTCAAGCCCAAATCCTGCACAGCGACTGTGTGCTGCAGCACTGGTGTGTACTGCTTGTGTTGTACACAAATATTTTTTTAAGCGTACTGGAGCGCATTGTCCTTCCCTCATAAATGCATATCACATACGAACATCTAAGTGGTGTACTATTTTGTTCCTGTTAAAGTCTTAAGGGCCTAGATGCAGTGAAAGGCCAGCCAAAAGTACACACCGGCTGGTGTTGTACAAAAATACTTTTTCAGGCGTACTGGAGTGCATTTTTCTCCACGCATAAGTGCATACCACATACAGTTTATACATCAAAGTGGTGTACTATTTTGTTCCTGTTAAAGTCTTAAGGGCCTAGATACTATGAAAGGCCAGACAAAAGTACACACCGGCTGGTGTTGTACACAAATACCGTTTTAAGCATACTGGAGCGCATTGTCCTCCCCTTGTAAGTGCATGCCACATACGTACATCTCAGTGGTGTACTATTTTGTTCCTGTTAAAGTCTTAAGGGCCTAGATTCTTAGAAAGGAAAGCCAAAAGTACACACCGATTGGTATTGTACACTAGGGATGAGCTAATCGAATCTGATGAATCCGAATTCATTACAAATTTCAGGAAAAATTTGATTTGCAACGAATGGGAATATTGCGGTGATTCCATCATGCAAATCACTTCATTAAACTTCATTTAGTGCGGTCCAGGCTATAGGGCATCTAAAATGGTGGATCAACATGTGAGGACAAGGAATCATGGGAAGGCAGAAACAAGGGTAGGCGCGATGACCCTGAATCACATGCAGGATGCAGCCTATCAGCAGCCAGTCACCCCTGTGATGTCATAGCCCTATATAATAGGCAGCCATATTGAGGCCAGTCACTTCAGCCTTTCACTGCAGAGAGATAGATAGGGACAGACAGCGCTGTGTGTTGCACAGAAAAGCTTTTTCCAGCAGCGATTCACCTCCTAGTCAAGTCAGCGTTCTGTTGCACAGAGAGAGGGGCAGAGAGCAATGTGTGTTTCACAGAAAAGCATTCTTACTGCAGCGATTTTCCTCCCAGTCACTGTTTACATCATTCTATTACACAGAGCAGTGTGTTGCACAGAAGAACAGCAGCGATTCAGCTAAAGCTCAAATCCTGCCTAGAAGCACTGATAGGGAAGTGTGTGAGATTGAGAGAGAAAGTGCAATTTTTTTAAGCGTACTGTCGCAAATTTTTCTGCTGTCATAAATGCATAGCACATAGGTACATCTAAGTGGTGTACTATGCTGTTCCTGTTAATGTCTCAAGGGCCTAGATACTGTGACAGGCCAGGCAAAGTACTATCCAGCTGGTGTTGTACACAAATCCTTTTTTTTTTGACAAATCTCTTTTTATTAGTTTAAAGAACAACATGAAACAATATAAAGACTTTCCTGGATCATCGCAGTGACCCCACATAAGGGCTATAATAAAATAGTGAACATTTAGTTATCTGGAGGTGTCACTTCTGAATGAACAAGATAAGGCTTCTTAAGAGTCCAGTAATGGTCTTAGGTGGTACAAAAGTCCTTGCTAGTAATCGTTGCAGATGGGTAAGCCAGTATCTTGGCAGGAAATCTGCATCAACAAACGTATGAACATGTCTCAGAGGAACAGGTATATTTAAGTACCACAACTAACATTAACAAGGAAGGAAAAGAAAAACGTGTCCCGGCCAGGACATATCATAAAGGTGTTGCTAGTGATTGGATGAAAGGTACATAAAGGGGTGGGGGGAGTTCGTGTAGTTAAAATATGATTGAGGGGAGGGGGGGGGATAGGGGGGGTAACTGGGTGAGCTCAAGTGACTACATCGGCGGTAGCAGCATGGCGTTTTTTATATTCCAGCCATGGAGACCACAATTGCACATATCTGTCGTGTGAACCTAGGTGCCAGCTAGACATCTCCTCCATGCGGCATATCTGATTAATTTTCTCCAGCCATTGGGCTTTAGAGGGAGGAGTTTTTTGTTTCCACAGCAGAGGGACCAGCAACTTAGCCGCTGCTAACATGTGGGTAGGGAGGGAGCTCTTAGATGGTCTGAACGAGGGAGTGGGAAGCGCCAGAGCTACTACTGCCATAGATAGGGAAATTGAGCTTCCACAGACCGAATTTATTGTGGCCTCTACGTCTTTCCAGAAAGGCTGTATTACTGGGCATGACCACCAAATATGCTCAAACGTGCCCACCTCCTCGCTACAGCGCCAGCACATGTTATCACGGGTTAGTCCAAATCTAGATAGGGCCTCTGGTGTTTTGTACCATCTGGTAAGCAATTTGTAATGATTTTCTTGCAATTTTACACATCGGGAGAAACCATGTGAGTTCCGTAGCACATAATCTCTAACTTCATCGGTTAAATTTAGTTTGAGTTCTTTTTCCCATGAGTTTAGATATAATGGGTGCGGAGTGTGTGTATCTTGAACCAGTTGGGTGTAAAGAAGTGACAATTTGAGTTTGCTCTTAGTGCCATGGATGTAGAGCCGGTCTAGCCATGAAAGGGTCTTGGCAACAGAAAATTGTTTCTGGAAAGCTATACATTGTTGTCTGGCAGTGTAAGCGTGTAGTGTAGTGGAGGGGTGAGATGGGATCAGGGAGGTAAGTGAGTCAATATCAGGTATCTTATTATTCGTAAGAAAGGTGGCTAAGTCGATCGAAGACAATAAAGACCACAGTGGGTTAGAACTGGCCCCTAATGTGTTTAGTGTTTGCGGTATAAGTGAAGCTGGTGCAAGTGGCGAAACTGTCTCCTGTGTAGAACTAGATATGTCGTATCTTACTAGCAAAGTGCCTTTGAGCAAAGGGTTATGAAGAGATGAAACAGTAGTCTTTTGTGGTGTCCATATAAAACTTAGAGCATTATTGCCCAACGTTCTAGTCTCCAACTCTTGATCTCTAAGCAAGCTTCTCCCTGCTGCTATTTCTATCCACCTTCTTAAGTGAATTGCCTTATAGTAGTTTTCTACGTCAGGCAGACCCAGACCTCCTTTCAGTTTCTTACGTATTAGAACTGAGTGCGCCAGTCTCGGTCTCCCTGTCTTCCATAGAAAGTTGGAAAAAAGGCGACATATTTTATGTAGATAGGATGGTGGTAGGTGAATAGGGAGAATGGATAAAGTGTATAAAAATATGGGCATGACATATGTTTGCAATAAATTCTTTCGCCCCATCCACGAAAGATAAGGTATATCATATGTGCGCAGCAACTCTGTTAGTTTGTGTAGTAAAGGTGTAAAGTTATTGTCGAACAAGGATGACAGTGATTTTGTGAGTTTGACTCCTAGATACTTCATTGAGGTTGAGGGCCATTGGAAAGGGGCGAGGGACTTAATCACTTCCGCGAGTCGCGTTGGTATGGTAACATTTAATATTTCAGATTTGGAGTAGTTTACCTTAAAGTTCGATGCTGCGCCATAAGCAGACAGGACCCGGAGCAGTCCCGGTACAGACCTACGAGGATTCGTAATCAGCAGCAACACATCATCAGCGAAAGCTGAAACTAGGTGCTCTTGTGAGCCTATGGTCAGGCCAGTAATCTCCGGGTCCCCTCTGAGACTCTGGAGGAGCGTTTCGATTGTTAGAATGAATAAAGATGGCGAAAGGGGGCAGCCCTGTCTAGTTCCATTTTTTATGTGGAAGGCCGGCGACAGGGTGCCATTTATTCGAGCTCTGGCATATGGAGTGGTGTAAAGGGAAAAGATGGCATTAATAAATTTCGTGGGGAATCCAAATTTAATCAGAGTATGTTCCAAAAAGTCCCATGCAACCCTGTCAAATGCCTTCTCGGCATCAGTGCCAAGAAGAAGCATGGGGGTACGGGAATCCTGTGCATATTGAATGGCGTGTAAAACCCTAATCACATTATGTCTCCCCTCTCTGCCTTTCACAAAGCCAGTCTGGTCCGGGTGGATGAGTTTTGGTAGAATTTTGCCAACTCTAATGGCCAGCAGCTTTGCCCAGATTTTTACATCAAGGTTAAGTAGGCATATAGGTCTATAATTGGCACAGAGCGACGGATCTTTTCCCTCTTTAGGGATGACCGTGATGTGTGCCTCTAGTGCTTGTCTGGGAAAGCGGTCTCCGTTTAGGAGGGCGTTACAGTTGTCTGCAAAGCGAGGAGCAAGAATATCTATAAATTTCTTGTAATAAAGGATTGTGAGTCCATCCGGACCAGGACTTTTACCAGTGGGGAATGAAGAGATGGTTTCTCTAACTTCCTGTGTGGTAACAGGATGGAGCAAAGATTCGACATCAGAGGCTTCTAGTGTAGGGACATCAATTTGGTCAAGGAAAGCAGAGATTTGTGGTGTTCAGATATGTGGGGGGTCTAAAGTGGACGGCAGGTTGTAAAGGGAAGAGTAATACTCAGTGAAGGTCCTAGCTATGTCTTTGGTGGAGGAGTAGGAATGTCCCCCGGAGGTGGTAATGGTGTGAATAAATGACCTTTCCCTTTGTTTCTTGAGCATAGTGGTCATCAATTTGCCTCCCTTATCTCCATGGGTATATATTTTGTGTTTGAGGAACTGTAAGGACTTTGCTCGCTTTACATTAAGTAGATCCTTTAGGTTGTCTCTAAGGGAGGTCAGATCTTCATATACTTTCAGTGCAGCAGATTGCTTATGTTGTCTTTCTAGATCAGAAATACGCTGAAGTAGTGTGTCTATTTCTCTAGATCTCTCTCTCTTGACTCTGCTGCCCAACGAAATAAGTAAGCCCCTAATGTACGCCTTATGCGCCTCCCATATGAATGGTAAGGACAAGTCTGGCGTTACATTTAACTCAAAGTATTCTTGTAAGCGAGACTGTAGGTCTGTCACATGGGCCGCAGAGTCAAGTAGAGTCTCATTTAGTCTCCAAGTTAAATCCCTCCTGGGCAGAGTGGGAAAAGCAATAATCGCATCTACAGGTGAGTGATCGGACAATGTTATCGTGCCTATATTTGCCGAGTGTAGATGAGTGATGAGACTAGAATGTATCAGTATGTAGTCTAATCTTTGATGTGACCTATGTGGGGCTGAGAAAAAGGTGTAGTCGGAATCCGAAGGATGGAGCAATCTCCAGGCATCCACCAGGTCCAGCTCCTGCAATTTGCATTTCAAGCGATTAAGAGCTGAGAAAGAATGTACGGAGCGGCGCCCCGAGGAATCCCGGAGAGGGTCCAGAGTGAGATTCAGGTCACCACCAATTACAATGGGCCCCTCAGCGAACAATCTTAGCTCCTCCAGTGTATGTAGTATCCAGGTGATCTGACTTGTGTTGGGTGCATAGAGGTTTGCGAAGGTGTATGTGGTGTTGCCAAGCTTACCTCTCAGAAAGAGGGCCCTGCCATCGCTAGAGGCATATCTGTCTGAGGGGGTGAAAGGGACGTCCTTTTGCATAGCTATAGTCACTCCACAGGAGGCCGAAGAATTACCCGGGCTGTGAGACCAAAAAGAAAAAAACATTAGTAGGGAGTTTGGGTATTTTACCATCCTTGAAGTGAGTTTCCTGTAAAAAAACTATAGATATCTGGTCTTTTTTTAGCAGCGAGAGAACATGGCTGCGCTTATTGGGGGAGTTAAAACCTTTAACGTTGTATATACACAATTTTAATGTGGCCATATTAAGGTGTGGTAACAGGAGTGAGTGTTAACCATCCGTGTACCCAGTGAAGGGGGGGATAGGGTAGGCGAGGGGGGGGGGGGACAGTAATAGGTAAAGGCCTGGCCGGGCAGTTATGGAGCGGTAAGGCTCCGTGGTGGGGTATCTGTGAGTCTTACTCATGGTAACAGACGACAACTTGTTTAAACCATAACCAATAACAATAACATTAGGTAAAGTAATATGCATTACAAGCAAGGGGATTGACAGGTCAGGACTGTCAAGTATATCCAACAGATTCATAATAATAGTATGCAATAGTTAGCCAGCAGGGGGGTAGGAGAAGGGGTGTAAGAGGGTTAGTAGCGGACGCATTAAGGCCTTGGGGCCAAGTAGGAGGTCAGTCTTCGGAGAGAGTGACAGAAGGGGAAGAACAGCAGGAGGGGTGGGGGGGGTGGGTGTGAGGTAGGCTAAGGAGAGGGGAGAGGATAGATTATGAATAAGGAGAGTGAGAGGTGAGGAATGGCAATTATCTAACCAGTAGTGAAAAGCCATCTGTAGAAAGAAAAAAGTGCCAGGTTGAGGGACAACATGCCTCTGTACAGGAATGTTGCAGAGGCTATGGTAAATTTAGTGCGAACACACAGCCCATGCGTACAGGTCTAAAGATGGGGGGGGGGCATATGTCATTAAGTACCAGTAATTGAAACTGTAGTTGCGTCAAGACATGAGCACAACCAATTAGCAGTTGACATACAAACTCTAGGGGAGGGTGAGGGGGGGGGGGTGAAGGGTGTGTATGTCGACTCGTCCGACACGGTAAAAAGCTCCTCAGGTACATCAACATATTACCGTCTTTTCAGATAAAGATCTTCATTGGTGATTACTACCCATAGTTGGGCTGCAGTATGTAACCCATTACTGTACCCGAGTATCTCTAGAGGTAATAATGTGTAAGGGCCTACCTATATCTGTGAATGACCAATATATACAGGGTGTTAAAGGGTTAGAAGCAAATGAGCAAGCAAGGAGCAAGGAATGAACACACTTTTAGGTAATAGTATGTATAAAAGTAAGAATACGATAAGACCATCATATGACTTGAAAACATTCAGTATATAGATCGTAGGGGTGGACACTAGGCCACCTGTTCTAGCAACTAGATCTACGAACACATCAACAAATAACCGCCCAATCAGATAGAGAACCTCAAACTAGCGCTGGGGCTCTGCAGTTAGATCATAGAATGTAATGGCGTCCACGTTTTAAGTTAGCATGAAAATATTAATCCAAGCCTCAGCTCTCTGCAGACAATTAAAACCTATCAATGTCTGGTATGCACATACGGGTGGGTCGCATGTGCAGGGAGGTGCATCATTCCTGGTGTACAAGATAATGTTGGACAGTCTTGCCACTTGGTCCAGTGTTCACATAAGGGTCATTGACATGGGCGAGGAAGTGTTCCACTCCCGATGCGCAAGAGCATGACATGGAATGAGCAGCGATGGTCAGACAGAATCCATGTCAATACGCTTAGGCGTCATCTTGTGGGTCTTCTTCTTCTTCTGGGACTTTTGGGATCCAACACCTTCCCACGGAGTAGGAGGTGTGATAGTAGGTAGCTCAGTAAGATCAGTCACAGCGGACCAGTCTGGAATGTCCAAGTCGGTCTGGCTTAGGGCCTCCAGGGCCGGTGTCAAGTCCTGTCTATTCCTGATTATGAACCTCTTGCTCTCCACAGCGAAAGAAATTCCAAAGGGAAAAAGCCATCTATAAAGAATGTTCTTTGAGCGTAAGTATGTTGTCAGAGGGCGCAGCATTCCTCTCTTTGAAATAGTTATCCTGGCAAGATCCTGGAAGACGGCCAGAGGAGTGTCCTCAAATTTCAGATCTTGGCACGTTCTTGCTTTTCGTAGAATATCATCGCGTACCGTGGAGTTTAATAAGCGACAGATCACATCGCGCGGTGGGTCTTGAGCTCTGGGTTTCGCCTGCAGAGACCTGTGAGCTCTCTCTATTTGGATTTCTAAGGGGTATGTTTCCCCCAAGATGCGTATGAAAACGAGTTTCAGTGTGGCATTCAGCGACTCCGGTAGTACCGTCTCTGGGAGACCCTTAATTCGCAAGTTGTTCCTTCTACTCCGGTTGTCTTGGTCTTCGAGCCAGTCAATGACTTTATTTAAATGGTTTTGGCAGGAGCCCATTGCTGAGGTAGAAGCTGCAGTGTAGGCTACTACTTGTGTGTGTGCATTTTCTAGCTGTTCCACTCTGTTACCGATTTGTCTAATGTCTGATTTCAGATCTTGGATCTCTTTGGTGACAGGTTCCAAGGCGTTCCTAAGAAGTCTGTCCATAAATGTGCGTGACACAGGTAAAGAGTTATTCAAGGCAAATTCTTCAGAGTCGCTTTCTCGATCCACAGTGGGTTCTTTGCGCGCCTTAGACGTCAAGGATTTCTCCTGTATAGAAGCCATGTCGCTGATCACAAAAGTGTCAATACTACCTTTTTTGCTGTATGGAGAGCTGGGTCTAGGTTTGGCTGGACCAATTTTCACCATCATGTAGTAGTGGGGACATCAGGAGCCGCATTTGAACATTAGCAAAAAGGGGGGGGAGGGGGATGCTGGCATTGTAGAAGAGACACCTGACAGTCCGGATGCCGAAGTAATTTATCTCATGGTATCAATCCTCACTCATGGAGTGTGGGGGGAGGGAGATCTTGTAGTACACCAGCTATTGGCTGCTGGTACGCCAGGGGTGGGGAGGCTAGCAATTGGACAGGAACTGAGTTAAAATGATCTTTCATAAATCACTTAGCATTAGAGGTGTGACACGTCTGAATGATCACTAGGTGGCAGCAGAGGGCTGCTGCCCCAGGAGTCCAGGTCTCAGAGAGGCAATCCGTGATACACAGTATGTGGATTTTCGCATAGAGTCCATATATTTGCGGATATTGTGAAGGGTAGGAGAGTTTAAGTTTATTGGAAGCAATCTTTGGCACTTCTCTCTCAGCCACTCAGTTGTGTGGAGGCACCACAGGAAAACTCAATTGCCATACTTAGAGGGCGCCAGCAGACATCAGACCAACAGTATGAACGCTATATGTCACATATACCCCATGTAACACTCCAACAGCCCTGCAGTATCAGACAGGGTATTTGGCGATGACCACAGGGCAATCCAGGGGATGGTCTTCTTATTCACAGTCGTAGTGCCCAGGACCTCAGCCGCTCCTTCTGGAGTCGCGTGAGGCGCTTTCTTCTAACTGAAGGATGTGGAGAGCAGGCCGGGACTTATCTCCCCTCCGGGTGCGTGTGCCGCGTCGCGCCAACCAAACGAGGAGTGAGATGGAGTTAGGTGTGGAGCGGGGTCGGGAGGCGTCAGCTGGTTACAGTGCTGACCGGCCGACAAGGTAAGCACTGGTCTCTTGTCCCCGGATGGCCAGTAAGATTCCCGTCCTGTACAGGGCCTTTACAAGGGGGGAGGAATGCAGGGCCGCAAGATGGCGGCGACAGGTCCCCTGCACTCGGTCACCGCACAGCAGTTATAGTGAGGTCCCGCGGTCTACCCTAGGCAGTCCCGTCGTCAGCACGGGCAAGTCAGTTGGCACTCACTGCGCGTAGTACTCTCACCCGGTCCGTCCCAGGCCCTGTGGCAGTATCTCCTCTCGGTGCGCGTCGTACCCGCGGCAAGATGGCGCCGGCGTTCTTCAGTCACTCAGCAGCGCAGGCCGTATCTGGGGAAAGCACGGGTCCAAGCAGGCGGTCGAGGTGTCTCCAGGCTCCGGGGGCGATCAGGAACCCCACTGGAGTGTTTGTGAGCAGGTTAGGAGATTCCTTCCGTTGCTAAATGATTGGTATTGTGCTTTTGCCTCAGGAGCTCTGCATCCGTGCGTCTTCTTCGGCTCGTGGCTAGCTCCGCCCCCCCACAAATCCTTTTTTAAGCATACTGTAGCGCATTTGTCTCCCCACATAAGTGCATACCACATGTATACATCTAAGTTGTGTACTATTTTGTTCCTGTTAAAGTCTCAAGGGCCTAGATACTTTGAAAGGCCAGGCAAAAATACTCACCATCTGGTGTACATAAATCATTTTTTAAGCGTCCTTTTACCGCATTTTTCTCCCCTCATAAGTGCATACCACATACCTACATCTAAGTGGTGTACTATTTTGTTCCTGTTAGAGTCTCAAGGGCTTAAATACTGTGAAAGGACTGCCAAAAGTACACACCTGCTGTGTTTCTAGACAAATACTTTTTTTAAGCGTAGTGGAGCGCATTCTACTGCCCTCATAAGTGCATACAACATACGTACATCTAAGTGTTGTACCATTTTGTTCCTGATAAAGGCTTAAGGGCCTAGTTACTGTAAAAGGCCAGCCAAAAATACACACTTGCTGCTATTCTAGACAAATACTGTTTTAAGCGTAGTGAAGTGTATTGTACTCCCCTCATATAGGCACTAAGTATGTCAGGCAGAGAAGTGCCAGGACGTGCACAGAGGAGTGGCAAAGGCCTAAATTCATCAGGCACAGGCAGAGGTCGCAGCAGACTAGGGGTAAGTGGTAGCAGGAGTCACAGCGAGAGGCCTGATATCCCAGTATCAGCTAGCGGTCGTGTCTCGACCAGCAACCCATCTGCCATCATTGATCGGTTAATACGGTCATCCACTTCATCACAAGTGACATCTGACACCCCCAATCAACAGTCGGTGGGTTCCTCAGAAACAACCCTCAGTTGGCAAGGTCCAGGAGCAGTCCATGTCCTCCCATTGCCTCTGTCCTATGTTGGTCCCTCCCCTACAGAAGTTTCTTATGCTGTGAATTCAGCTCCTTTATTCAGTGAGGATGATCTATTAGAGGACAGTCAGCATCTACTGCCCATTCAAGAAATGGAACAGACATCCGCTGCTTCCTCCACTAGGCTAGCAAGTAGTTAAGAGGAGAGTGACGTGGGAGGTGGTGTTGCCAGTATTCAGGGTCCTGAAGCAGACACTGTTGAGGAACCTGAGGAGAACATCAGAGACGTGCAGACACTTGTTGATGATGATGAAGCCGATCACAATTGGGAGCAGGGTGCAGAAGGGGCTTCTTCATCATCAGGAGAAGAGGGTTGCAGGTTGCCCGTGAGGCAGCAGCCTAGCCACCAAGGTGGTAGGTAGCATGGTTGGCAGTCAGCATGGTGGCAGAAGTGGAAATTCTGGAGCCAAACATGCCCAGGGGGGACCACCTGCTTCGGGAGGTAGTGGAACAGGGGTTCCTGGAAACAGCGGCAGTAGCGGTCAATTAGTGCAGACTGTTGGTGGGCATATTATCTACTCAGCGGTGTGACATAGCCCACATGCAAGATGTGTCGGCAGAAGGTGAAGTGTGGCCAGGGTCCCAATGTTGGCACCACAACCCTGCTTCAACATATGCTGCACCACCATAAAGCTTCCAGGGAGAACCGTGGCTCTGATGTGGTGGAACAGCCTGCTGCATCACCCAGTGGCACGCCGGTCCATGTTTCAGTCAGCCAAGGCTCCACCACCTCAGCCGAAGGAAGCTATGTGTCATACCCTCCTTCTGTGACTCCAGATGCTTCTGTTCCTCCTTCTTTGAGTCAGTCATTCCACCAGCAATCCATCGGCGAAGCCATGTCCAAGAGACAACAGTATGCGCCCACTCATCCAACAGCACAGAAGCTGAATGTGATCCTGTCCAAGTTGCTGGTGCTGCAGTCCCTCCCTTTTCAAGTGGTGGAATTGGCACCTTTCACAGAACTGATGGCTTAAGCCGAGCCGAGGTGGAGAGTCCCAAGCCGTCATTTCTTTGCGAAAAAGGCATTACCAGCCATGCACAATTTTGTGCAAGAGAAGTTGGGCCCGTCCTTGAGCCTGTCGGTGTGTACCTAAGTGCACGGCAGCGCCAATGTCTGGAGCTGTAACTATGGTCAGGGAAAATACATGTCCTTTACGGCCCACTGGGTGAATGTGGTTCCTGCACAGCCACAACACCAACTTGGACAGGTCACACCGCTTCCTCCTCCACGCTCTCAGGCTGTAAGGTCCTGTGACAGTGTGCGACTTCGCCTCTTCATCGTCCACCGTGTCCTCAGCCTCCACTGCACGGACAAGTCTCAGTGTCCCTTCAGTATATCATGTGTGCAGGGCATGGCGGTGTCACGCTGTTCTTTACATGGCTTGCCTTGGCAAACGGAGTCACACAAGGGAGGAACTGCTCATAAAATAACTGGAGCATGGCTTACTCCACGAAAACTGGAAAAGGGAACCATGATGACTGACAACAGAAAGAACATCTTGTCTGCGCTGCGAGACGGATGGCTACGCCATGCGCCCTGCATGGCACACATGTTCAACCAGGTTTGCAAATGGTTCCTGAACTTTGCCCCCCCCCCAATTGCAAGACATCCTAACAATGGGAAGAAAGCTTTGCATGCACTTCAGCCACTTGTACACCGCAAATCACACCCTCCTTGAGCTGCAGAGTCAGAACGTATCCCCTAACATAGTCCGATTTGCGAAGTTGCCACACTTTGGAATTCCACCCTCCACATTTTGGACCAACTATATGAACACAGAAAATCCATCACCGATTTCTTGATGATCTAAGCAGATAGGGGGACTCCCCTGTGTAACTTCAATGTCAACCAGTGGCAACTCATATGTGACACCAGCCGTTTGCTCAGGCCCTTTGAGGAAGCCACATTAATAGTCAGTTGCCAGTATTACTGGATGAACAATGTCATTCCACTGCTTCATTTCCTACAACATGTGTTGGAAATGATGGATGGTCAGGGCACTAGAGATGTGGTGCCTACATCTCACGGCCACATGAGCCCTGTGGGGGCTGAACTGGAGGAGGAGGGGGGAGGGGCACAGTGTAGCACAGGCTTAGTTTCACAAAATGGGTGCTTTTTCTAGTCATCAGACAGGAGAGGAGGGACAGGAGCAGCTAGAGGACCTTTAGGGTTGTGAGGAAGGCAAGACAGAGGACCCAGAGACAACGTGGCAGTGTGCAGTGGAGATGGAGGCAGACAGTCATCGAGTCACTTGCACAAATGGCACAATGCATGCTCACTTGCTTGCGTAGTGACCACAGAATTGTCACAATTCGGCAGCAGGATGACTTCTGGCTCTCCACCTTATTGGACCCTTGCTACCGGCAAAAAATGGGGGCCGTTTTTACACCCATTGAGAGGGAGGACAAACTGACCTACTACAGGGACATCGTACGTAGTCAGTTGGCCGATGCCTATCGGCGCCATCGTCCATCTTCTCGCAGGTCTGACTCGAGGGGCCCTCTGCGCTCACCTTCCACTGCCATGGCTGATGAGGAGGGGTGGGGTGGCAGGAGCAGTACCAGCTCAATCAGCAGCAGCCTGAGTCTACAGTACAGTCACTGATGTGTAGCTTTCTTCACCCACAAAGTGAAGCAACTCATAAACAGCAGGTAGACCTGGAGCAGGACCAGCAGCTGGTGGCATACCTTGACATGACCATGCCAGAGCACCTTAACCCCTTAAGGACCAACACAAATAAACCTGTATGCCCCTGAAAGACAAGGCCTGTTTTTTCAAATCGGGATGTCTGTCTTTATTAGAGAATAACTCTGGTAACGTTTTGCCAATCACGATAATTCTGACATTGCTTTTTTGCCACAAGTTGTTCTTCATGTACATAGTAAAAGTAAGCCGATATCATTTGTAGTTTTTTTTTTACAATGCAAAAAATCATTACATTTTGTAACAAATTACGATTTTTTTGCTATTTTAACACTAATAGGTTGCATATATTTATACATACTGACCAAATAGTTTATGAAACTTATACTTTCAGATGTCTACTTTATTTTGACAGCATTTTTTTTGTTTTTAATTAACATTTTAAATTAATTAGAGCCTAACAATTTAACTTGAAATTTAGAAAATATGAAAATTTGAAAAGTAAATTTTTTTTGTGTGCTATGCAAGGTTTGCAGACATTTTAAGGTAGTAGAACATAGGAACACCCCCCAAATTACCCAATTTTAAAAACTAGACCCCTCAAGGTATTCGCTAGGGGGTACAGTGAGTATTTTAACACCATAGTTTTGGGGCAGGAATTATTACAATGTCAGTGTTAAAAATTCGAAATTTGCCTTTTTTCACAAATGCATCATTTGTGGGGTATATTTTTTGTACATCACTTCTGATATTGCAAGAAATGCACCCTATATTTTATTAAGCTGCTCGGCCTGTGTTTGGAAATACTCCCACTTAGGCCATATTTGGTTCCTTGGCCGCGTGGTAGGACCCAGAAGGAGAGGAGCCCCCTTTGGCTTTCAGGGAATCATTATATGAATAGTCCCCATTCATACTGCGTTTCTGCAGTATAGGTGTCCGTTGTCATGTCAAAAAAGGGATGCCAATGTATACTGTAGCAGTCTCATTCAGAAATGAATAGAGCTGCTACAGTATACGTCAGCATCACTCTTTTTGACGTGATGCTGACGGATACCTCTAACACTGCGGAAACGCAGTATGAAAGGTACGCAGGGTCCCGGCTGTGTGTTACAGCCGAGTACCCGCCGCGATCTCGTGGGTGCACTGGGCAGCACCCACGAGAACCATGGACGAGTATACACGTACTGGTGCGGGAACGTGCATCCGCCCTGGACGTGTATACACGTCCATGGTCGTTAAGGGGTTAAAGATCCGCTGGACTTCTGGGCAGCCAAACTTGATTTGTGGCCGCAAAAGCCTGGAAAAGCTGTCCTACCCGCCCATTTTTTTGTAAGCCAATTTTCTTGTTTTTCCAATGTATTGTGATCCTTGACCTTTTTCAAAAAGTCTTGAATGCTATTTTTTTTCCCTCAAATTCAGCATTGGCTTATTCATGGCCACTTCTGCAATGTCAGAATCAGACAGGAGCAGATGCCAATTGTTCAAAATAGTAGATTTAATGGTTTCTTTCAGAGGGCTATTTTAAAAGGCAAAGAAAAATCTTTTGCAGTGATGTTCCCTTGGGGATTTGTATTTTCTCCTAAAAATAAGGTAATTCCTGTTTAAAGAACTTGCTTTTATTAGCGCTTCAGAGAGCTGCATTGATAGGTCTGAAGCTTGCTGTCAAAATTCCTCTTCTTCACTTTTATTTTTCCTAAGTCTTAGGAATTGACTGTATGGTATTCCATTTTTAACATGAGCGGGATGTGAACTGCCAGATTGAAGGATATCATTTTTTGCCACTTGTTTTCTGAGACCTTGGGTCCTAAGTGTATCTCCTTCTGCTATTAGTCTAAGGTCCAGGAATTCAAGGCTATTTCCCCAAAAAACACTGGTAAAAGCCATATTCATCTTATTGGTAGAATTTAGAAAGCCCACAAAATCCTCAAACTTTTCTTTTGGTCCTTCCCAGATCACCAGGACATCATCCATATACCTCCAATAGGCTTTGATGTAATGTATATATGGGTTAGTGGTGCAATACACATGTTTCTCAAACGCTGATAGAAACAAATTTGCATATGAACAGGAGGTTGGGCTGTCCATCGCTGTTCCAGTCCGTTGTCTGTAGCAACGGCTGTCATACTGAAACGTATTATTAGTGAGGATAAATTTTAACGAATCACAGATGAACTCTATAAACTCAATAGATTTGTTAGAGTGTAGCAGAATAGAGCCTGTATACCCGCATCGTGAGGGATGCGGGTATACAGTGCCTCCACATCAATGGAGACCAAACAGTAAGATTCCTTCCATTGAAAATCATAGACAAACTTCAAGACATCTACAGTATCTTTAAGGTATGTGGCATTTCTACCAATAGGGGTCTTAGAATCCAGTCTACATATTTTGAAAGGTACTCAGTCACGAATCCCACCCCCGCAACGATCGGCCAACCGGGGTGGGAAACGGACCTATGCACCTTAGGGAGGAGGTACCATCGGGGTTCACAGGTTGAACAGGTATCAAGCGTTCCACTAGTCTTGAGCCCAAAAAGCCTCTCTCCACGTAGCTCCTCAAAAAAGATCTAAGTTTATCCTTGATTTTAGCGACAGGGTTATAGTGTGGGTGTCGTTAAATTGGTGTCTAGCTTCAGTGTCATATTGTGCCACTGTCCACACCACTACACTCCTTCCTTTGTCCGCTCTGGATACTATTAGATCTTCTCGATTAGCGATCCATTTTAAACCTTCTTTTTCATTTTCTGAGATGTTACTTATGACTGGGGGATGAATCAATGCCTTGATATCTCTTTTAACTGCTCTGCAAAACATATCAATGGGGCTGCCTGGGACCAAAGATGGATTAAATGTTGAAGGGTTCCCTCCAGAAAAATAATCATAGGTAGCTAAAATATCTGGGAGGCTAGTAGTGTGTGATGTGGAATCCCCTGCAGCAAGTTCAGCTAACATTCTCGTATATTTATCATCCTCAGCATCAAAATCAAACCCTGTACTGAATCCTAGGGGGCCTATTTTGCTAGAGCTGTCACATTTGGCCTGGTCCGGATGGGTTTTAATACCCTTTTGGGCAAAGAATTTTTCTAAATTAATTTTCCCAATAGTTTTAAATAAATCGATTTCAAACAAAGTATCATTAAAATTCTAGGACCAGACCAAAATTGAGGCCCTTGGTAAGTGCTCTTAAAGTGTTGTCTGGAATAGTGACCTCTGAGAGATTCTCGACAATGTATTCCCCATTTAATCTCTCCAAGATACCCCCTTGCGTTCCTGAAAGAATCTGCCTCTGGGTTTTTCTTTGTCTTTTTCTACCTCCCTCCTTGTTCTTCTTCTAAAGGGGGACCCTGTGTTACTCTGACATTCTGTGTTGTGTCCATAGATTTCTCATCTGAGGCACTAGTATCGGACTCAGTGGTCCAAAAATCTTGGCTCCGGCATTTGCGATTGAACCTTCTCCTATTATAGTTATTATTAGTTTTTTTGTTCTTATTTTTCTGGGTGTTCCAGGAGAAAACATTATCGGTATAATAATCGCGCTTATCACGCAAAAATTTCCTTTATTTCAATCTGCAATAGAGCCATTTTCTTATCTAGATTTTTGAAAAATAATGTAGCCTGAGTGTCAGACAATCTTGTCCGTAATTCTGTTTTGGATCTGCAAAGGTCTTCCGTGATTTTACTATATTCCAATTTATGTTGTTCCAATATTATCTCTACTAAATTTAATGTGTGCTGCATGTGAGCTTCTTTTCCAACTATTCATAAACAATTCACTATCTTCAAATAGCAAAGGGACTTTAAAAAATGACGAGCTTCTTTATCCGTAAGTGAAGATACCCTGTGTTCAAGTGATTTAATGCTAATGATCTGTAACTCGTCTTGGATATTGCAAGATGAAAAAAAGGCCCCCGCATCTTGTCTGCCTACGTCTGGCACCTGTTCCTCACTGTGTCCTGCTACTTCCATATCCATAGCGTGTCAGTCAAAACAACTTTGTGTGATCAGCTCTCTCCACGAACCAGATGAACAAGTATTCACAACAGACAAAAGCATACGAGAGCGGCACCACAGTTTACAATGTAGCTGACACCAATGCACTAATATCCTCAATACTTACTTGTGCACACTAACACTTCTACAAAAGAGACCGTTTTCTTCTGCTGTCTAACTTTCTCAGTTACTATTCTGATCCTGCCATGCATTTGATGCCAAAAATCTGATGCTAAGTTTTACTTTTTTCACCCACCTTCGTCACCGGCTACTGGTATTGCCACCCACAGTACCACTCTCTCGCCAGGTCACTTTTAGGACTCCTGATGCTGCTGCTGCCACCTCCAGGCTGTCTCATTCTGCTACCATATGTTCTCCTCATGCTGATGCCTGCTCCAAGCTGTGACATACTGCCACCATATGTTCTACTCATGCTGCCGCCACCTCCATGCTGTGTCATTCAGGCACTATATGTTCTCATCATGCTGACACCACCTCCACACTGTTTCATTCAGCCAATATACGGTCTCCTCATGCTTCCGCCACCTCCAGGCTGTGTCATTCAGCCACTATATGGTTCTCCTCATGCTGATGTCAACTCCAGTCTGTGTCATTAAGCCACATTATGTGCTCCTCATGCTGCTGCTAACTCCAAGCTGTGTCATTCAGCCACTATATGGTCTCCTCATGCTGCCGCCAACTCCACGCTGTGTCATTCAGCCATTATATGGTCTCCTCATACTGCCGCCATCTCCAGGCTGTGTCATTCAGCCATTATATGGTCTCCCATTGCTGCCGCCAACTCCAGGCTGTGTCATTCAGCTACTTTATGTTCTCCTCATGCTGCCCCCACCTCCACTCTGTGTCATTCAGGCACTATATGGTCTCCTCATGCTGCCGCCACCTCCACACTGTGTCATTCAGCCACTATATAGTCTCCTCATGCTTTTGCCACCTCCAGGCTTTCATTCAGCCACTATATGCTGCCGCCAACTCCAAGCTGTGTCATTTAGCCACTATGTGATCTCCTCATGCTGCTGCCAACTCCAGGTTGTGTCATTCAGCTACTATATGGTCTCCTCATGCTGCCGCCAACTCCAGGCTGTGTCATTCAGCTACTTTATGTTATCCTCATGCTACCGCCACCTCCACTCTGTGTCATTCAGGCACTACATGGTCTCCTCATGCTGCCGCCACTTCCACGCTATGTCATTCAGCCACTATATTTTCTCCTCATGCTGGCGCAAATTCCAGGCTGTGTCATTCAGCCACTATATGCTGCCGCCAACTCCAGGCTGTGTCATATAGCCACTATGTGGACTCCTCATGCTGCTGCCAACTCCAGGTTGTGTCATTGTCACGATGCCGGCTGGCAGGAGGTGGATCCTCTGTGCCAGAGAGGGATTGGCGTGGACCGTGCTAGTGGACCGGTTCTAAGTCACTACTGGTGTTCACCAGAGCCCGCCGCAAAGCGGGATGGTCTTGCTGCGGCGGTAGTGACCAGGTCGTATCCACTAGCAACGGCTCAACCTCTCTGACTGCTGAAGATAGGCACGGTACAAGGGAGTAGACAGAAGCAAGGTCGGACGTAGCAGAAGGTCGGGGCAGGCAGCAAGGATCGTAGTCAATAAGGTAATAGCAGGAGGTCAAGTACACAGTATGGACAAACACAGTAACGCTTTTACTAGGCTCTAAGGCAACAAGATCCGGCAGGGGAGTGCAGGGGCAGAGATCAGATATAGTCTGGGAGCAGGTGGAAGCCAATTAAGCTAATTGGGCCAGGCACCAATCATTGGTGCACTGGCCCTTTAAGTCTCAGGGAGCTGGCGCGCGCGCGCCCTAGAGAGCGGAGCCGCGCGCGCCAGTACATGACAGCAGGGGACGGGAACGGGTAAGTGACCTGGGATGCGATTCGCGAGCGGGCGCGTCCCGCTGTGCGAATCGCATCCCCGACGGCCATGACAGTGCAGCGCTCCCGGTCAGCGGGACCGACCGGGGCGCTGCGGAGAGAGAGACGCCGTAAGCGCTCCGGGGAGGAGCGGGGACCCGGAGCGCTAGGCGTAACAGTACCCCCCCCTTAGGTCTCCCCTTCTCTTTGTCCGGTAACTGCCTCCCCTGGGATGAGGACACCGGGAAAGAATGGAGGGATTCCTCAACGGTAGGCAGTACAGCAGGAGTGGGAATGGGGAGGGAGGGCAGAGGGCGAGGCCTGGCACGGGGCAGTGTGACACCAGGACGGGGGCCATGAGGAGGCACCGAGGCTTGCCTGACTGGACTGGGAGGGGGGGAGAGGCACTTCTTATGGCAGGCAGAGTCCATAAAGACCTTAGGGAGACTGGATACAGGGGGAACCACAGGGTCACGGCAGGGAGTACTGGGAACCGGTTTAAGGCAGTCCTTGAAACAAGAGGTACCCCAGCTCTTGATCTCCCCTGTGGACCAATCCAGGGTTGGGGAATGGTCTTGAAGCCAGGGTAGTCCAAGGAGAATTTCGGAAGTGCAATTGGAGAGGACCAAAAACTAAATTTTTTCGTGATGAGGTCCGATGCACATTAGGAGTAGTGTTGCTCGCGAATATTCGCAATTCGAATATTATTCGCGAATATCGCATATTCGCGAATTCGCGAATTTCGCGAATATAGCGCTATATATTCGTAATTACGAATATTCGTTTTTTTTTTTCTTCACAGTACACATCACAGTGATCACCCCTCTCTGCTTCCAGCTTGTGTGGTGTAAAGAAGGCTCTAATACTACTGTGTGAGACTGGCGTGCGAAAATTCGCACATGCGAAAATTAGCATATGCTAATTTTCGCATATACGAATTTCCACATATGTAAATTTTCGCATGCGCATATTTTCGCATACGCGAAAATAAAACAAGCATATAACGAATATGCGAATATTCGCGAATATATGACGAATATTCGTCCATATATTCGCGAATATTCGCGAATTCGAATATGGCCTATGCCGCTCAACACTAATTAGGAGGGGCTCCGTGCGGTAACGCACGGTGCAATCCAACCTGACTCCGTTGACCACGGAAATGTAGAGTGGCTTGACGAGACGGGTCACCGGGATGCGGAATTTATTCACCAAGGACTCCCGAATAAAATTCCCAGAGGCACCAGAGTCCAGGCAGGCCACGGCTGAGAGGGAGGAGTTGGCTGAAGGAGAAATCCGCACGGGCACCGTGAGACGTGGAGAAGCCGACTTTGAATCAAGAGACGCCACACCCACGAGAGCTGGGTGCGAGCGTGCGTTTCCCAGATGTGGAGGACGGATAGGACAATCCACCAGGAAATGTTCGGTACTGGCACAGTACAGACAAAGATTTTTTTCCCTACGGCGATTCCTCTCCTCCTGGGTCAGGCGAGACCGATCCACTTGCATGGCCTCCTCGGCGGGAGGCCTAGGCGTAGATTGCAACGGAGACTGTGGGAGAGGTGCCCAGAGATCTAAGTCTTTTTCCTGGCGGAGCTCTTGATGTCTCTCAGAAAAACGCATGTCAATGCGAGTGGCTAGATGAATGAGTTCATGCAGGTTAGCAGGAATTTCTCGTGTGGCCAGAACATCTTTAATGTTGCTGGATAGGCCTTTTTTAAAGGTCGCGCAGAGGGCCTCATTATTCCAGGATAGTTCAGAAGCAAGAGTACGGAATTGTATGGCGTACTCGCCAACGGAAGAATTACCCTGGACCAGGTTCAGCAGGGCAGTCTCAGCAGAAGAGGCTCGGGCAGGTTCCTCAAAGACACTTCGAATTTCCGAGAAGAAGGAGTGTACAGAGGCAGTGACGGGGTCATCGCGGTCCCAGAGCGGTGTGGCCCATGACAGGGCTTTTCCAGACAGAAGGCTGACTACGAAAGCCACCTTAGACCTTTCAGTAGGAAACTGGTCCGACATCATCTCCAAGTGCAGGGAACATTGCGAAAGAAAGCCACGGCAAAACTTAGAGTCCCCATCAAATTTGTCCGGCAGGGACAAGCGGAGGCTAGGAGTGGCCACTCGCTGCGGAAGGGGTGCAGGAGCTGGCGGAAGAGATGGTTGCTGCTGTAGCAGAGGCAGAAGTTGCGACTGAAGTTGCTGCACCATGGTGGACACTTCCGACAGCTGGTGGGTTAGATGGGCGATCTGTCGGGATTGCTGGGCGACCACCGTGGTGAGATCAGAGATAGAAGGCAGGGGAACCTCAGCGGGATCCATGGCCGGATCTACTGTCACGATGCCGGCTGGCAGGAGGTGGATCCTCTGTGCCAGAGAGGGATTGGCGTGGACCGTGCTAGTGGACCGGTTCTAAGTCACTACTGGTGTTCACCAGAGCCCGCCGCAAAGCGGGATGGTCTTGCTGCGGCGGTAGTGACCAGGTCGTATCCACTAGCAACGGCTCAACCTCTCTGACTGCTGAAGATAGGCACGGTACAAGGGAGTAGACAGAAGCAAGGTCGGACGTAGCAGAAGGTCGGGGCAGGCAGCAAGGATCGTAGTCAATAAGGTAATAGCAGGAGGTCAAGTACACAGTATGGACAAACACAGTAACGCTTTCACTAGGCTCTAAGGCAACAAGATCCGGCAGGGGAGTGCAGGGGCAGAGATCAGATATAGTCTGGGAGCAGGTGGAAGCCAATTAAGCTAATTGGGCCAGGCACCAATCATTGGTGCACTGGCCCTTTAAGTCTCAGGGAGCTGGCGCGCGCGCGCCCTAGAGAGCGGAGCCGCGCGCGCCAGCACATGACAGCAGGGGACGGGAACGGGTAAGTGACCTGGGATGCGATTCGCGAGCGGGCGCGTCCCGCTGTGCGAATCGCATCCCCGACGGCCATGACAGTGCAGCGCTCCCGGTCAGCGGGACCGACCGGGGCGCTGCGGAGAGAGAGACGCCGCAAGCGCTCCGGGGAGGAGCGGGGACCCGGAGCGCTAGGCGTAACAGTCATTTAGCCACTATATGTTCTCCTCATGCTGCTGCCACCTCCACACTGTGTCATTCAGCCACTATACTATCTCCTCATGCTGTCACCACGTCCACGCTGTGTCATTAAGCCACTATATGGGCTCCTCATACTGATGCCACCTCCAGGCTGTGTCAGTCAGCCACTATATGGTCTCCTCATACAGAGGCCACCTCCAGGCTCTGTCATTGTGCCGATCTGCGACAGTGATTCTAATAGCGACGCCTCTTATCTGCATGTCATACTGAATAACAGTATTATTTCACTTACCCAGCACACACCCTATGGGTGTTACAGCAAGACAAAGTGTTCTACACCTCTCTTGAGGCTCTCTGTAGGCCAGAAATAGCTGTTTTTAATAGCAATTCGCTGCAAAAAATTCAGACCAAAACAAATTTTGTGGGAAAATTCGACAAATCGGCTAAATCACATTTTTTAATTGGCTAATTTGCAATGCCTATTGCTTTATACACACATATTCAAGTTTGCTTCTAAAAGCATTTATGCATTTAGGAAATGTAAACCTGACATTTATATACCACAATACTGCAAACTTTATTGTGACATTTTCAATGGTATGTGATTGCATACCAGATACATCTGTATAAAGGTATTCCGTTCATTGATGGTGACATTGGCTTTCACTATACAACATTTTGATGTGTCTTTTGCTAAGAGGTCATCTATAAGTATTCTTAGTGCACTGTTTTTAAAACAGAGTGTCTCCAGCTGTTGGGAGCATGCTGGGAGTTTAGCAACATCTGGAGACATGCTTTCTTAAAACACTGCCTTAGGCTATGTTCACATTTCAAGAATGTTCCACGGAAAATCGCACAGACATTCTGGAGACTGCAAGCAACGGCAGTACATGCCGTCGCTAAGACCGCATGAGAATGCATTCCGTGCAGAGTCTGCAGAAAGAATAAACAGGTTATTTTTTTTTGTCAGAAACATCTGGCGAAGAAAGTCTGCTATGTGCGCAGCCAAGCAGAATATGTGAACATGGACTTAAGGTAGGGTCACACAGTGCTTCTGCAGCTTATGCGCTGCCGCCATTTACAAGTTGCCGGCAGTCATAGAGAAACTGCAGTATTTGCTCTGCAGTTGCTCTATGACTGCCGGCAGCGCATCTGCAGCACCAAATATACTGCAGATGCGCTTACGGATAGGGTCTATCCTTAAGGTAATAATCTTGCAAAGAAAAACTGAATAATGCTACCTATCAACTGAGTCATCTGTATTCCATGTGAATGTCCTCAGGTATTATATTTTGGAAAAACATAAAAAAAAAATGAATAACAAAAATACAAAGGAAAATGTATCCCATCAAGATAATCTAAAAGTTTACATATCAAAATCTCTAAAACACAACAAGGAAAGCTGTATAATTATTTATTTTACCGAGAAACTTCAGAATGATTAATTAAAACAGAAAAGAAAAGGGGAAAAAACAAGAAAAAATAAAGAGAACACTTAACTCCTTAAGGACCCAGCCAATTTTCACTGTAGGACCCGGGCATTTTTTGCACATCTGACCATTGTCAATTTAAGCATTAATAACTTTAGGATGCTTTTACCTTTCATTCTGATTCCGAGAATGTTTTTTCATGACATATTCTACTTTATGTTAATGGTAAAATTGTGTCAATACTTGTATCATTTCTTGGTGAAAAATTTCAAAATTTGATGAAAAAATTGAAAATGTTGCATTTTTTAAACTTTGAAGCTCTCTGCTAATAAGGAAAATTAATATTCGAAATAAATTATCTATTGATTCCCATATACAATATGCCTACTTTATGATTGCATCATAAAGTTGACATGTTTTTACTTTTGGAAGACATCAGAGGGCTTCAAAGTATAGCAGCAATTTTCCAATTTTTCACAAAATTTTCAAAATCTAAATTTTTCTGGGACCAGTTCTGTTTTGAATTGGATTTGAAGGGCTTTCATATTAAAAATACACCATAAATGACCCCATTATAAAAACTGCACCCCTCAAAGTATTCAAAATGACATTCAAAAGGTTTGTTAACCCTTTAGGTGTTTCACAGTAATAGCAGCAAATTGAAGGAGAAAATTCAAAATCTTAATTTTTTACACTGGCATGTTCTTGTAGACCCAGTTATTGGATTTTTACAAGGGGTAAAAGGAGATAAATCTTCCTAAAATGTGTAAACCAATTTCTCTCGAGTAAGCAAATACCTCATATGTGTATGTCAAGTGTTATGCAGGCGCAGTAGAGAGCTCAGAAGGGAAGGAGCGACAGTGGGATTTTGGAGAGGGAATTTTGATTAAATGGTTTTTGGAGGGCATGTCACATTTAGGAAGCCCCTATGGTGCCAGAACAGCAAAAAAACAACAACAAAAAAAACAACACATGGCATACTATTTGGGAAACTACATCCCTCAAGGCACGTAACAAGGGGTCCAGTGAGCCTGAACACCTCACAAGTGTTTGACGACTTTTCGTTAAAGTTGGATATGTAAATTTTTTTTTCCACTAAAATGCTGGTTTTCCCTCAAATTTTACATTTTTACAAGAGATGATAGGACAAAATGCCCCCAAAAATTTGTAACCCCGTCTCTTCTGAGTATGGAAATACCCCATGTGTGACGCACTACAATGCTCAGAAGAGGAGAAGCGCCATTGAGCTTTCGGAGACAGAATTTTGAAAGGGTTTTGGAGGGCATGTTGCATTTAGGAAGCCATTATGGTGCCAGAACAGCAAAAAAAAAAAAAAAGAAAAAACACATGGCATACTGTTTTGGAAACTACACCCCTCAAGGAACACAGCAAGGGGTACAGTGAGCCTTAACACGCCACAGATGTTTGATGACTTTTTGTTTAAGTCGGATGTGTAAATGAAAAAAAAATTTTTTTTTACTAAAATGCTAGTTTTTCCCCAAATTTTACATTTTTCCAAGGGGTAATAGGAGAAAATTACCCCCAAAATTTGTAACCCCATTTCTTCTGAGTATGGAAATACCCAATGTGTGGACGTCACGTGCTTTGCTGGCGCACTACACTGCTCAGAAGAGGAGGAGCGCCATTGAGCTTTTGGAGACAGAATTTGGTTGGAATAGAAGTCGGGGGCCATGTGCGTTTACAAAGCCCCCCGTGGTGCAAGAACAGTGGAACCCCCCCACATGTGACCCCATTTTGGAAACTAAACCCACACTGAATTTAATAAGGGGTGCCGTGAGTATTTACACCCCACTGACGTTTGACAGATCTTTGGAACAGTGGGCTGTGCAAATGAAAAATTACATTTTTCATTTTCACGGACCACTGTTGCAAAAATCTGTCAGACACCTGTGGGGCGTAAATGCTCACTGCACCCCTTATTATATTACATGAGGGCTGTAGTTTCCAAAATGGGGTCACATGTGGGGGGGTCCATTGTTCTGGCACTATGGGGGCTTTGTAAACACATGCGACCTTTAATTCCGGACAAATTTTCTCTTCAAAATCTCAATGGTGCTCCTTCTCTTCTGAGCATTGTAGTGCGCCAGCAGAGCCCTTTACATCCACATATGGGGTATGTTCTTACTCAGAAGAAATGAAGTTACAAATTTTGGTGGGCTTTTTTCCTATTTCCCCTTGTGAAAATGAAAAATTTAGGGTAACGCCAGCATTTTAGTGAAAAATGTTTCCATTCAACTTTGAAGAATTTTCATTAAACACCTGTGGATTGTTAAGGCTCACTATACCCCTTGTTATGTTCCATGAGGGGTGTAGTTTCCAAAATGGGGTCACATGTGGGTATTTATTTTTTTGCGTTTATGTCAGAACCGCTGTAAAATCAGCCACCCCTGTGTAAATCACCAATTTAGGCCTCAAATGTACATAGTGCTCTCTCACTCCTGAGCCTTGTTGTGCGCCTGCAGAGCATTTTACGCCCACATATGGGGTATTTTCGTACTCAGGAGAAATTGCATTACAAATTTTGGGGGTCTTTTTTTCCTTTTAACACTTGTGAAAATAAAAAGTATGGGGCAACACCAGCATGTTAGTGTAATTTTTTTTATTTTTTCCCACTAACAGGCTGGTGTAGCTCACAACTTTTCCTTTTCATAATGGGTAAAAGGAGAAAAAGCCCCACAAAATTTGTAGTGCAATTTCACCTGAGTACGGAAATACCCCATATGTGGCCCTAAAATTTTTCCTTTAAATACGACAGGGCTCTCAGCATGCCTGGACAGTCAGTGGCTGTCCGGAAATGCTGGGAGTTGTTGTTTTGCAACAGCTGGAGGTTCCGTTTTGGAAACACTGCCGTACAATAAGTTTTTCATTTTTATTGGGGGGGGGGGGGACAGTTAAAGGGGTGTATATGTTGTGTTTTACCCTTTATGTGTTAGTGTAGTGTAGAGTAGTGTTTTTAGGGTACATTCGCACTGGCAGAGGTTTACAGTGAGCTTCCCGCAAGAAACTTGCTCTGTGGCGAAAAACTTTCCGAAGCTCATATTTGAAGCAGGAAACTTACTGTAAACCTGCCCGTGTGAATGTACCCTGTACGTTCACATGGGGGGGGGGGGGAAGCTCCAGCTGTTTCAAAACTTTAACTCCCAGCATGTACTGACAGACCGTGCATGCTGGGAGTTGTAGTTTTGCAACAGCTGGAGGCACACTGGTTGGAAAACCTTCAGTTAGGTTCTGTTACCTATCTCAGTATTTTCCAACCAGAGTGCCTCCAGCTGTTGCAAAACTACAACTCCCAGCATGTACTAATGCTGGGAGATGTAGTTATGCAACAGCTGGAGGTACGCAACTACAACTCCCAGCATGCAGAGACAGCTGTTTTGGCATGCTGGGATTTGCAGTTTTGCAACATCTGGAGGGCTACAGTTAGAAACCACTGCACAGTGATCTCCAAACTGTGGACCTCCAGATGTTGCAAAACTACAAATACCAGAATGCCCAGAAAGCAAACAGCTGGGTGGGCATGCTAGGAGTTGTAGTTTTGCAAGATCTATAATGCTACAGTATGGAGATCACTGTGCAGTGGTCTCTAAACTGTAGATTATCAGCTGTTGCAAAACTGCAAATCCCAGCATGCCCAAACAGCTCTCTGGGCATGCTGGGAGTTGTAGTTTTGCAACATCTGGAGGGCTACAGTGTGGAGACCACTGTATAGTGGTCTCAAACTGTAGCCCTCCAGATGTTGCTAGGAAACTCACCGGCTTCCGTAGGATCCAGGGAGCCAGCCGCACGACATGCCGCCCGCGCCGATCACCGCAGACGATCGCGTCCCGCAGTCTCAACCGATGGGTAAGTGACCTTCGGCGCCCGGTCCCCTTTGGTTTCCCCATCCTGCCCCGCCTATTGTAGGTGTGCAGAACAGGGAAAACCAAAGTTAACCCCGCCACCCCCGATCTGCTATTGGTCGTCGCTTTTGACGACCAATAGCAGGGATAGGAGGGGTGGCACCCCTGCCACCTCACTCCTATCCCTTCAGGGGGATCGTAGGTGTCTTGGACAACCGCGATCCCCCTTATATTACGGGTCACCGGGTCACCATAGACCCGTATGACCCGGAATAGGTGCAAATCGCAAGTGTGAATTCACTTGCGATTTGCGCCGATCGCCGACATGGGGGGGGGGGTCTGATGACCCCCCTGGGCATTTGCACGGGGTGCCTGCTGATCAATATCAGCAGTCACCCCGGTCCGGTCCCCGCCCGGCAGGCGGCGGGGACCGAAATTCCCACGGACGTACATGTATGTCCTGGATCCTTAAGACCCAGGGTGTCAGGACGTACCGGTACGCCCGGGGTCCTGAACAGGTTAAACATCACAATGTAACTCCAAGTCAATGACACTTCTGTGAAATCACAGTGTCCACTCAGGAAGCAACACTGATTGACAATCAATTTCACATGCTGTTGTGCAAATGGAACAGACAACAGGTGGAAATTATAGGCAATTAGCAAGACACCCCCAATAAAGGAGTGGTTCTGCAGGTGGTGACCACAGACCCCTTCTCAGTTCCTATGCTTCCTGGCTGATGTTTTTGTCACTTTTGAATGCTGGCGGTGCTATCACTCTAGTGGTAGCATGAGACAGAGTCTACAATCCACACAAGTGGCCGCACAGCCCTTTATGTGCTTGCCAGAGGTAGCCTGACTGCCATTAGGTACCGAGATGAGATCCTCAGACCCATTGTGAGACCATATGCTGGTGTGGTTGGCCCTGGCTTCATCCTAATGCAAGACAATGCTAGACCTCATGCGGCTGGAGTGTGTCAGCAGTTCCTGCAAGAGGAAGACATTGATGCTATGGACTGGCCCGCCCGTTCCCCAGACCTGAATCTGACTGATCGCATCTGGGACATCATGTCTTGCTCCATCCACCAATGCCATGTTGTACCACAGACTGTCCAGGAGTTGGCGGCCGCCACCTCATCAAGAGCATGCCCAGGCGTTGTAGGGAGGTCATACGGGCACGTGGAGGCCACACACACTACTGAGCCTCATTTTGACTTGTTTTAAGGACATTACAAATTGGATCAGCCTGTAGTGCGGTTTTCCACTTTGATTTTGAGTGTGACTCCATATCCAGACCTCCATAGGTTGATAAATTTGATTTCCATTGATAATTTTTGTGTGATTTTGTTGTCAGCACATTCAACTATGTAAAAAAGAAAGTATTTCATACGATTAGTTCATTCAGATTTAGGAATTGTTATCTTAGTTGTGTTATCTCCTTGTGCTGGACCTCCCAATGAACTCAGCAGTGTGCTTTTGTATTTTTTTGCCATGACAGTGTGCACCTGTGTATATATTTCTTTATCTGTGCCAGTTGTGCTGACCTATTTTTTTTTTTTTTTTTTTTTTTTTTACAAAGCCAAAATTGTATCAAGCGAAAATAAGAACTGGAAGTCCTTGTCTCTTAATTAAAAATTTTTCTTTAATTCACATAAAATTCTAAACTGCAGAGGTGCTTACTCCCACTGGATAAATAGAATACATTATTAGCATTGAATACATTGTATAATTAAGCTTTATTGTAAGTGATCAGACATATTTTCTATATACAGGACATAAAGTGGACCCCATTACACCATAGTCATCATCTGTATCTATAACAAGGGGACATCAATGACTATATTCATAACAAAGGGGCATCCTCTACATCTAGAGGAAAGAAGGTCCTACACAGCACAGACAGGGGTTCTTTACTGTTAGAGCAGTGAGACTATGGAACTCTTTGCCAGAGGAAGTGGTCATGGTGAACACAATAATAAAAAGGGCCTGGATGCATTCCTGGAGAGCAATAATGTTACAGGTTATAGATACTAGATCTATAGGCACAGAATGTTGATCCGGGGATTTATTCTTATTGCCATATTTAGAGTCGAAAAGGATTTTCCCCCCTACTTTGGGGCAATTGGCATCAGCCTCAAAAATATTTTTTTCCCTTCCTCTGGATCACCACAGTAGGGACACGATAGGGATATCGGTCAACCTTGATGTATTACGGTCTTTTTTCAACCTTGAGATATATAACTATGTATCTATATCTATGTGAGACATATACATTAAAGGGGATCTGTCATCTCCAGATCATACAGAGGTCCAAGTGTCAAAGAGGGTGTACTAAGGATACATGCCTCCTCTCTCCCCCACCCCTCCCTGCCCTTTATTATTGACATGCACAGCTGGAAGAGGAGCTCTATGTGTTAATCAAAAAAAAGGGGGGGGGGGATGACCATCCTGTGGTTTAGCACAACCTCTTTTGACTCTTATGTTCTGAGCATGATCCAGAGCTGACAAATTCCCTTGAATGAGCATGAGGACAGTTCAGGTATTCGAGCATCAAGACTTGAACAGCATGAGGTCACATTTAGAGGCAAGCATTTTTCCCATATTACGTTTATGGAAAAATAAACTTAGAAAGGGTGAAATCATGTGTTAACTTTATAATTGGAATAATTCCACAGTCTTAGAATTAAGTGCATAACTTCACATCATTTTGAAAGCATTGCTTATATATTATGTACTATTTTATTACAATACTATTAATGTGTTCTGCTTTCTGGCAAAGGTGTGACCCTGCTGTTGAATGTAAACAGATCACTGTTCATTGTTCCTGGTTCATACGTCATTGAATTAGAAATAAGTAAAATATTTAGACCTTCATTTTCTTTAGAAATTCATATCTAATTCATATATAAGCATAAAATGTGTGGCATACCCATAAAAAGTGGGGAAAAAAAGCTATCTTGCTACATTTGGGAGTTTCCTTTTTTATGCAGTGCACTTCATGGTAAAACTTAATCTTAATTTTGTCAATATGATTTAAACAATACCCATATTTACATGGCTTTTCTATTATTGTACTACTTGTTAACAAAATAAGTATGTTTAAAATGGCCCCATTCTGACCCCGATAACTGTTATTTTTCCATATACGGGGCTGTATGAGGGCTCATTCTTTTGTGCCGTGGTCTGTAGTTTATATTGATACCATTTTGTTTCAGGGGACTTTTTGATCACTTCTTACTTATTTTTTTTCTGATATATGCTGTGACCAGGAATCAGAAATTCTGGTGTTTGGTATTATTTTACATTTACGATACCAAACATGTTTGTTTTTAAAACATTTTTTATTTGTAAAATTGAAGAAGGGGAATGATTAACATTAGGGACTTTTTGGTATTGTTTTTAAAACAAAAACATCTTTTTTTTACACTTTTTAATTCCCCATAGGGGACTATTATAAGCAATCATTAGATTGCTTTCACTGTTCAATGCTGATCATCCACGGACCAGTGATATCGACACTCTGCTTGTACAGTCTGCCTGTATAAGGAGAGCGACAATTGGCAAAACAGAAGTAAGGCTGGGTTGACACTACGTTTTCTCCCATACGGGAGCGCATACGGCAGGGGGGAGCTAAAACCTCGCGCTCCCGTATGCCTTCGTATGCGCTCCCGTGTGTCATTCATTTCAAGGAGCCGGCCGGAGTGAAACGTTCGGTCCGGTCGGCTCATTTTTGCGCCGTATGCGCTTTTCCCCCGGACCTAAAACTGTGGTCAACCACGGTTTGAGGTCCGGTCGTAAAAGCGCATACGGCGCAAAAATGAGCCGACCAGACCGAACGTTTCACTCCGGCCGGCTCATTGAAATGAATGACACATGGGAGCGCATACGAAGGCATACGGGAGCGCGAGGTTTTAGCTCCCCCCTGCCGTATGCGCTCCCGTATGGGAGAAAACGTAGTGTGAACCCACTCTAAGCAGGAGACCTGTGGCCTTAACTCATCACACCCATGGTGCAGGGGTTGAGTGAGTCCCCCGAACCGATGAGCATCTTTCACCCCTTAAAGACCACAGGTTTTTTCATTTTTGCACTTTCCACTTCACCTTCTAAAAATCCTAACACTTTCAATTGTTCACCTACAGACACATATGAGGGCTTGTTTTTTTGTGCCACCCTTCTAATTACATCAATAATTTCACAACAAAATGTATGGTGAAAGAAAAAAAATCTTTGTGGGGCAAAATTGGAAAAAAAAAAACCATTTTGTAATTTTGGGGGCTTTTGATTCTGCACAGTACATTTGTCGATAAAAATGATAACATATCTTTATTCTGTAGGTCCATACGATTAAAATGCTATCCATCTTATATAGGTTTTATTTTGTTTTACTTCTTTTAAAAAGTTATAACCTTTTGCACCAAAATTAGTAAAAATTAATTTAGAAAATGTTCTCTTTTGACCTCTATAACATTTTTATTTTTCTATATACAGGAATGTGTGAAGGCTAATTTTTAGCACCGTGATCTGTAGAAGTAGACTTTGGAATTTTTTACGTGTACCCCATTGACCGCCGTACAGTTTAGATAAAGTTATATTTTTATATTTCGGACATTTCTATACGCGGCTTTACCACAAATGTTTATGTTAATTTTTGTTTACATTTTTTTATTGAATGGGAAAAGGGGGGGGGGGGGGGTGATTCAAACTTTTATTAGGAAAGGGGTTAAATCACATTTACTACCTTTTTTGTTTTGTTTTTAACACAATTTTTTAGTCCCCATAGGGGAATATTACATGTAATCCTTAGATTGCATACACTGAACAATGTTATGCCATAACACAGAATTGATCAGTGTTATTGGTGCTCGACTGCTCCAGCCTGCTTAGGGACAGATCAGATGGCAGGGAGGCAGGTAAGGGCCCTCATGCAGTCTTCTCAGCTGTTCGGGATGCCACACTTTCACTGTGGTGGTCCTGAACAGCCAGCTGAGTGAGCTGGAATGACTTTTCTCACCGCAATCAACTTTAATTCTTGCATCTAATGGGTTAATATCGGACATCAGCCCGATTGGCAATGTCCGGCACTAGCCGTGGGTCCTAGTCGCTGATAGCAACCTGGACCCACAGGGTATGTGTTAGGATTCAGCAGGCTGGATGTCCATCCTCTGTGTTAGCGAGGGATTGGCGTGGACCGTCTCGGTGGACCGGTTCTAGGTTGCTACTGGTATTCACCAGAGCCCGCCGCAAAGCGGGATGGTCCTGCTGCGGCGGTAGCAACCAGGTCGTATCCACCGGCAACGGCTCAACCTCGCTGACTGCTGAGAAGGCGTGGGACAGAAGGACTAGACAGAGGCAAGGTCAGACGTAGCAGAAGGTCGGGGCAGGCGGCAAGGTTCGTAGTCAATGGAGATAGCAAGAGGTCAGGAACACTGGTAAGGCAAACACTGTAAACGCTTTCACTAAGCACAAGGGCAACAAGATCCGGCAAGGAAGGGAAGGGGAAGTGAGGTTATATAGACAGGTGCACAGGTGGAAGCTAATCAGACTGATTGGGCCAGGCACCAATCATTGGTGCACTGGCCCTTTAAATCTTAGAGAGCTGGCGCACGCGCGCCCTAAGGAGCGGAGCCCCGCGCGCCAGGACGTGACAGCCGGGGACCGGGACAGGTGAGTGACTTGTGATGCGATTCGCGAGCGGGCGCGTCCCGCTATGCAAATCGCATCCCCGCCGGCAGTGTCAGTGCAGCGCTCCCGGTCAGCGGTTCTGACCGGGGCGCTGCAGAGAGAGGAATGCCGGGAGCGCTCCGGGGAGGAGCAGGGACCCGGATCGCTCGGCGTAACAGTATGAAGCTTCATATAACGGGAGCGGGCAATGGATGTTAATGTGCGTCCACTGTCCTTGAGAAGTTGATGTTATCCTTTAGATTCCATGATCAATGACATTGATCACAGCATCTAAAGAGTTAATGGTGGACATGTCCGTTTTGAGTGGTGAGTCCTAGTTTTCCTTACTTATTACTTAGGGTATATTTACACAGTGTACAAAGAAGATTAAAAAAGCTCCAAAAGAAGTATAAAAGGAAACAGGGTTTCAAATTGACTTCAATGAGTAATGCTCAATAACAGTGCTGAAGAGGTGACATGTCACTTTCACAGATAAAAACAGTACAGCACTGCCCTAGGTGCTACACAACAGCAAAACCAGTGCATGGGCTTCATAATAGAGTGGTCAAATTGCAGCTCTGCAGTATGTGGTCACACATACTGCTGATCCAGTCTGTCCGTAGCATTGTATGTTGAGCATGGTCTCCTCAGTTACAATGGTTCAGAAAAGAGCATTGTATGACCAAGATATTGTTACGTGAGGCCATTACAAGTTAAGGGACAACTGTGATATAATAAAACACATGATACATGGTTGTCTTTTGAGCAGCAATGCATAATACCATCTCTTTTTGATAGATGTTCCATTCAGTAGTCTCGCCCTTATGTCTATCTATTAATCCAAACTATGGGAGTGGAAAACATAACTTAAATGATCTATTTTAAAAACCTCTTATAACTAAATGTCAAGACTTTGAAATGAACGACACCTCATTTTGGGGTTTCACTGACATTTTGGTTTACAGTAAGTATAAAATGAAAGAGGATGTCCTTCAAAAGTTCTACTGCCAATAATAACTTATGGATACCTTTAAACCATATGTTACTCCACCTGTAAAACCTATTATGTTTGGCTTTAAAAATTGACAGTAATGTCCCGCCTAGGATAAAAAGTTAAGCTGAACATCAAGTCATCTTTCAATTTTGCTTAACCAGAAATCATTAAAGGTCATTGGCCCAGATTTATTAAACTGTGCGAGAGAAAAAATAGAGTGATTTTCCAGCAGCAACCAATCACAGCTCAGGTTTCACTTTACCACAGCTCGTTAGCTGAGCTGTGATTGGTTGCTGAGGGGAAATCACTCTATTATTTCTCACACACAGTTTGATAAATCTGGGCCATTGTTCTTCAGGATAGAGAAGTGAGAGGATTTCAGAAGAGATGTTTTGTAAATAAAATACTAGAAACAATATGGTGTTTGGTCTAAAAATACTGTTAGTAACAGTGTTATGATACCTACCCATTGAGTGTGAAGGGATGTGTGCAGCATATTGATGTTGGCAAGAGATAAATGTATTCTAACCACATATTTCTGCAAGTACACGTTCTCAGAATCTTTGACCATTCATGGCTGATAATGGCACTAATATATATATATATATATATATATATATATATATATATATATAAATTGTGGTTCAGTTCGGTTTCAGTGATGTGGGATTTGAGAGATTTGAGTCTGCATCAATATTATTTATTCCTTTAAATTGGCATACATGCTGTCTTTTGAAGTCTCAGGGGCAGCTTTTACAGTTGCTTTTCCTATAATATGGGGCTAGATAAATTCTCTTGATGGCCAAGACAGGCATTTCGAAATGTACAGTCCCTCCATAGTCCCAAAAGTTTAGAATGTTAGTTACCCGAATGACAGTCATTAAGTTACTTGTCACATGCCCCCTCCAATCACTGGAAATAAATAAGAGAAGGGGTTTCTCTTATCTGATAACTCTAATGCTTCAGGATAAGCAAGTGTAAAATTCTTAAACAATTGCAGTAACCTAGTAGTGTTGTTCTACCAATAGACTATCAATAGACACAACTCTACTGAAGACATATCAGTTGTAGGGCACAGGACCCTATTTGCCTGGTAGAAGTTCTCTGTCCTCCATATGTGGTAAGATGTCTTTAAGGTGACCCCACGTTCCTGTCATGCCACTGCAAAATATTTCCTCTGTTAAGCCAAAGCAGAGGTTTGCAATATATAATCTATTAGATACTAGCTGAGTATCCGGCATTGCCCTGTTTTTCCTTCCTAATCCTTGTTGTGGAGGAAAATCAACAGAGGAAGCTTTTCACTTCATATCCCGTCCTCATATATTGTTGTCATATCCCGACCCCATATCCTGACATAATTTCCCTACCTCCTATCCCATCCTCCTTTCCAGTCCTCCTATCCCATCCTCCTTTCTCGACCTCATATCCCATCCTCCTTTCTCGACCTCCTATCCCATCCTCCTTTCGCGACCTCCTATCCCATCCTCCTTTCTCAACCTCCTATCCCGACCTCCTATCCTGTCCTAATTTCCCGTCCTCCTTTCTTGACCTCCTATCCCGACTTCCTATCCCATCCTCCTTTCTTGTCCTCCTATCCCGTCCTCCTTTCTCGACCTCCTATCCCGTCCTCCTTTCTCGACCTCCTATCCCGTCCTCGTTTCTCGACCTCCTATGCCGACCTCCTGTCCCATCCTCCTATCACATCCTCCTATCTCCACCTCCTATCACAACCTCCTATCCCGACCTCCTAACCCATCCTCCTATCTCATCCTCCTATCCCGACCTCCTATCCTGACCTCCTATCCCGTCCTCATATCCCGTCCTACTTTCTCGACCTCCTATCCCGTCCTCCTTTCCCGTCCTCCTTTCTCGACCTCCTATCCCGACCTTCTATCCCATCCTCCTTTCTTGTCCTCCTATCCGTCCTCCTTTCTTGACCTCCTATCCCATCCTCCTTTCTCGACCTCCTATCCCGTCCTCCTTTCTCGACCTCCTATCCTGACCTCCTGTCCCATCCTCCTATCCCATCCTCCTATCTCGACCTCCTATCACGATCTCCTATTCCGACCTCCTATCCCATCCTCCTATCTCATCCTCCTATCTCGACCTCCTATCCCAACCTCATATCCCGATCTCCTATCCTGACCTCCTATCCCGTCCTCATATTCCAACCTCCTATCTCGACCTCCTATCCCGACCTCCTATCCCAACCTCCTATCCCGGCCTCCTATCCCGACCTCATATCCCGACACGTAATATGTGTACCAGGTATTGAAATATCTCCAGCTGTACGGAAGTTATCATTTCCCATTGATTTGCATTGGACTTTAAACAAAAACCCAGACCCCCCACAAATGGGGGTAGTTAAGGGTGAAATTAACTATCCTATATTTTAAGTGGACATTTAAGTAACATGCGACCAAGTATTATCAAAATATCTCTAGCCATTTGGAAGTTATGCAGTAACATAAATTTCCCATAGACTTGTATGGGACTTTAAACAAAAACCCTGCCCCTGGCAAATGGGGGTGAGTAAGAGTTAAATGACCTATCCTATGTTTGTTGTTGACATATAAGTAACATGTGTGCCAAGTTTCATGTTAATATCTTCAGCCGTTTGGACGTGATGCTGGAACATACACACACATACACACACACACATTGGCCCTCATTTACTATTGAAAACCGACATGCTTTGTCGGGTTGTGCGCTAGATTCTGTCACATTGGGGGGTATGTATGAAGCTTTTTACCCTGTTTTTTTGTCTGTGATTTGTCGCAATTTTTCCTTTATGACTTTTTTGTCGACAAACAATTGCGCCAAATGGTTTAGAACAAAATCACTGATTTCACTTTGTTAGTCGTGATTTCAGTTACAATCATTCTTTGGTCTGGAATTAATTAATTGCGACTTTTCGATTTGGCACAAGTTTAGGCGCAAATACCTTCATTTAGGCGCAAATCTACACCATGAATAAAGTGACAGAGAAAATAGCTACAATAATAGAACGTCCCAAAGTCAGATTTACTGCCTGGAATTCTGGGGTCTGCGCCTTTTGTAGGGCTACATTTTGGAGCAAATATGCTCCATTTGACGCAAAAAAACATACATAAAATCACACATTGCTACACCATTATTGATACATGTCCCCCATTGTGCCAGAAATTCTGTCTGTGCTAGAATTTGTGTCAGAATTTAAAAAACCCTGACTAACTCTCCATTTTGCTAAGAATATTCAGGAAAGGGGCATGGTCGTCTGAAAAGGGGCATGGTCTCCAAAAAGGGGCGTGTCAAAGACATGTTCACAAAAACCCAACATATTTACTAAGGTTTCCACATAAAATGTGGTGGATTTCAGCTGAGGAAAACCCGACAGATCAGAGCATATGTAAAAAAAAGCAAAGTGTAGGGAAAGTGGAAAATGTAGGGAAATCTTAGTAAATACCGTGGAAAATAAATTGTAGGGAATTAAAACCCACAAAGAAACCTACAAAACACTCTTAGTAAATCAGGGCCATTGAGTTTTATATATATAGATAGAGGGTGGCTACACACAAGATTACACCATTTTACAGGCACTGGAAAGAATAGAGGTACACAAAACTTTGTATCTTGAAGGTAAAGGGGTTGTCAAGGGAATAAATATATACATAGGGGGAGATTTATCAAAACCTGTATAAAGGAAAAGTTGCCCAGTTGCCCATAACAACCAAACAAATCGCTTCTTTCATTTTGTAGAGGCCTTGTTAAAAATGAAAGAAGTGAGCTGATTGGTTGCTATGGGCAACTGGGCAACTTTTCCTCTGCACAGGTTTTGATAAATCTCCCCCATACAGTATATATGGTTAGTAGCTGGGCCAGTGGTCTACCTTGGCCAATATCTTGGCTGTGGGAACAATGTCACAGGATCAAGGAAGAAGCAGAATGCTTTTATTAGATAACTTTACAATACATTTCAATCCCAACTTGAGAGCTTTGTCAGTTTCTATAGAGCACCTGATGAAGAACTCAAGTCGTGATCGAAATGTGTTGTGCAGTTATCTAATAAAAGTATTTCTGAATTAATTTCAAGATACATAGGGCGGAGGGGCATTCAATTAGACCAGTATCTCACACATTGGTCTTAAGCAATCCCCTGACAGTACATGATCTCAAAAAACACCTCAGGCTGCCCGTGCAATCTCATTGACATCTATGCCATCTTAGAGCTGGCATACATTTCCGCTACAATTTACACCTGTTTGAAGCCATAATGAATTTGAAGGCGTCATGAATTTTGCACGCGCATGATGACATGCCCATTCACAAGATACCAAGCCACTTTGTGCCATGCTTTGACCACTTGGTGAGCAAAGCAGGTGCCTTTCCAAAAATTAGCAATTTAAAAAAAATATATATGTCAAATGCAGGGATGATAAATCCCCCGAAAGTATTGTAAGTGTTAGGATATCTATTTGTTCCAGCACCCACAATGAGGGGTAATCTCTCGCATTTTCAGTTGCTTAATTATCCCTTAGTTTTATTTCATTTTTCTTTTTTTAATAACAAAAAAGATAATATACAATTTTTCCCTTCATTCCCATAGAGCCCATGCCCACTGAGGAAATACTGCACGTAAATTGTGAAATCCATGATGCCTGCATTTGGTTACTTTGTGCTGTCATAAATCATAGTCCCATTCAATCAATCTTTTGGAAGAATCAAATTTCACATCAGAATTTCTGCTATGGAACTTCATGTAAAGTGAGCTGTAAGCGGAATTCACTCAGAATTAATTCTTAGAGGATAGTCGGCAGTGTAGTATGATGTGTCATCGTGGCAATCTCATAATGATTTACTTATCCCTATAGTGTACTTGTCACTTAAAATTTTTTGAAATGTCCTAGCAACATGTCTAAATTTTTAATCGACGTGGGTCTGAGTGTTCAGACTTTTGCCGATCAGGAGAACAATCCAGGAGAAATCCCCGCTGCCGCTCGGTCCTCTCCCTGTTTTGTTTCACATGATCAAACTGCACACCATAGACATACATTATTAAACCATCTCCATCATGTTACACCGAGCCTGGAGAGAACGAGCTGAGTGCATAATTCTTCCGGCACATTCTGAGCAGTGGAGGTCTGGACCGCCGCTGATGCAAACTTTTGATATCTCGCTATCTTTTGATATCTCACATTGCAGATGTTTTTCCAAATGACAGTGCCAATTTAAAACTAACTATAAGTGCATCTAATGAAAACACAATGATACTATAAATGCCATAATGTAACAATGCTTAAGCCAAAAACAAAACTGGAATATGCTGAAGACAATAAGATTCATGTAAGGCAGAAACAAGAGTATTTCTTTCCATTACAGTTTGCATAAATATAATATTCCAGTTAAAATGACTAAGAGCTTTGTAATTTTCAACCATACGGCAAATAGATTCACACAGGAACCTCATGTACAATTGTAATGATGTCACAGAGCAAAGGTCTCAGCTAACCCATGTCTGGTTAGGAGATAGATTATCTGTCTAATATGCTAAAACACAGAGATTAAAAATGTCACATAAATCAAAACAAAGCAATTGCTATATTTAGCGTACAGCGCAACTGATGTCATGCTTGGCTTGCAAAAACTTCTGCTAGACTGTTTAAGCGTAATGTTAATTTCAAATACATAAATAAGTCACGGTTTCCTTTCGTTTACTTATCAAACAGAATATTAATGGAGTTCTCTAACCCTGGTCATTTCTTTATTTTGGGTTACAACAGTTATTCATTAAAACATGAGTATACTGGTTTTCCATAAAAAAAAAAAAAAGGTAACTCAGACAATATTTGCTTAGATTTTGACATTTAGTAGAAGAACAAATTATCTAAAGAGGCACAGAAGCTAATTGGTGACTTTCACATAAAGAGACACAGTTTTCTCAGTTGCTAAAACATAAACAGGGATATAACAGCAAAGTTAGGTTCAGGATATTGTTTTCCTCATAAGTGCCTATTTCTAGTCTGTTTTACTTCACATCCATTTGGTTTTTCCCTACTTCTGCCAGGAGAATACTTTCTTTTATCACTCTCTGATCAAAAGAGTACCAACCCAGATTCACTTCAGTGCTCCATAGGCTTTTCACTTTCTTTTACTACAGTCACCACAAGGATTTATTAACCCCTTAAGGACCGGAGGTTTTTCCGTTTTTGCATTTTCGTTTTTTGCTCCTTGCCTTTAAAAAATCATAACTCTTTCAAATTTACACCTAAAAATCCATATGATGGCTTATTTTTTGCGCCACCAATTCTACTTTGTAATGACGTCAGTCATTTTGCCCAAAAATCTATGGTGAAGCGGGAAAAAAAATCATTGTGCGACAAAATTGAAAAAAAAAACGCTGTTTTGTAACTTTTGGGGGCTTCCGTTTCTACGTAGTACATTTTTCGGTAAAAATGACACCTGATATGTATTCTGTAGGTCCATACGATTAAAATGATACCCTACTTATATAGGTTTGATTTTGTCGGACTTCTGGAAAAAATCATAACTACATGCAGGAAAATTAATACGTTTAAAATTGTCATCTTCTGACCCCTATAACTTTTTTATTTTTCCGTGTATGGGGCGGTATGAGGGCTCATTTTTTGCGCCGTGATCTGAAGTTTTTAACGGTACCATTTTTGCATTGATAGGACTTATTGATCACTTTTTATTCATTTTTAAATGATATAAAAAGTGACCAAAAATGCACTATTTTGGACTTTGGAATTTTTTTGCGTGCACGCCATTGACCGAGCGGTTTAATTAATGATATATTTTTATAATTCGGACATTTCCGCACGCGGTGATACCACATATGTTTATTTTTATTTTTATTTACACTGTGTTTTTTTTTTTATTGGAAAAGGGGGGTGATTCAAACTTTTAATAGGGGAGGAGTTAAATGATCTTTATTCACTTTTTTTTTTCACTTTTTTTTTGCAGTGTTATAGGTCCCATAGGGACCTATAACACTGCACACACTGATCTTCTATGTTGATCACTGGTTTCTCATAAGAAACCAGTGATCAACGATTCTGCCGGATGACTGCTCATGCCTGGATCTCAGGCACTGAGCAGTCATTCGGCGATCGGACAGCGAGGAGGCAGGAAGGGGCCCTCCCGCTGTCCTGTCAGCTGTTCGGGATGCCGCGATTTCACCGCGGCTATCCCGAACAGCCCACTGAGCTAGCCGGGATGCTTTCGGTTTCACTTTAGACGCGGCGTTCAACTTTGAACGCCGCGTCTAAAGGGTTAATAGCGCGCGGCACAGCGATCAATGCCGCGCGCTATTAGCCACGGGTCCCGGCCGTTGTTAGAGGCCGGGCCCGACCCGCTATGACGCGGGGCCACGCCGTGGCCCCGCGTTATAGATCGGGAGTGGACACATGACGTTCCAGTACGTCATGTGTCCTTAAGGGGTTAAAAGGGTATTCCAGTATTTTTTAGTTGACTATGCTACAGGGGCTGTAAAGTTAGTGTAGTTTATAATATAGTGTCTGTACCTGTGTGTGACTGTTTTCTCACAATTCTTCTGTAATTTTCCCTCCAATATTTATTTTTAGCAGCATACAAAATGACTGTTGTCTCAGATTTTTCTCAGCTTGCAATGCGGCCGAGACCTGACTCACTAGTCAGCTGATGACAGGGAGCCTGTCCGCTTCAATGGTTGGAGGGATCAATCTGCAAATAATGCAACAGCTGTAGGCACCCTGATTAAAAACCATACTGATTTGAATGGAAGCAGCTCATTTATGTTTCAATGGGTGGGGTGGCTGATGTGTGGGAGGGAGGACAATGGAATTGTTGGATTTGTAATCAAAAAAAGAAAAGTCAAACAGGAAATACAAGTTCACAAACAGCTAGCCACAGTGTTATGGTAATCTCACAACATAGCCATTTAGCCCCAAGACAAGCGCAAATCCTTCCTAAGCATGTCCATTACTGTCTGCTAGGTATGTACTAATATCACCTTATGGTGGATAAACCCTTTAATCTTACTTTCTATCCTCTTCCCAAAACAGCTGGGATACATGGTAACATCACTCAAAGTTTGATTAGCAGCAGCGCTATTGAGAACTTAATAAATCTGCTTAGTTGTGATCCACATGTACGTAGAAATAACAAATAGTAGATGTAATGTATACACCTTCTCCAGAGTATCGCACAATACTGTTATTCCTGAGAGTTGCGGAGCGTATTATACTATAAACCAGGAGAGTGTTACCTTTCACGCTGTCCGTGTCCACGTTCTGGTCCTGTTCCTCCAGTATGGGCTGGTTTGTATTGATGATTCGGATGTAGGTGAATGTCCGTGCAGCAGCAGGGAGATCTGCCCTGGCCGGCGGCGCCTCTACCTGTGTGCTGCGAAAGTGACAGAAACTGAGTCCCACAGCTGGGAGTGATGTTACTACAGATAGCTAGGTGGGCCAAAAAGGTTACTCCAACGGCATTTCGGAAAAAAAGTGTTTTTCTTCCTCAGGGATAGTCTGGCCTCCCGAGACTCAGCTATACATACCCTTCACTGTAGATTATCCAATATTTGAAGGATCATACTTATAAAAGGCTATGTGGTCATGTATCTATTTTTATCATAATAGATACTGTATGTAGGGTAATATCCATGGAACCTGAATGTCTTGGTGTAAAAAACCGCATACAAAAAATACACCATGGGAATAAAGCCATAGGAATCTTGAGGATAATTTTCCCTAATGTCCTAGAAATGAGAACATTTCAAAATCAACATTAAGGCCAAACGGAACCAATGTGTTTATGTTGAATATCCATCTGCCTTCGGCTTTGGATAGTTGAGATATATAGTCCCCTTCTCTCCAATGTGGATGTATACATTCAATCCCATAAAAATGGGATCCTTGGAAGGGTGCATTGTGTTTATCCATGTAGCGCTTGGACAAGGGGTGTCCCTGATATTTTCTCTCTATATTTTACCGATGTTCCCCAATACTTTTGGATAACAATCTTTTAGTAAGCCCTATGTATGTTTTACCACAAGGACAATTGAGGCCATATATAACACCCTTTGACTTGCAGTTGGTATGGGTATTTATTTTCTTCTCAAAGGTCCTATCTTTCTTTTTTACTGTCAATTTCGGTGTGGTTATTCCTCTAAGTTTTGTACATACGGCAGGGGAAAAATACCCCAATGTTTTTTATGATCTTTTTTAGAAAGAAACTATGAGAATTATAGGTAGTGATTATTAGTAATTTGACATTTTTTTCCCTGTACATTCAACAGCGTCTTGCATACTTATATTCTTTTCTTTTAGTAAGGAAATTCTGTACAGTTTATGTACATCATTTATTGTCTGAGTAAGAGTGTCAGTATCATAACGTTCATTTTCAAATTTTTTTTGTAACTCCTCGACTTCCTTCTTAAATTCATAGTCCTGTGTGCAGTTCCTGCGGAGTCTCACAACTTTGCTTCTGGATATATTTTCAAGTGACACGGGAGGTGACGGCTTGCGGTGTGGATAAAACTGCTACTATCGGTAGCTTTTTGGTAAGTTTTAGAGCACAAACCCCCATTTTCCACGTAAATAGTCAGATCTAAAACATTTATCTCAGTCTGACTTATTACCAGAGTGAAATTAAGATAAAATTCATTTTTATTTAAATTAGTTAACAACTCTTCAGATACGTGGACACACACTTACAAAAATGTGCATCAAAATTATCTACCTACTTAAAGGATAGGAAGCATATTTTACAAATTTTACAAGGTATTAAATGGGAATCTGATTTTATTTTAGGGACTTTGGAGGTCAAGCTGCTTCAAAATTCTTTTAAAATCAAGAACCGGAATTTTTATTTACAGCAATGGGGCATTGCCATGGGGACCAGATTTGCGCCAAGTTATTCAAATCTATATATGGGGTACTGTGAACAGCTTTCTATACAGCCTGGAGCCCACATACCAGCAAATCTGGTCCATTGGTGGCACTTCATAGATGACATCATTTTTCTATGGAAAGGGGATGAACTCAGTCTGACCGAGTTTTTAATTAATTTATATAAAAATGAATTTTATCTTAATTTCACTCCGGTAATAAGTCGGACTGAGATAATTTTGATCATCTGACCATTTATGTGGAAAATCGGGGTTTGTGCACTAAAACTTACCAAAAAGCTATAAATAGTAACAGCTTTATCCACACCACAAGCCATCGTGTGGCTTGAAAATATACCCAGAAGCCAATTTGTGAGACTATGTAGGAACTGCACACAGGACCTACAGAAAAATTTTGAAAATAAAGGTTATGATACTGACACTCTTCCTCAGACAATAAATAATGTACATACAGATTTTCCTTACTGAAAGATAAGAATATAAGTATGCAAGATGCCAGTGAAGGTATAGGGGAAAAACTGTCAAAATACCAATAATCACCACCTATAAGTCTCATACTTTATTTCTAAAAAAACATCATAAGAAAACATTGGGGTATTTTACAGGGTGATAGAATGATTGGGGAACTGCTCCCCAAAAATCCATCTTTTGTGTTCAGAAAAACACAGAATATAGGGAACATGGTGGTCCCCACAGTAAAAAATCCTAAAGGGAAAAAAACTACTACAAATAATAAAATCTTTTTTTTTCCCCTGCCGTATGTGCAAAGCGTGCAAACTTACAGGATTAACCAAATAAGAAAATAAATACCCATATCAACTGCAAGTCAAAGGGTGTTATATATGGCATCAATTGTCCTTGTGATAAAACATATATAGGGCATACTAAAAGATTGTTATCCAAACGTATTGGGGAACATCGGTAAAATATATAGAGAAAATATCAGGGACACCCCTTGTCCAAGCACTCCATGGATAAACACAATGCACCCTTCCAAGGATCCCATTTTTATGGGATTGAATGTATACATCCACATTGGAGAGGAGGGGACTATATATCTCAACTATCCAAAGCCGAAGGCAGATGGATATTCAACATAAACACATTGGTTCCGTTTGGCCTTAATGTTGATTTTGAAATGTTCGCCTTTCTAGGACAATAAGGAAAATTATCCTCAAGATTCCTATGGCTTTATTCCCATGGTGTATTTTTGTATGCATTTTTTTTACACAAAGACATTCAGGTTCCATGGATCTTACCCTACATACAGGATCTATTATGATAAAAATAGATACATGACCACATAGCCTTTTATAAGTATGAGCCTGCAAATATCGGATAATCTACAGTGAAGGGTATATATAGTCTCGGAAAGCCAGGGTATCCCTGAGGAAGGAAAATGCCTTTTTCCACAACCCCGTTAGAGTAACCTTTTTGGCCCACCTAGCTATCTGTAGTGACGTCACTCCCAGCTACAGGAATCAGCTCCTTTCGCAGCAGACAGGTAGAGACGCCGCCGGCCGGGGCAGATCTCCCTGCTGCTGCACAGACATTCACCTACATCCAGATCGTAAATACAAACCAGCCCATGCCGGAGGAACGGGACCGAAACATGGACAGTGTGAAAGGTAACATGCTCCTGGTTTATAGTATAATACGCTCCGCAACTCTTGGGAATAACAGTATTGTGCGATACTCTGGAGAAGGAGTATACATAATGAGGGGCATTTACTAATCTTTTACTATGTAGTCTGGTTTTTACCCTGTTTTTTTTTACTTCATTTTTGACTATGTGCGACAAATTTACTAAATTGTTGCACGGCATTAATAAATTTGGCACACATAGGCAAAAGTGGGAAATTTACTTAATGTAGTAGAAAAAATAGTCTGTTCCTTTTTCCTGCTGTCTGAATAGGTTTGGCTGCTAGGTTTCCTTCTGGATCTTTTGTTTTTGAGTTTTTTTTAGCTTTTTCACCACATCTAAATAATTCAATAACTAAATTGCAGTCATGGCTCAGAATAGTGGTAAACGGCGTTTAGTGTGTGTGTGTGTTTATTACATTTTTTTTAACACAGTTTTTTTCTCCCTAAATGTACTTACACTTTTTTTTTTTTTTGGTTACTTCTTCTACAGATCCGCATATCCTGTGGACTCCTTCGGATTCGGTGGACTACTTCGATGACCAGCGTTTTTCTTTGCTTGATGTTAATAAAATGGCTAACGAGGGCTTGTGGGGGAGTGTTTTTTGTGATAAAACATTTTTTAAACCTGTTGTGTTTTTTTTTTTTTAACTTTACTAGACAGGCTTAGTAGTGGAAGCTGTCTTATAGACGGAGTCCATTACTAAGCCGGGCTTAGCGTTAGCCACAAAAACAGCTAGCGCTAACCCCCAATTATTACCCCGGTACCCAACACCACAGGGGTGCCGTGAAGAGCCGGTATCAACAGGCCCGGAGTGTCAAAAATGGTGCTCCTGGGCCTAGGCGGTAACAGGCTGGCGTTATTTAGGCTGGGGAGGGCCAGTAACAATGGTCCTCGCCCACCCTGGTAATGTCAGGCTGTTTCTGTTTGGTTGGTATTTGGCTGAGAATAAAAATAGGGGGGACCTAATTATTTATTTAAAAAAAAAACGCATAGGGTCCCCCCTATTTTCATTCTCAGCCAAATACCAACCAAACAGTAACAGCCTGACATTACCAGGGTGGGCGAGGACCATTGTTACTGGCCCTCCCCAGCCTAAATAACGCCAGCCTGTTACCGCCTAGGCCCAGGAGCGCCATTTTTGACGCTCCAGGCCTGTTGGTACCGGCTCTTCCCGGCACCCCTGTGGCGTTGGGTACCGGGGTAATAATAGGGGGTTAGCGCTAGCTGTTTTTGTGGCTAACGCTAAGCCCAGCTTAGTAATGGACTCCGTCTACAAGACAGCTTCCACTACTAAGCCTGTCTAGTAAAGTAAGGAAAAAACACAACAGGTTTTAAAACATTTTTATTACAAAAAACACTCCCCCACAAGCCCTCGTTAACCATTTTATTAAAATCAAACAAAGAAAAACGCTGGTCATCGAAGTAGTCCACCGAATCCGAAGGAGTTCACAGGATACACGGATCTGAAATGAGAAGAAAAAAAAATGGGTTAGTACATTTATTATCACCTGCTCACACATCTCCCACCCCGCATGACTACAACTGCCAGAATGCCCTTACAGTAAGGAAATGCTGGGAGTTGTAGTTGTGTGGTGCAGGAGATGTGTGGGCAAGTGACAAGCTTGTCCCCTGCCCCCAGCTGCAGGACTACCACTCCCAGCATGCCCTTACAGTAAGGTGGGGCGGAGGCCGGGCACAGTGTTTCCCAACCTGGGACTTGTAGTCTTGCAACATCTGGAGGCACCCTGGTTGGGAAACACTGTTTTAGGCCAGTGTTTCCCAACCAGGTTGCCTCCAGATGTTGCAAAACTACAACTCCCAGCATGCCTGGACAGTCAAAGGCTGTCTAGGCATGCTGGGAGTTGTAGTCTTGCAACATCTGGAGGCACCCTGGTTGGGAAACACTGTGTTAGGCCAGTGTTTCCCAACCAGGGTTCCTCCAGATGTTGCAAAACTACAACTCCCAGCATGCCTGGACAGTCAAAGGCTGTCTAGGCATGCTGGGAGTTGTAGTTTTGCAACATCTGGAGGCACCCTGGTTGGGAAACACTGGCCTAAAACAGTGTTTCCCAACCAGGGTGCCTCCAGATGTTGCAAAACTACAACTCCCAGCATGCCTGGACAGTCAAAGGCTGTCCAGGCATGCTGGGAGTTGTAGTCTTGCAATATCTGGAGGCACCCTGGTTGGGAAGCTTGGGCAACTTACCGGCTTCCGTAGGATCCAGCGCCGCACGACATTGCCACGCAACAGTGCCGCGCGACAGTGCCGCCCGACGATCTCCGTCAGCGATCGTCGCTGGAGCCTCGGAAGGGTAAGTGAACGTCTTCGCCGGTCCCCTTCAGCTGTTTAGTTTTGCAACAGCTGGAGGACTACAGTTTACAGACCACACACCAGTGGTCTACAAACTGTGGCCCTCCAGCTGTTGCAAAACTACAACACCCAGCATGCCCTGACAGCCAAAGCCTTTGGCTCTCAGGGCAGGAGCCCGGGCTGAGATTACAGTGCAGCCGCCCGGGCTCCTCATACGGCCTCCCCGCTACCCCCACCCCCTTGTCTCCCGCCCGCGCCGCTCAGCTCCCGCTGCTACAAGACTACAACTCCCAGCGTGTCCTCACTGTAAGGGCATGCTGGGACTTGTAGTCTTGCAATAGCAGACAGATGGAAGTTATGTGGTGCTGGCAGGTGAGAGGGGGGATGTAAATCACTGTAGTTTCCCGGTAGCGCAGTGAGGGTAGCGGGGAGAAAGTATGTCGGAGCCCGGGCGGCAGTAGCTTTTCCTGCTCCATGTTGGAGCTGGAGTAAATTTAGTCATTTTTTACGGCCGTTGCGACAGTTTATTGCGCAACTGCGACTGTCTCAGTTAATAAATTCCTGACCACTGCAAGTAAAAACTGAAAACTTGCGTAAATTAAGCGGGAAAAAAAATTGACTTTCTAGCTCTTGCTAGAGAAAGTCGCACAAAAAATAGGGTAGGCGCAATTGCGACAATTTTTTATGCCAAAAATTGTCAGAAAAAAATGACTAAACCTCTTAGTAAATGCCCCTCATTATCTACTATTTGTTATTTATACGTACATATGGATCACAACTAAGCAGATTTATTAAGTCCACAATAGCGCAGCTGCTAATCAAACTTTATATGACTTTTTAGACAACTTTTTTAAAGGAAGCATGGACCCGCTAAATTGGCATTATATAACTGCTGTGGGGCAATACTTTTATCCATAGTGCCAAGGTGTGGTTATTATATTATGTATTGTACATAGAAACATACACAGGAACATACATAGAATGATATAAACCATTTGGCCCATTTAGTCAATTAATTAATTTAGTCAATATCCTGATTATTATGTACAGTCCCTAGCCCTATGTTATATGAAGATATATGCTTAAAGGGGTACTATCCTGGAAAAAAAATTTAATCATCTGGTGCCAGAAAGTTAAACAGATTTGTAAATTAATTATGTTAAAAAATCTTAATCCTTCTAGTACTTATCAGATTCTATTTGCTCCAAAGGAAGTTCTTTTCTTTTCGAATTTGCTTTCTGTCTGACCACAGTGCTCTCTGCTGACATCTCTGTTCATTTTAGGAACTGTACAGAGTAGGAGAAAATCCCCATAGCAAACCTCTCCTGCTCCAGACAGTTCCTAAAATGGACAGAGGTGTCAGCAGAGAGCACTGTGGTCAGACTGAAAAGGAAATTCAAAAATAAGGATTAAGATTATTAAATAGAAGTGATTAACAAATCTGTTTAACTTTCTGGCACCAATTGATTTAAAATATAAATAAAAAGTGGATCCTGGATCCTACTCAACAAGGCCCCACTTTACCACCTCACTACCCAGACTCCACAAGCTACACCAACGTTGCAGGCCTAATGTCCCAGGCATCAGATGTGTCAAGATTCAACCTTTCTGTGATTGGTTTTGTCCCTGCTCCTGTACACTGTGTGGCCCCCAGGTAAGCATCAATGATCTACACCTGGCCCAGCAGCTCTGTGCAGGAATAGGGATTCCTATCTTTCACAGGGCAGAGTAACTGGGGCATTTTCAAATTCAAATCAGAATTCTAATCTGAAACAAATTGGAGAGTCTGTCTCTAAAGGGATTGGCGTCAGAATTCTTCTTTTAGTAAAAAGGAGCCACTTCATAGCATCAAACCAAGTTAAGAACACTCCTAAGAAGGTAGGCATTTCTCTATCCAAGTCTACATCAACAATGCCATTGCTAACACTCGAAAACAGAAAGAAAAGTTAAAATTTTGCTATAAAACATCAGAAAAAAGTTGCCCAGTTCTGGAACAAGATTCTTTCGACATATGAGACCAAGATTAACTGTACCAGAATGATGGGAGGAGAAAAGTTCACAGAAAGAAAGGAAGAACTCATTATCCGAAGCATACCACATCATCTGTCAAGCACAGGAAATGTTATGGCATAGACAAGTATGGCTGCCAATGAAAAAAGGTCCCTGTGTTTATTGATGATGCGGCTGAGGATGGATGGAGCATGATGGATTCCAAAGTGTACAGGACTATACTGTCTGTCCATTGCAGCAGAAACAATAGTATGGTGCCTAACAGTATAGTTTGACAGTGAGCTAAAATATATATGCATCAGGTGTTAAACTAACAGTAGTGGAAATATTGACTACAAAAATAGTGTAGGGCACCAAAAGTTGATAGTGGTAACACACTAAAAGTTCACTTGTCGCTTGCTTCAATGTAATTCAGCCATCTGAGCTCAAGCTGGTAGAACATGATTTTACTTGCTATAGACACAACTGAGAGTAGACAGACCCACAAACAAGGAGATGGGGCCTTACAAAGAATCCCAAGGGAGGAACTGAGTATTTGGTCATGTCCATTTTTCCCAGACTTCAGGCAGACACTGACTGAAAAGAATTTGCATCCAGGTATCAAAAATAATCCCTATGGGAGAGATTTATCAAAATCTGTGCAAAGGAAAAATTGCCCAGTTGCCCGTATCAACCAATCAGATGGCTTCTTTTATTTTTCACAGACCTCAAAAATAAAAGAAGCGATCTGATTGGCTGCTATGGGCATCTGGGCGAGTTTTACTCTGCACAGGTTTTGATAAATCTCCCCCTATATTTAGAATAATGCTACTCTGTCCGATTACATTCGAGTCTTTGAAAATGGAGAAAATATATAAAAAATGGCTTTAATGCCTAAATGGTTAGAACTACATTTTTTTTAAAACCCCTGAATATAAGCTGAAAGTCCAGACTTCATTCTCATAGCGATGGTTTTGTTTCTGATCAATTGTGGTCTTGTACAGAGGTTAAATGATAAAACTTGTGTCACTGTCGAAAATACTTCTGGACCCAACTGTACATTCCACAAACCACTGTTTCTACAGCTTCACTTTTATAACACAATCCATCTGTAATCATTTCTTTAGAAATTTTGTTGTACAGGAACATAAAAAGCTGGACAAAACTTGCTGTTATAGTTTTCATAATAAAGTCTTCTTACATCGGTTCTAGCATTTTTCTTCTGCCACAAGTGGTTCCTAAGTGCACCAGTAGACTAGGTGGTTGTTTATGGCTGAACAGGATTATACAGAAAACATCATAAAATATCATAAATATAAAGTAGCTTCTGATAGCATACTCATATATAATCTCAATAGTACCAGCAAGAGTAGGCATGAGTATGGTAGAGGTAGGCAAATCACATATAGCTTTGGGTAATAATTGTAGCATTGTTAGGGCTCTTGGTACTAGGAGAGAGATGTTTTAGGAGTCATGGATTCTAAAAGAAATTGGTGAAGCCCTAGCTAGTAAGACCTTGGCTTGTAGTATAGAAATGGAAGTATTTTTTGCTATTGAACTCCTTATGGTAAATAAAACATATTTCTAATGTACTTTGTTTTAAAAATGAAGTTTTCTATGTTTTATTTGTGTTTAAAAAAAAGCTGCCACTAGGTCTAGTAGGTCTCCCTACTTGTCCAGAACACATTTCCCCCCATCTCTTGCACAGACATTGGACTCCTGCTGGCCTTGCAGAGGCCCGAAATCAGGAAATGCAGTCTGGGGTGCTGAGGGTGTGTGTGTGCAGCCTTAGCCAATCATAGCTTATCTCACACTAAACTGCTCTGGGCTGTGTGTAGCAGAGTGAGGGAGGAAGTTCTCCCCTGTGTGGCTTCAGATGATGTCACGCCTGCTGGGTAACGCCCCTTCCCATTCTGTGAATCTGACTGAGACAGAGCAGAAAATACAGAGCAATATCAAGGTATAAACTAACAAATAATAAAAGCAAAGGCAGGGGGTGGTTTATCATGATGGTTTATCATCTGTCTCTCACGTTTTTCACATTGTAGAATCTTTCTGCTTATGAGAAAAAGAGTACCATGCAAAGCAAGAAACGGTAAGTGTTTCGTTTATCCACCTTCTATGATTGCAGAATTTAGAAATCTTCAGAAGGTAGAATACTGAAATGTCCAACCTCACCATTCTTGAATGTAGTTAAATGAGTTTTCCAGTATACAGTATGATTATAAGCCTAGCCACAGGATAGGCCATCAACTGCTGATCGCTGGGGTGCTAGCACCCAACATCGCCTCCAAACAAGCCCTGCATTATACAGTGAATGAACCTGGGAGCCCTGTGCCTTTCATTGTGTAGGGATAGGGCTGGTAACTGCAGCTCAACTCTTATTCAGTTCAGTGGAAGCTGGTCTGTAGATTCACAGCACCATCAGGTACAGCCCTATTACTAAGGACTGCTGTGATGAGCTTCTTTGGACACCTAAAATGTGGAAGATTCATCCATTTCCTTCCAATACAAGGTGAGTGTGTGTGTGTGTGTGGGGGGGGGGGGGGGGGGCAGTAAACTGGGAGGATTATAAAATGTAACAAGATCATGAAAGGCACAAATCCTGTCAGGGTAATGACAGGGTTGTTGTTTGAATTATGTAAGTCATACAGTATATACTTAAACAGGGTGGGCCCTTTAGACCTCATCTTTAATCTTTTACTCTACCACATTTTATAGGCACATGGATTGAGAGACTAAGCAAAATGTGGCAAAAAAGATATTCTTCAAATTTATTTCAAATACCTGGACATGTATCTTATTAATGCTTGCATTTTTTAACACAATTAATAAATCTTCCACAGTATATTTACTGGGGTCCGGATCAGGGAAAAGTGGCCATTGGATGGCAATTGACAGGTGAGTGTGTGTTTCTTTTTTTATGACTAATTTTTATGGGCCCCTGGCAACAGTATCAACTGTAGTGCCTTGATGGAAGTCCTGGGTTAAATAGTTTTTTGGGGACTATATGATTGAATTTACAGGATAGGCAATCGCTAATAGGCAGGTTGTATGGAACTTATTTCATAGAGCCAACTATGTTCTGGCATAGAGTAAGGCTATATTCATACCTGCATCAGAGGTTACTTTAGGAGGCAACATGCAAACTATTAAACCCAATGAACCCCATTGTAAGCAGTAGGGTTCGTCAGACACAGTTGGTGTCTGTAGTGTAACAGTTCCAACACTTTTTAGGGGTTCTGTTTATATATGAAAAAGTGAACAGGGCCTAAGGACCTTATTACATAGGCTGTTGCCAGCTGCAAACCAACCACAATCATCTTATAGATTGGCGTCTGTTCAAAGAGCCAACTACAAGACATTGTGTGGGGAAGGCCTCACCAACTATCGCTTTATTACTTGTGTGACCCTTGGCTGCCATCATTTATTGCCACTTATCCCCTATTACATGGATAGATGTGCAGTTGAAGAATTCTTTTTTTCTTTCTAGCAAGTCATAAGAAATCAATCAATATAGGCCTATTGATAATGGTACCATGTAATGGGGCCCCAAGACAAGCAGATTCATCAACTGACATAAAAGTACAGAATTACCTGATAGTCCACAATACACACAAAGCTCAGAAATAATTATACATATAAGAACTCAATGTAACACAATGTAATGTATGTAATGTTCTTGCTTTAAAAATGTATAAATGTAAAAACATATAAAAGCACACCATAAATAACATATAGACTGACATTGATGCATGAGAGAAAGTTTGTGGTAACATGATTGAGAGGAAAAGTTTCATATATGCCTCAATGGAGTTTTATAAATAAATTGCAGTTTATTGTGTTCTTAAAGTTACATTTGCTTCCATTGGGCATGGCTGGGAGCCCAAAATTTGTGGTATTGTATAAAACATGATGCACTTTTTTCTCCCCACTACTATGATTCAAACTCTAACCCAATGGCCTCTGCTTACTTATTGTGTAGGTATTGTGATAAATGGACCAGGGCAAGGGCTGATATACCATAGTAGCAGGCCATGTAGCTGCTATAGGGCCCATGATGAGAGTCGGCTCCATTCTGGTTGGTCCCGTTGTTTTTTCTATTGGTAAGAAACTGTGCAGAACCCCTCTCTCTGAGGAACAGCATTTTCAGCAAATAAATTGAGGGGGTTTTCACCAATGAATCATGGAAAACAAATGGAAATAAACACCAGACCTTCTGGGGGCAAACAGAGATGCCATAACATGAGGAGCATTCAATATTTGTTATGTGTTCCCCTTTCTTTTATTTACATCCCTGGACCAGGGTAGAATTAGGAAGGGGCAAAGGAGAAACTGACAAGGCCTTATAGTGCCAATATATCCCATTTACTACTTACTAGACATAAATTACTACCCTAGGTTAAAATGAACTAGAATAAAAATCATGGAAGCATTATTTGGGCATAAAATGAGAGTATTATATGTATATGATTGTTGACTATATGCTATACATCTTGCCACTTTTTTCCAACATTGTGTAGGACAGGGTATTGGAGTTTTGTGTAGGAATCGTACTGTATTTGAGCATATCATAAGACTGGTTGGTATATGCATGTATAAGTACATAGGCATATTTTAAGAACACAATGAAAACTGTATAGAAATGATAAACTGTATAAAATAAGATCCTGTGATTTTGAGATGAGACAGAAAATTCTTTAGCCACAGCACCCTTAGATAAGCACATTAAAAGCTCATATAAACCCTTTTTACTATCCTGCACACATTTCACGCTGGGCTTTATTTTTTTTTTTTTACGGATTTCATTGTATAGTCTAGCTGCATCTTGAAGGTCATAATTGGATTCTTAATTTTAGACCTGGATGCACAAAGTCTTCTCTTCTTAACAATTTTGCAACCACAGCATCCAAAACTACAGAATAAACACCAATGTACCAACTGCTGGCAAAACACCTTATATTCTGCTCCAGGCGAGTTTAGTACAGTGTATAGATATGTCCTGTGCTGCCTCCGATGATTCCTGCGGCACATGGTCACAATTGAATAACAGATGCATGGTGATTAAGGCCCAGAGAGTTGGCAAAGGGACCCAGTAAATAGCAGATGCGGAGGCAATGATGCACAACTTGATAAACTCCTCTTTGATTGAATGTCCTCACCCTGTGTCTCTTTGCAGCATATCTTCATTTATTGATGCTGAATTATGTGTTCTCACAACTCCTCTACTTTGTCCATTTCGGCTTCTTGCCTAGAATGTCTTTTTGTATGTCTTTTTCTCTGCTTATCTCCTGGTCTTGTCTTCTTTGTTGTTGACTAGCTGGCTAAATGTGTATTTAATAAATGACTCCGCCAAGAGACGGATTTCTTCATAATTCTACCACTTTACAAACAATCCTATCACTCCATTCAGAAATGTTACAATTATAGTAAATACATGTTGGTCCTATCTTTAGAAAAGTGACACTGCTGTACTACGTATGGACTGAAGTCCATGGAGAGCAAGTGGTACAAAAATATACATTCATCGTGTCACAGTGGAGAAGAAAAAAACTGCTCAGACATATAAAAACGCCACAATTTTATTCTTAGAAAAATAGCCAGAAGTGAGATTGTCCAACCCAAGCTCTGGCATAATGTATGAAGCCTCAAAGGTGCAACAGAAGATAACCCTATAGAGCTGGTCTTAGGTATGTGCAAGTAAGATGGATTCCCACTACGTTTTCCCCCATACGGGAGCGCATACGGCAGGGGAGAACTAAAAACTTGCGCTCCCATATGCCTTTCTATGCGCTCCCGTATGTAATTCATTTCAATGAGCCGACCGCAGTGAAACGTTCGGTCCGGTCAGCTCATTTTTGCCCCGTATGCGCTTTTACAACCGGGCCTAAAACCGTGGTCGACCACGGTTTTAGGTCCTGTTGTAAAAGCGCATATGGGGCAAAAATGAGCTGACCAGATCGAACGTTTCACCGCGGTCGGCTCATTGAAATTAATTACATACGGGAGCGCATAGAAAGGCATACGGGAGCGCAAGTTTTTAGTTCTCCCCTGCCGTATGCGCTCCCGTATGGGGGAAAACGTAGTGGGAACCCAGCCTAACTAAGGTCTGACTGGCCCACCAGAGTGACAAAGAACCCTTTTAGTAGGTCCAGATGTAGATATACTAATGGAAACCCGAAGGTCCACCAGAATTTGTGGTTGACTTCGAACAATGGTGTAGCATTAATAACTAACTAGAACTGATGACATTAAGAATCAATAGAAAGAATAGGGAGTACAGTGGTCCCTCAAGTTACAATATTAATTTGTTCCAGGACGACCATTGTATGTTGAAACCATTGTATGTTAAAACCATAACTCTATGGAAACCTGGTAATTGGTTCTGAAACCACCAAAATGTCATCCAAAAATAGGAAAAGGTAAGGATTAAAGAAAAATAAGTAGATAACTAATACAGATAAAGCAAGTCCTTACATTTAAAAGTAAAAAATAGCTGCTGGAAGCTGTAAATCACTGTCAGTGTTTCTCAACCAGGGTGCCTCCAGCTGTTGCAAAACTACAATGCCCAGCATGCCCAGACAGCCGTTGGCTGTCTGGACATGCTGGGAGTTGTAGTTTTGCAACAGCTGGAGGCATCCTGGTTGGGAAACAATAGTTTATGTAGAGGACAGGAGCTTCTTCAGGGTCCTATACAGTACACACAGTGTCCCAAATGGAGCCACCCTTACTTGGTGTCCAAAGGAGAAGCTAAACCTGGCACAGGTAAGGAGTATTACAGAACTTGTAGTTCCTCCCTGTACTGTAGGGGGGCACTACCATTCAGTGGTTGTACTTCAGTAATTGAGGTGATTTACCAGTAAAATGCCAATTCTGATAGGTCAGTTCCTCCAGTTATGATAGGTTTCACACATCTGGACTGTCTGTAGCATGTATGTTGAGTCTGGTTTCAAGTTACAATGGTCCAGAAAAGATCATTGTATGTTGAACCTATTGGGCCTCATTTACTAAGCTGAAAACGACCGGATTTTGTCTGGTTATTTTGGCGCAAAGTGTCTGAGACATGTCTGTTCCAGTCTGCGACAGTGTGCGCCTGAAAAATCCAACAAACCCGACATTGCACTGTGAAAAGCTGAAAAGGGGTGTGTGGTCTGTCACAACAGGGCATGGTCGGCCCAAAAAGGGGCGTGGTTTCACAACCTGACCGATTTTCTATTTAATTCACAGAAAATCCTGTGGGTAAATGGCTGGAAATATCAACCTAGAAAAAGCTGGTCAGAAAATGTTCCCGACTTTTCCCAATAGTAAATAGAGAGGAATCCTGCAAGTCTGAAACAACTTTTCCCACTAGTAAAAACCCAAAACTCTTAGTAAATGAGGCCCATTGTATGTTGAGGCCATTGTAAGTTGAGGGATCAATGTATAGAAGAAACTCATCTGGCAATGGCATCTAAAGCATCACAGGCCCTTCTTGTGTCAATGTTTGTGAAACGTTTTATCGTGTAGATCACAGCAAGTGATGCACTTCAACATTGTAGTGGTGCCTTACTCAAGCTTACCAAACATAGAGATACATATATAACTAGCATTCAACAAAGGTGGCCAGATGGGGAAATGTAGAAAGGGGGGGGGGGGGGGGATAAAAGTGAAGGAATGCCTGCTTTCTGTACATGTCATGACATATAACAATCATTTATAACACTTAAACCACTATGTCCCAAGTGCACTTTTTTACCTTCCTTGGAACAAAGTTTTTTGGGTCCAAGATTTTAAACAAAAAAAATAACCCCTTAAGGACTCAGCGTTTTTCCGTTTTTGCATTTTCCTTTTTTCCTCATCACCTTCTAAAAATCATAACGCTTTCTAAAAATCCATATGATGGCTTATTTTTTGTGCCACCAGTTCTACTTTGCTGTGACATCAGTAATTTTTCCAAAAAATCCACGGCAAAATGGAAAAAAAAATCATTGTGCGACAAAATTGAAGAAAAAATTTCATTTTGCAACTTTTGGAGGCTTCCGTTTCTACGCAGTGCATTTTTTGGTCAAAATTACACCTTATATTTATTCTCTAGGTCCATACGATTAAAATGATACCCTACTTATATAGGTTTGATTTTGTCGCACTTCTGAAAAAAATCATAACTACATGCAGGAAAATTTATACGTTTAAAATTGTCATCTTCTGACCCCTGTAACTTTTTTTATTTTTCCACGTACGGGCCGGTATGGGGACTAATTTTTTGCGCCGTGTTCTGAAGTTTTTATTGGTACCATTTTTGTGTTTATCGGACTTTTTGATCGCTTTTTATTCATGTTTTATTATTTAAAAAGTGACCAAAAATACGCTATTTTGGACTTTGGAATTTTTTTGCGCGTACACCATTGACCGTGCGGTTTAATTAATGATATAATTTTATAGTTCAGACATTTATGCACACGGCGATACCACATATGTTAATTTTTATTTTTATTTACACGGTTTTTTTTTTTTATGGGAAAAGGGGGGTGATTCAAACTTTTATTAGGGAAGGGGTTAAATGACCTTTGTTAACTTTTTTTTTCACTTTTTTTTGCAGTGCTATAGCTCGCATAGGGACCTATAACACTGCACATACTGATCTCTTATGCTGATCCCTGCAAAGCCATAGCTTTGCACGGATCAGCGAGATAGGGGCTCGATTGCTCAAGCCTGTAGCTCAGGCTTGGAGCAATCAAACCCCGATCAGACGCTGCCGAGAGAGGTAAGGAGACCTCCGTCTGCGTCCCAGCTGATCGGATCATTGAGATTTTATCGCGATGTCCCGATCAGCCCGACTGAGTTGCCGGTAAGCGTTTACTTTCGTTTTCAGACGCGGCGATCAACTTTGATCGCCACGTCTGAAGGGTTAACAGCGCGCTGCACAACGATCGGTGCCTCACGCTGTAAGCCCAGGGTCCCGGCTATCGTTAGCAGCCGGGACCGACCCGGTGTGATGCAGGGTCACGGCATGACCCAGTTTTTCACACCGGGACCAGGCTCAGGGCGTACAGGTACGCCCTGAGTCCTTAAGAGGTTAAAATACGGTATTATAAATAAGACCATCAAGTCACCTATAGGAGGAGTTTCATTTCACTTACAAAGATAGCACATCTATTCCCTTTGTTCATCTACCATAAACATTCATTTTGGCCTTCTCCATCCAAGCTCCAAACAAAGTAAGACCTAAAGACAATTGGGGAGATTTATCAAAACTTGTGCAAAAGTTGCCCAGTTGCCCATAGCAACCAATCAGATCACTTCTTTCAATTAGCAGAGGCCTTGTTAAAAATGAAAGGAGCCATCTGATTGGTTGCTATGGGCAACTGGGCAACTTTTCCTCTGCACAGGTTTTGATAAATCCCCCCCAACTGTTACGCCTAGCGCTCCGGGTCCCCGCTCCTCCCCGGAGCGCGTACGGCGTCTCTCTCTCCGCAGCGCCCCGGTCGGTCCCGCTGACCGGGAGCGCTGCACTGTCATGGCCGTCGGGGATGCGATTCGCACAGCGGGACGCGCCCGCTCGCGAATCGCATCCCAGGTCACTTACCCGTTCCCGTCCCCTGCTGTCATGTGCTGGCGCGCGCGGCTCCGCTCTCTAGGGCGCGCGCGCGCCAGCTCCCTGAGACTTAAAGGGCCAGTGCACCAATGATTGGTGCCTGGCCCAATTAGCTTAATTGGCTTCCACCTGCTCCCTGGCTATATCTGATCTCCTCCCTTGCACTCCCTTGCCGGATCTTGTTGCCTTGTGCCAGTGAAAGCGTTTTGTGTGTCCAAAGCCTGTGTACCAGAACTTCTGCTATCCACCCTGACTACGAACCTTGCCGCCTGCCCCCGACCTTCTGCTACGTCCGACCTTGCTTCTGTCTACTCCCTTGTACCGCGCCTATCTTCAGCAGTCAGAGAGGTTGAGCCATTGCTAGTGGATACGACCTGGTCACTACCGCCGCAGCAAGACCATCCCGCTTTGCGGCGGGCTCTGGTGAAAACCAGTAGTGACTTAGAACCGGTCCACTAGCACGGTCCTCGCCAATCCCTCTCTGGCACAGAGGATCCACCTCCTGCCAGCCGGCATCGTGACAGTAGATCCGGCCATGGATCCCGCTGAGGTCCCTCTGCCTTATATCTCTGATATCACCACGGTGGTCGCCCAGCAATCCCGACAGATCGCCCATCTAACCCACCAGCTGTCGGAAGTGTCCACCATTGTGCAGCAACTTCAGTCGCAACTTCAGCAGCAATCATCTCCTCCGCCAGCTCCTGCACCCCTTCCGCAGCGAGTGGCCACTCCTAGCCTCCGCCTGTCCTTGCCGGACAAATTTAATGGGGACTCTAAGTTTTGCCGTGGCTTTCTTTCGCAATGTTCCCTGCACTTGGAGATGATGTCGGACCAGTTTCCTACTGAAAGGTCTAAGGTGGCTTTCGTAGTCAGCCTTCTGTCTGGAAAAGCCCTGTCATGGGCCACACCGCTCTGGGACCGCAATGACCCCGTCACTGCCTCTGTACACTCCTTCTTCTCGGAAATTCGAAGTGTCTTTGAGGAACCTGCCCGAGCCTCTTCTGCTGAGACTGCCCTGCTGAACCTGGTCCAGGGTAATTCTTCCGTTGGCGAGTACGCCATACAATTCCGTACTCTTGCTTCTGAACTTTCCTGGAATAATGAGGCCCTCTGCGCGACCTTTAAAAAAGGCCTATCTAGCAACATTAAAGATGTTCTGGCCGCACGAGAAACTCCTGCTAACCTGCATGAACTCATTCATCTAGCCACTCGCATTGACATGCGTTTTTCTGAGAGGCATCAAGAGCTCCGCCAGGAAAAAGACTTAGATCTCTGGACACCTCTCCCACAGTCTCCATTGCAATCTGCGCCTAGGCCTCCCGCCGAGGAGGCCATGCAAGTGGATCGGTCTCGCCTGACCCTGGAAGAGAGGAATCGCCGTAAGGAAGAGAATCTTTGTCTGTACTGTGCCAGTACCGAACATTTTTTGGTGGATTGCCCTATCCGTCCTCCACGTCTGGGAAACGCACGCTCGCACCCAGCTCTCGTGGGTGTGGCGTCTCTTGATGCTAAGTCGGCTTCTCCACGTCTCACGGTGCCTGTACGGATTTCTCCTTCAGCCAGCTCGTCCCTCTCAGCCGTGGCCTGCCTGGACTCTGGTGCCTCTGGGAATTTTATTCGGGAGTCCTTGGTGAATAAATTCCGCATCCCGGTGACCCGTCTTGTCAAGCCACTCCACATTTCCCCGGTCAACGGAGCCAGGTTGGATTGCACCGTGCGTTACCGCACGGAGCCCCTCCTAATGTGCATCGGAACTCATCACGAAAAAATTGAGTTTTTGGTCCTCTCCAATTGCACTTCCGAAATTCTCCTTGGACTACCCTGGCTTCAACACCATTCCCCAACCCTGGATTGGTCCACAGGGGAGATCAAGAGCTGGGGTACCTCTTGCTTCAAGGACTGCCTTAAACCGGTTCCCAGTACTCCCTGCCGTGACCCTGTGGTTCCTCCTGTATCCGGTATCCCTAAGGTCGTTATGGACTCTGCCCGCTTTAAGAAGTGCCTCTCCCCCCCTCCCAGTCCAGTCAGGCAAGCCTCGGTGCCTCCTCATGGCCCTCGTCCTGGTGTCACACTGCCCCGTGCCAGGCCTCGCCCTCTGCCCTCCCTCCTTATTCCCACTCCTGCTGTACTGCCTGCCGTTGAGGAATCCCTCCATCCTTTCCCGGTGTCCTCATCCCAGGGGAGGCAGTTACCGGACAAAGAGAAGGGGAGACCTAAGGGGGGGGGTAATGTTACGCCTAGCGCTCCGGGTCCCCGCTCCTCCCCGGAGCGCGTACGGCGTCTCTCTCTCTCTGCAGCGCCCCGGTCGGTCCCGCTGACCGGGAGCGCTGCACTGTCATGGCCGTCGGGGATGCGATTCGCACAGCGGGACGCGCCCGCTCGCGAATCGCATCCCAGGTCACTTACCCGTTCCCGTCCCCTGCTGTCATGTGCTGGCGCGCGCGGCTCCGCTCTCTAGGGCGCGCGCGCGCCAGCTCCCTGAGACTTAAAGGGCCAGTGCACCAATGATTGGTGCCTGGCCCAATTAGCTTAATTGGCTTCCACCTGCTCCCTGGCTATATCTGATCTCCTCCCTTGCACTCCCTTGCCGGATCTTGTTGCCTTGTGCCAGTGAAAGCGTTTTGTGTGTCCAAAGCCTGTGTACCAGAACTTCTGCTATCCACCCTGACTACGAACCTTGCCGCCTGCCCCCGACCTTCTGCTACGTCCGACCTTGCTTCTGTCTACTCCCTTGTACCGCGCCTATCTTCAGCAGTCAGAGAGGTTGAGCCGTTGCTAGTGGATACGACCTGGTCACTACCGCCGCAGCAAGACCATCCCGCTTTGCGGCGGGCTCTGGTGAAAACCAGTAGTGACTTAGAATCGGTCCACTAGCACGGTCCTCGCCAATCCCTCTCTGGCACAGAGGATCCACCTCCTGCCAGCCGGCATCGTGACACCAACTATCATCCACTAGGTTATCTTCAGACTATAGATAAGTTATCTTCAGACTATAGCTAAGGATTCTCTTAGTCTCTACCTTTCCTCCTATCACCCCCTTCCCCACTTATAATCCAGAACATTGGGGGAGATTTATCAAAACCTGTGCACAGGAAGAGTGGTACATTTGCCCAAAGCAACCAATCAGATCGATTCTTTCATTTTTGAAAAGCTGGTCAACTTTTCTTATGCACAGGTTTTGATAAATCTTCTTCATTGATCTTATTTGTTGACATGATTAAAAAACAAAAACAAAAAAACAAACAAATTGCTCCAATATAGAACAATAGACTCTATAAAGTTTATCTCTGGGTTCTATATGATCCTTGGCTATAAGTTTGTCATGAAAAGAGAACATTTACACCTTTTCTTCTCACCTAATATAGGAGTAGTTTCTTCTATGACCACTTTGTAGAAAGCTCATAAAGAAGTCATTTGAGGTCACTGAATTCTGTAGTAGCGGGTTCACAAATAAAAAAAATGATGCTACTCTGCGCAAACATGATCTCACTGCTCAGATATGAGATCTTCTTGAATATGCGATGATACAGCATCCCTCTGTCTCCAATCTGGGATGCCTGGTTATAGTTAGAAAACAAATAAAATACTTGACCTTACACAAAGTAGAGAAAAATTAGCTGTGGCAGGAGCGCCACTTTTCAACAGTCACAGGGGTTATTACGTGACCCTCTCAATATTTCACGCTTCTAATATCTGTAACTTATTTTACAGTTTTTATTCCAAATTTTATAGCCCTCAAAACACATTACCATACAACCTCGAGATCAGGTCACCTTTACTAAGGGTATGTTCACACGTGCGGATTTACAGCATATTTTACGCTGCAAATCCGCTGGTGAAGGCCCGCTCTATGCTGGCTTTACATGTGCCTGCTGGTAGCAGCAATGCGCCGCTACCAGCAGACATACTGCGATGTGCGAGTCGCAGTATACTCGCACATCGCGGGAGCTCTCTGCCTAGCTCAGAGCAGGGAGAGCGGCCACGATGTGCGAGTAACCGTGCACATCACTGCACTGTGTCTGCTCGTAGCGGCATATTGCCAGCCAGCATACATAGTTACATAGTTACATAGTTAGTACGGTCGAAAAAAGACATATGTCCATCAAGTTCAACCAGGGAATTAAGGGGTAGGGGTGTGGCGCGATATTGGGGAAGGGATGGGATTTTATATTTCTTCATAAGCATTAATGTTATTTTGTTCCATGAATGTATCTAATCAGCGGGGCCTTCACCAGCGGATCCGCAGCTAAAAACGCTGCGAAAATCCGCCCGTGAGAACGTACCCAAAGACTATCTGTCTAAGTAACACTCCCACTTAAAGCTATATTTGGTTTTAAAAAAAAGACAATGTTTAAATCAAGGAGATATGTTTACATATTTTTGAGAATTTTTGTGATATTTTTTCTAATTTTCCATTTTACTATCTATACTAAAATAATCCTGAGGTTTTGCCGTTTTCAGTCTCATGACGAGGCCCAATACTGTACAGAGATTTCCTGTTCTGCTTGTGAGGAGGAAGCTGCTGAAAAAAGTCATTCATACATCATTATAGTGAAAGGCAACACTAGTATATATGTCACGATGCCGGCTGGCAGGTAGTGGATCCTCTGTGCCAGAGAGGGATTGGCGTGGACCGTGCTAGTGGATCGGTTCTAAGTCACTACTGGTTTTCACCAGAGCCCGCCGCAAAGCGGGATGGTCTTGCTGCGGCGGTAGTGACCAGGTCGTATCCACTAGCAACGGCTCAACCTCTCTAGCTGCTGAAGATAGGCGCGGTACAAGGGAGTAGACAGAAGCAAGGTCGGACGTAGCAGAAGGTCGGGGCAGGCAGCAAGGATCGTAGTCAGGGGCAACGGCAGGAGGTCTGGAACACAGGCTAGGAACACACAAGGAAACGCTTTCACTGGCACGATGGCAACAAGATCCGGCGAGGGAGTGCAGGGTAAGTGAGGTGATATAGGGAAGTGCACAGGTGATAACACTAATTGGAACCACTGCGCCAATCAGCGGCGCAGTGGCCCTTTAAATCGCAAAGACCCGGCGCGCGCGCGCCCTAGGGAGCGGGGCCGCGCGCGCCGGGACAGGACTGATGGAGAGCGAGTCAGGTACGGGAGCCGGGGTGCGCATCGCGAGCGGGCGCTACCCGCATCGCGAATCGCATCCCGGCTGGAGGCGGTATCGCAGCGCCCCGGGTCAGTGGATGTGACCGGAGCGCTGCAGTGAGGAGAGTGTAGCGAGCGCTCCGGGGAGGAGCGGGGACCCGGAGCGCTCGGCGTAACAGTACCCCCCCCCTTGGGTCTCCCCCTCTTCTTAGGGCCTGAGAACCTGAGGAGCAGACTTTTGTCTAGGATATTGTCCTCAGGTTCCCGGGACCTCTCTTCTGGACCACAACCCTCCCAATCCACTAAAAAAAAAGTTTTCCCTCTGACCTTTTTAGATGCCAAAATCTCTTTGACGGAGAAGATATCCGAGGAGCCGGAAACAGGAGTGGGGGGAACAGATTTGGGAGAGAAATGGTTAATGATAAGTGGTTTAAGAAGAGAAACGTGAAAGGCATTAGGAATACGAAGAGAAGGAGGAAGAAGAAGTTTGTAAGAGACAGGATTAATCTGGCACAAAATTTTGAAAGGACCAAGATAACGTGGTCCCAACTTATAGCTAGGGACACGGAAGCGGACATATTTAGCGGAGAGCCATACCTTGTCTCCAGGGGAAAAAATGGGAGGAGCTCTTCTTTTCTTATCCGCGAATTTCTTCATACGTGATGAAGCCTGTAAGAGAGAATTTTGGGTCTCTCTCCATATGATGGAAAGATCACGAGAAATTTCATCCACAGCGGGCAGACCAGAGGGCAAGGGGGTAGGGAGGGGGGGAAGAGGGTGACGGCCGTACACCACGAAAAATGGGGATTTGGAGGAAGATTCAGAGACTCTGAAATTATACGAGAATTCGGCCCAAGGTAGAAGATCTGCCCAGTCATCCTGGCGGGAGGAAACAAAATGACGTAAATAATCACCCAAGACCTGGTTAATTCTTTCTACTTGTCCATTGGATTGAGGATGATATGCAGAAGAAAAATTTAATTTAATCTTGAGTTGTTTACAGAGAGCCCTCCAGAATTTAGACACGAATTGGACGCCTCTATCCGAGACGATCTGCGTAGGCAACCCGTGAAGACGAAAAATGTGTACAAAAAATTGTTTAGCCAACTGAGGCGCTGAAGGAAGACCAGGAAGAGGGATGAAATGTGCCATTTTGGAGAATCGATCAACGACCACCCAAATAACAGTGTTGCCGTGGGATGGGGGTAAGTCAGTAATAAAATCCATACCAATCAGAGACCAAGGCTGTTCGGGGACAGGCAGAGGATAAAGAAAACCAGCGGGCTTCTGGCGAGGAGTCTTATCCCGGGCACAGATAGTGCAGGCTCGCACAAAGTCCACCACATCTGTCTCTAGAGTCGGCCACCAATAGAAGCGAGAGATGAGTTGCACAGATTTCTTGATGCCCGCATGACCTGCGAGATGGGAGGAGTGACCCCATTTGAGGATTCCGAGGCGTTGGCGTGGAGAAACAAAGGTCTTTCCTGGAGGAGTTTGCCTGATGGAGGCTGGAGAAGTGGAAATCAGGCAGTCAGGAGGAATGATGTGTTGAGGAGAGAGTTCAACTTCAGAGGCATCTGAGGAACGAGAGAGAGCATCGGCCCTAATGTTCTTATCGGCAGGCCGAAAGTGAATTTCAAAATTAAATCGGGCAAAGAACAGAGACCACCTGGCCTGGCGAGGATTCAGCCGTTGGGCAGACTGGAGGTAGGAGAGGTTCTTGTGATCGGTGTAAATAATAACTGGAAATCTTGATCCCTCCAGCAGATGCCTCCATTCCTCAAGTGCTAATTTAATGGCTAGAAGCTCACGATCCCCGATGGAGTAGTTCCTCTCCGCCGGAGAGAAGGTCCTAGAAAAAAAACCACAAGTAACAGCATGCCCGGAAGAATTTTTTTGTAGAAGGACAGCTCCAGCTCCCACTGAGGAGGCATCAACCTCCAATAGGAAGGGTTTAGATGGGTCAGGTCTAGAGAGCACGGGAGCCGAAGAAAAGGCAGACTTGAGCCGTTTAAAGGCGTCTTCCGCTTGAGGAGGCCAAGACTTGGGATCGGCATTTTTTTTGGTTAAAGCCACAATAGGAGCCACAACGGTAGAAAAATGTGGAATAAATTGCCTGTAATAATTGGCGAACCCCAAAAAATGTTGGATGGCACGGAGTCCGGAGGGGCGTGGCCAATCTAAGACGGCAGAGAGTTTGTCTGGATCCATTTGTAGTCCCTGGCCAGAGACCAAGTATCCTAGGAAAGGAAGAGATTGGCATTCAAACAGACATTTCTCTATTTTGGCATAGAGTTGATTGTCACGAAGTCTCTGAAGAACCATACGGACATGCTGGCGGTGTTCTTCTAGATTGGCAGAAAAAATCAGGATATCGTCCAGATATACAACAACACAGGAGTATAGGAGATCACGAAAAATTTCATTAACAAAGTCTTGGAAGACGGCAGGGGCGTTGCACAGGCCAAAGGGCATGACCAGATACTCAAAGTGTCCATCTCTGGTGTTAAATGCCGTTTTCCATTCATCCCCCTCTCTGATGCGGATGAGATTATAAGCACCTCTTAAGTCCAGTTTGGTAAAAATGTGTGCACCTTGGAGGCGATCAAAGAGTTCAGAGATGAGGGGTAGGGGGTAGCGGTTCTTAACCGTGATTTTATTAAGACCGCGGTAGTCAATGCAAGGACGTAGAGAGCCATCTTTTTTGGACACAAAGAAAAATCCGGCTCCGGCAGGAGAGGAGGATTTACGGATAAAGCCCTTTTTTAAATTTTCCTGGACGTATTCAGACATGGCAAGAGTCTCTGGGACGGACAGAGGATAGATTCTGCCCCGGGGTGGAGTAGTGCCCGGGAGGAGGTCGATAGGACAATCATAAGGCCTGTGAGGAGGTAGAGTCTCAGCTTGTTTTTTGCAAAAAACATCCGCAAAGTCAATATAGGCCTTAGGGAGACCGGTTACAGGAGGAACCACAGAGTCACGGCAAGGGTTACTGGGAACCGGTTTTAGGCAGTCCTTGGAACAAGAGGGCCCCCAACTCTTGATCTCCCCAGTGGACCAATCCAGGGTTGGGGAATGAAGTTGAAGCCAGGGAAGTCCAAGGAGAATTTCAGAAGTGCAATTGGGGAGGACCAAAAGTTCAATCCTCTCGTGATGAGATCCGATGCACATTAGAAGGGGCTCCGTGCGGAAACGTATGGTACAGTCCAATCTTTCATTGTTTACACAATTGATGTAGAGGGGTCTGGCGAGACTGGTCACCGGGATGTTGAACCTGTTGACGAGAGAGGCCAAAATAAAATTTCCTGCAGATCCGGAGTCCAAGAAGGCCACAGTAGAGAAGGAGAAGGCAGAGGCAGATATCCGCACAGGCACAGTAAGACGTGGAGAAGCAGAGTAGACATCAAGGACTGTCTCACCTTTGTGCGGAGTCAGCGTACGTCTTTCCAGGCGGGGAGGACGGATAGGACAATCCTTCAGGAAGTGTTCGGTACTAGCACAGTACAGGCAGAGATTCTCCATGCGGCGTCGTGTCCTCTCTTGAGGTGTCAGGCGAGACCGGTCGACCTGCATAGCCTCCACGGCGGGAGGCACAGGAACAGATTGCAGGGGACCAGAGGAGAGAGGAGCCGGGGAGAAGAAACGCCTCGTGCGAACAGAGTCCATATCCTGGCGGAGCTCCTGACGCCTTTCGGAAAAACGCATGTCAATGCGAGTGGCTAGGTGAATGAGTTCATGTAGATTAGCAGGGATTTCTCGTGCGGCCAGAACATCTTTAATGTTGCTGGATAGGCCTTTTTTAAAGGTCGCGCAGAGGGCCTCATTATTCCAGGATAATTCTGAAGCAAGAGTACGGAATTGTACGGCATACTCGCCAACGGAAGAATTACCCTGGACCAGGTTCAACAGGGCAGTCTCAGCAGAAGAGGCTCGGGCAGGTTCCTCAAAGACACTTCGAATTTCCGAGAAGAAGGAGTGTACAGAGGCAGTGACGGGGTCATTGCGGTCCCAGAGCGGTGTGGCCCATGACAGAGCTTTTCCAGACAGAAGGCTGACTACGAAAGCCACCTTGGACCTTTCAGTGGGAAACTGGTCCGACATCATCTCCAAGTGCAATGAACATTGGGAAAGAAAGCCACGGCAAAACTTAGAGTCCCCATCAAACTTATCCGGCAAGGATAGTCGTAGTCCAGAAGCGGCCACTCGCTGCGGAGGAGGTGCAGGAGCTGGCGGAGGAGATGATTGCTGAAGCTGTGGTAGTAACTGCTGTAGCATAACGGTCAGTTGAGACAGCTGTTGGCCTTGTTGCGCTATCTGTTGTGACTGCTGGGCGACCACCGTGGTGAGGTCAGCGACAACTGGCAGAGGAACTTCAGCGGGATCCATGGCCGGATCTACTGTCACGATGCCGGCTGGCAGGTAGTGGATCCTCTGTGCCAGAGAGGGATTGGCGTGGACCGTGCTAGTGGATCGGTTCTAAGTCACTACTGGTTTTCACCAGAGCCCGCCGCAAAGCGGGATGGTCTTGCTGCGGCGGTAGTGACCAGGTCGTATCCACTAGCAACGGCTCAACCTCTCTAGCTGCTGAAGATAGGCGCGGTACAAGGGAGTAGACAGAAGCAAGGTCGGACGTAGCAGAAGGTCGGGGCAGGCAGCAAGGATCGTAGTCAGGGGCAACGGCAGGAGGTCTGGAACACAGGCTAGGAACACACAAGGAAACGCTTTCACTAGCACGATGGCAACAAGATCCGGCGAGGGAGTGCAGGGGAAGTGAGGTGATATAGGGAAGTGCACAGGTGATAACACTAATTGGAACCACTGCGCCAATCAGCGGCGCAGTGGCCCTTTAAATCGCAAAGACCCGGCGCGCGCGCGCCCTAGGGAGCGGGGCCGCGCGCGCCGGGACAGGACTGATGGAGAGCGAGTCAGGTACGGGAGCCGGGGTGCGCATCGCGAGCGGGCGCTACCCGCATCGCGAATCGCATCCAGGCTGGAGGCGGTATCGCAGCGCCCCGGGTCAGTGGATGTGACCGGAGCGCTGCAGTGAGGAGAGTGTAGCGAGCGCTCCGGGGAGGAGCGGGGACCCGGAGCGCTCGGCGTAACAATATACATATGACAATATCAGCTCAGCCTCCCCTCCCCTATAGAATGATATCTGCACAGGTCACAGAGGTCACAAAGCATACTTACAATCTGTCCTATACAAAGAAAATGTTCTTGATGGCCTCAACAACTCAGAACACTAACCCTATAGCAACAATAAAACTGCCTTTTATAACTTCTCAATCACTGTCTATACAGAACAAAACCCGACAACCCATTACCATTAGTCATCATCCATAGAGCCAGTTTAATACTGAATTTATACAAAAAAGGATGTTACTAAGATATAACTTTAACTTAAGATATTTAAAAGATAGTTAACCAAAGAGAAAATTATGACAGTACAACACATATGTACCTGAAGGGGGAGAAAATTCGTACAGGGAGGTAAAAGAATGCAAAGCAACACCCTATATGTGCCCTAATAACTAAAAAAAGGGCACTGTAAGTCACTATCTATTTGTGTCTTAGGGTACGTTCACACACGCGGATTTCGCAGCGGATTTAGCTGCGGATCCGCTGGTGAAGGCCCCGCTCTATGCTGGCTTTACATGTGCCTGCTGGTAGCAACAATACGCCGCTACGAGCAGACACACTGCAGCGATGTGTGCGGCATACTCGCACATTGCAGTGTGCCTGCTAGTAGCGGAGTATTGCCACTACGAGCAGGCACATGTAAAGCCAGCATAGATCGGGTCTTCACCAGCGGATTTGCAGCATAAAATACGCTGAAAATCCGCACGTGTAAACGTATCCTTACGGTGACCATTTTTGAGTTATTAGGGCACATGTACATTCTTTTACCTCCCTGTAGGAATTTTCTCCCCCGTTGGGGTACAAATGTGTTTTACTGTTATAATTTTCTCTTTGGTTAACTATCTTTTAAATATCTGAAGAAAAAGTTATATTTTAGCATTGTTCTTTTTTGTTTATATCAATTGTTGCTTGGTCCTTGACAGGTATAAGGGTCTGTGAGCTTTTTGAGATTTTAGTAGGCTGTAAAGGCAAAACAAAAAAAATATTCCAATTGATCTCAATGGGTGTCTGCTGCTTTGGTTTAATAAGTTCAATCTTCCGGCAGAATCCATAGTAGATGTCATCCCAGCACTACGTTGTAGTGATGGGACGACACTTACTGCCTGCGAACATTAAAGGGGTACTTCGCTGCTCAGCGTTTGGAACAAACTGTTCTGAACTCTGGAGACAGCGCTGGGAGCTCGTGACGTCATAGCCCAGTCACCCCCTTGATGTCATGCCCTGCCCCCTCAATGCAAATCTATGGGAGGGGTTCCAAACGCTGAGCAGCAGAGTACCCCTTTAACCCCTTAACGACCATGGACATAAATGCTCGACCTGGTGCGGCGGTACTTAGCGCACCAGGACGTACATTTACGACCTGTGTATGACCGCGAGCATCAGAATGGTGCTCGCGTCATACAGCTCGCAGCTGGCTGCTAGCAGCAGCTGGGGACCTGCCGGTAATGGCCGACATCCGCGATCAGGCGGATATCCGCCATTAACCCCTCAGATGCCGTGATCAATACAGATCACGGCATCTGCGGCAATACGCATGTTAAAATAGATGATCGGATCGCCCGCAGCGGGACAAAAACAAAAAATGACTCGGAGTACTTCGAAAATCACTCGAGAAAAAGTGGGAGTTTGCCTCACACAATAACCTACAGCCAAGAGGCCGAGTGAAATTCCAAAAATGGAGTGATTTCTTACAAGGGACTGTTTACCATTGTATTTTGTGTGAAAGTAACTTGGTTTATAACCAGAAAACATTTTGTACAGTTCAACACTTTTATGAATAAAATATTGAATGCAAGCCAAGTTTTTCAGTACCATTTTTCGTGTTGAAAATGCCCCTCGGCTTATACTCGAGTGAACTCTTCGCCTGTCAATCCCTTCATCAGTGGTCTTCAACCTGCGGATCTCCAGATGTTGCAAAACTACAACTCCCAGCTAGCCCGGACAGCCATCGGCTGTCCGGGCATGCTGGGTGTTGTAGTTTTGAAACCTCTGGAGGTCTGCAGGTTGAAGACCACTGCGGCCTTCGTCATCATCCAGCCCCCCTTTTGTTTTGTACTCACCTCCCCTCAGCAGGCAGTTAGGGTGAGCTGGTCCGGGTCATCTAAGCTGCAGGGACCGTCCGGTGGGGAGGATAAGTCGTTGCGGGCTGTCCATTTTTACCGGGGGGGCCTCTTCTCCGCTCTTCAGGCCCGGCCCCGAAGTAGTGACGTTGCCTTGACGCCGCCGCACAGGGACGTTCATGTGCAACGTCCCTGTGCGTCGTCGTCAAGGCAACGTCACTAGTCCGGGCTCGAAGCGCGGAGAAGAGGCCCCCTGGTGAAAATGGATCCGGGCATGCTGGGAGTTGGAGTTTTGCAACATCTGGAGGTCCGCAGGTTGAAGACCACTGATGAAGGGATTGACAGGCGGTGATGATAAAGGGGGTGGGGGATGATGACGAAGGCCTTAGGTCTTCAACCTGCAGACCTCCAGATGTTGCAAAACTACAACTCTCAGCATGCCCGGATCCATTTTCACCGGGGGGGGCCTCTTCTCCGCGCTTCATGCCCGGCCCCGAAGTAGAGACGTTCCCTTGATGACGCCGCACAGGGACGTTCATGCGCAACGTCCCTGTGTGTTGTCGTCAAGGCAACGTCACTAGTCCGGGCTCGAAGCGTGGAGAAGAGGCCCCCCTCCCCGGTGAAAATGGATCCGGGCATGCTGGGAGTTGTAGTTTTGCAACATCTGGAGGCCCGCAGGCTGAAGACCACTGATGAAGGGATTGCCAGGCGGTGATAATGAAGGGGGGGGGGGGGGTGATGACGAAGGCCGCAGTGGTCTTCAACCTGCGGACCTCCAGAGGTTTCAAAACTACAACTCCCAGCATGCCTGGACAGCCGATGGGAGTTGTCGTTTTGCAACATCTGGAGGTCCGCAAGTTGAAGACCACTGATGAAGGGATTGACAGGAGGTGATGATGAAGGGGGGGATGATGACGGGGGTCTGAATTATTACAAGGGGGGGATGATGTATTTCCCACCCTAGGCTTATATTCGAGTCAATAACTTTTCCTGGGTTTTTGGGGTAAAATTAGGGGCCTCACGGCTTATGTTCGGGTAGGCTTATACTATAGTATTTACGGTAAAGTTAATGTTTATTTATTAATTTTTTCTTTTTAACACATTTGCAATATTAGGTTTAAATCCATTTAACACCCAAGCTGATAAACAAGGATAATTGTTGTAATGTTTGAACAATTATAACACATGAATACTTTTGATTCATGGAAACATTTTTTAAACAAACAAGTCTAAACCATTTTGACTCACACAACTAATTTCTTTAGCTCGGAGTTTGTCCGACACAATTGACTAGTGCGACATATAAAAACATGCGACAGAAAAATAACCGACATGTACAACAGAATAGTAATTAAGCCTGAAAAAAAGACGAGTGATATTGAAATCACTCCAGAATAAACACTCCACTCAGTAAATCAGGGCCATAGTTTTGTATTCTGTAGGGGACACATTCAAAAACTAATGTAATTTGATATCAATCACATATTTTTTTTTCACCTCATATTTTCAAAGGTCCCTTGTACTACTTTCAAAATATGTGAGAGTTTATTTTCACACCACTTTTTTTTTTTTTTTTTTTGCGCCACTTTATAGTTTTTTTTTTTCTCCAAAATTGTCAGAGCTAGGTGCCAACTTGTCAATCTCTGAAAATTCTGGAAGGAATAAGCTAATCTCATGTAATATTTTATTACATCACTATTGATCACAGTGTCTAAAGGGTAAACGGCAGATATCAGTGTGATCGCTAATGTCCACCATTGTACATGTACCTCGCTGTGCGCTAATTACTAGGGCACAGTGGGGGAGATTTATTAAAACCTGTCCAGAGGAAAAGTTGCTGAGTTGCCCATAACAACCAATCACATTGCGTCTTTCATTTTTCAGAGGCCTCTTCAAAAATTAAAGAAGCGATCTGATTGGTTGCTTTGGGCAACTCAGCAATTTTTCCTCTGGACAGGTTTTGATAAATCTCCCCCTGTGACTTACATGCATGTTGCATGTCATCTAAGGGTTAAACGTGAGTGCAGGTGCAATGACTGTGTAGTCAGGCAGCACAACCTGGCCTGCAATTTTAATTAAAACAACCAAGATGACAGTAAGATGTGTTGTGGCAACCTCATGGGGAAGAACTTAGTCTAAGTAGACGTTTAAAAAATTGTTATTTAAAAAAATCATATTTATATTTCAATAACTGTGTAAATAACACTTAAAAATGAATACATAAATAAAAAAGAAATGTAAAAGAAAGAATTTTTTTTTTTTCCACACTAGCAGAGAGCTGGCGTGAATATTTTTATGGAAAATGGACTTGCACCATTTGAAAATATCATGTAAAACATGAAATGTACAGTACATCACCACGCCAACTTTGGAAAAACTGACATGAATAGTGTAAACCTCGGGTCATTCTCATGTAAAACCCTTTGAATAATTAGCAGAAATTTTCACACCAAAATGTTCAAGTTTTTTTTCTTCACAATTCTCTTTTTATTGATATAAAAAGTAAAATAACGGAAAACACTGGTAGTCTACAGTGAATTGATAGTAATGCATTGCAGTACAGGATATACAGATACATGCAACGTCATGGTTGGGAACTGCAAATCCAATTACGGATCGTAATCAACGGCCATCTAAAGTGTTTTCGGAGTAAAGAAATACAGAAATTAAACAAGGAAAATAACAGTAGACAATGTCAGGACCAGTCTGGTCACACAAGTTAGGCACGTCTATATGTGGTTACTGTTAGGAGGGTCCGTGGCATGTCTATAAAAACCACTAAACAGGTTGAACTAACATGTTAATAACAGTTATCATGTAGGAGAGTGGCCCAGCCAGGCCAGGGGTAAGTAATGTCCAAGGGGGCATTAAGATGGTGTGTGGGGGGGAGTATACTATGCGGGTTGTGTGACGTTACTATTACCTAATGGTCAATTGGTCATCAAATGTTGCTAGGAAGACGCAGCAGTGCGGGGGAAGGCCTAAAGTTTATAAGTGAGCCATGGCTTCCAAATAAGGTCAATGGTGTCATGGGTGTGTGAGTGCCAGCTTGTCAGTTCCTCCATGCGACATATCTGGCTAATTTTGTCTAGCCATTGGTTGGTGGATGGTGGGGATGACTGTCTCCACAGCAAGGGTATTAGATTCTTGGCTGCTGCTAGCATATGTGTAGGTAGTGAATTAGCTGTTAGCCTGTAGGAGGCCGAGGAGTTTATTGTATCTTCCACTTCCTTCCAGAAGGGTTGAATTTTGGGCTTGAGAAAGGTCTCATTGTGCAGACCGAAACATAGCAGTTGTAACTGGATGGGTGAATAAATACACCATTTTTTGCCACATTGGAGTGCTGCTTCTTCTTTGGATTTACAATTTCATGGTACATTGAGTCTTGTCTCCAGTAGCAGAGCACCCGCTGAGCCCAGAGCCTTTACACAGTGCCGATTCCTTTTCACACATGGTAGATATATATATATATATATATATATATATATATATATATATATATATATATATACACCCTGAACTTTTATCAGTGCTTTTTAGCATGGGTCAATAAAACAAAGCTGGGCACAGCAGGACAGGACTGTGCAAGCCAACAGCATGTGGATATATGGGAACTGTGACTTTCTCCCTGCCACTTCTTTACTGATAAATTGCTTAAAGGGGTACTCCACCGAAAAACATTTTTTTTTAAATCAACTGGTGCCAGAAAGTTAAAAGGGTACTCCGGTGAAAACCTTTTTTCTTTTAAATCAACTGGTGGCAGAAAGTGAAACATATTTGTAAATTACTTCTATTAAAAAATATTAATCCTTCCTGTACTTATTAGCTGCTGAATACTACAGAGGAAATTATTTTCTTTTTGGAATGCTCTCTGATGACATCACGAGCACAGTTCTCTCTGCAAGACAGCAGTGCTAACCACTGAGCCACCATGCTGCCCTTAGCATACATCTGCTAAGCACGGTTGCTAAAATGGACAGAGATGTCAGCAGAGAGCACTGTGCTCGTGATGTCATCAGTGTTCCAAAAAGAAAGGAATTTCCTCTGTAGCATTCAGCAGCTAATAAGTACTGGAAGGATTAATATTTTTTAATAGAAGTAATTTACAAATATGTTTAACTTTTTGCCACCAGTTGATTTAAAAGAAAAAAGGTTTTCACCGGAGTACCCCTTTAAACCGATTTGCAAATGACTTATATTAAAAAAAAAATCTTAATCCTTCCAGTACTTATCAGCTGCTCTATGATCCCCATGAAGTTCTTTTCTTTCTGAATTTCCTTTCTGTCTGACCACAGTGCTCTCTGCTGACACCTCTGTCCATGTCAGGAACTGTCCAGAACAGGATAGGTGGTGGTGTCAGCAGAGACCACTGTGATCAGACAGAAAGGAAATTCAAAAAGAAAAGAACTTCCTGTGGATCATACAGCAGCTGATAAGTACTGGAAGGATTAAGATTTTTTAATAGAAGTAATTTACAAATATGTTTAACTTTCTGGCACCAGTTGATTTAATTTTTTTTTTTCCAGTGGAGTACCCCTTTAATGTAACACTGTCTGGTATCAGCTAGAGAGCACTGAACATTTCCTATATATTGTTCGCCCTGTACCAGCAGATGACACAAATTGTCATGTATAGACCGTCTGCAAGTACAAGAGCCAGGAGGTGGTGAGCCAGGACTGATGGCTCAAAGGAGATGTTTTGTAGAGAATCTATTGCCTCTCCTAATAGGTCTGTTTTAGTACACTGCTCAAAAAAATAAAGGGAACACTAAGATAACACATCCTAGATCTGAATGAATGAACTAATCATATGAAATATTTTCGTCTTTACATAGTAGAATGTGCTGACAACAAAATCACCCAAAAATGATCAATGGAAATCAAATTTATCAACCCATGGAGGTCTGGATATGGAGTCACACTCAAGATCAAAGTGGAAAACCACACTACAGGCTGATCCAACTTTGATATAATGTCCTTAAAACAAGTCAAAATAAGGCCCACTAGTGTGTGTAACCTCCAAGTGTCAGTATTACCTCCCTACAACGTCTGGGCATGATCCTGATGAGGTGGTGAACTAAAGCATCTGCCAACTCCTGGACAGTCTGTGGTGCAATGTGGTGTTGGTGAATGGATCGTGACATGTTGTCCCAGATGTGCTCAATCAGATTCAGGTCTGGGGAACGGGCGGGCCAGTCCATAACATCAATGGCTTCCTCTACAGGAACTGCTGACACACTCCAGTCACATAAGGTCTAGCATTGTCTTGCATTAGGAGGAACCCAGGGTCAACCACATCAGCATATGGCACCTTATGGCAGTCAGACTATCTCTGGCAAGCACATGGAGGGCTGTGCAGCCCTCCAAAGAAATGCCACCCCCCACCATTACTGACCCACTGACAAACAGGTCATGCTGGAGGATGTTGCGGGCAGCAGAATTTTGTCCACGGCGTCTCCAGACTCAATCACCTCTGTCACATGTGCACAGTGTGAACCTGCTTTCATCTGTGACTAGCACAGGGCGCCAGTCATGAATTTGCCAATCTTAGTGTTCTCTGGCAAATGCCAAATTCCCTGCACGGTGTTGGGCTGTAAGCACAACCCCCACCTGTGGACGCCTGGCCCTCATACCACCCTCATGGAGTCTGTTTCTGACCGTTTGAGTGGACACATGCACATTTGTGGCCTGCTGGAGTTCATTTTGCAAGGCTCTGGCAGTGCTCCTCCTGCTCCCCCTTGCAAAAAGGCGGAGGTAGCGGTCCTGCTGCTGGGTTGTTGCCCTCCTACAGCCTCCTCCACATCCCCTGATGTACTGGCCTGTCTCCTGGTAGCTCCTCCATGCTCTGGACACTGCACTGACAGACACAGCAGACCTTCTTGCTGCACTACCTGAGCCACGTGTGTGGGTTGTAGACTCCGTCTCATGCTACCACTAGAGTGAAAGCACTGCCAGCATTCAAAAGTGACCAAACCATCAGCCAGGAAGCATAGGAACTGAGAAGTGGTCTGTGGTTACCACCTGCAAAACCACTTCTTTATTGGGGGTGTCTTGCTAATTGCCTATAATTTCCACCTGTTGTCTGTTCCATTTGCACAACAGCATGTGAAATTGATTGTCAACCAGTGTTGCTTCCTGAGTGGACAGTGTGATTTCATAGAAGTGTGACTGACTTGGAGTTACATTGTGTTGTTTAAAGGGTAGCTCCCACCATCCTATTTTTTTTTTTTTTTGCTAGCCTGTTCACCCCCCCCCCCCCCGCTACAGCCCTAGCCCGTTCCCTCCTACCCCCCCCCCCCGCCCCGCATACCCCGTTCCCTCATTACACTTGCAGTTACTGCAGAGTCCGGCAGCGGGCGTGCAGGGCCAGCGGCGGCAACAAGGCGGCGGCGGCGATGTGCGGGAGGAGTGGCCTCCCAGCCAGTGGCCGGGGAGCCAATGCGCTCGCTCCCGCCTGTCTGATTGACAGGGAGCGAGTGCAGCCTAACTAAAAAGGACTGATTGCCACTCCAAAATCAGTCCTTTTTTCAGTAGCCGGTTTTTAAATGTAAATTAAACCTTTTTAATGAAAAAAAAATAAATAAAAGTATATTAGAGATATGTTGTAGTACATAAGTACTACAACATATCAAAAAAATAAAGTTGGTGACAGTGCCCATTTAAGTGTTCCCTTCATTTTATTTTTTTGAGCAGTGTAGATTCTTGTATTCCCCAGCTCACAATTCTGGAATATTTATTTTAGCAATGCTTTGTGTCATTGCTTTATTATTCATCCCTAGATATTTATGAATAAATTGACAACTAGTATGAATACATTTAAAACTGATTTGCAGTTTGTTACTTGCAGCATTGTCAAACATCCACAACAGTAAATACCCACTTGTCAATGTATACATATATTTCCAAGAATAACAAAGGAAAAAGTCCAATGTACGATTCTAAGAAAAGATGATCTAGAATTGTTATGTTGTGGGGAAACAATTATTTAGTAAAACAGACATGTCTGGAGAAGTAATAGCATGCAAGGAAAAATGAAAAGAAATACAGGCGCTATGTATGTGCCGTTATCAGCGGTAAAATCGGTTTGCTGGTGAGAATCTATAGATTGCCGATTTGGGATTAAATAGTAAGAAGGCTTGCTCACCTCTTCGTGTTGAGCTACAGGCACAACACTACTCTGCACATATTTGAGTGAAATACTCAATTATATCCCCGTGGCAGCCCTGCATCCGATCCAGGTCATCAGCGATGGCGGTGAGTAGTAGGGTAAGTGGAGTGAAATTAGCCCTGGCGTGGAACTGAGTTCCTGCACTTTTTACACAGCAGGAACACAGTTCCCATTAGCTGGAATCCTGGAGGACCACCCCATAAGTGGAAATCTTGGGTGAGTTCCCACACTTTTTTCTCCCCAGGACTTGACCCCTGACCCCTGGATGCTTGAGTCACAAAACTCAACTCCCGTCCTAATGTAGGAATGTAGGTAGAGTCAGCTCCCACTGGGTACGGTGCACTGGTGTTCTCTCAGAAGTCATAAGAAGTCATCATAAACAAGCACTGATAAGATCTTTATAGCTTTATTGTGGACAGGTAAAATATAACAACTGTGCAAAATTAAAATAAAAACAGTAGCTGGAAAAACATGATGTAGTTTACTCGTTTTGGATCAGCTGATCTTTTAAATGGGCATTGCCAGATTCAAAAACTTTTTATATGTAGTACATCTTGGTAAAATATAAACATTCTAATATACAGTACTTTATAGAAATCATGGCTGATGAACAAACACCCCATACCATCCAGAACATAATCTTGTCTGGCGGCAGCATCATTTTTGTCCAAGCTGAAGCACAGATATGGCCAAAGTCCAATAATGAGGGTGGGACTAGCTCTCCTCTGTGCTCACTCCTGTCCTATCAGACTGCAGTAAGAAAAAAAAGGGAAGGAAGGGGGATTATAGAGCTGCCTGTAGTGATTGGATGGAGAAAACCATGAGTCATGCAGAGTGAGGGCACGCCCCCTCCAAAGTACAGAGTGACAAAACAACTGAGCAACAAAAAGAAGGTTTTTGTAAGAAATAAAGTGCTAGAGACATAATAAATATATGTTTTTTTTTTTTTTTTTTTTTTTTAATTTATTTTCACTCAACAGAGATACATAATATGCAACAATCACAATTATGGTCATTGTATATACCCGTTGTACCAACCCCCCTCCCCCCCCCCCCCCACCCACCGAAGCCAGAAAATAAAATAAAAAAAACAATAAAAAAAAAAGAAGAAAAAAATATATAAAAAATAAAAAATGTATATATAAAATAAAATTTTTCCTTTTATATAATTATCATACCTTATCCTCTCCCTCCTTCCCCTCGTGCTGTAGTACTCTTCCAGCAATCCTGACCAGATTTGAGAAAATAGATCACTACTTCCTCTCTTATTATATATTGCCTTATCCCATAATATAACTCTTTCCATTTTAGTTTTATACTCTGCAAGAGTCGGCGGCCTAGCCTCTTTCCAATTTTTTGCAATCAACAACCTAGCGTTAAAAAGTAGCCGACTTACCGCTATTTGAGTGTTTTGATCAAGACCAAGGTCTTCAACGTACCCAAGGACACAAGTCCGAAGATCGGCTGGTACCCTGATCTTAATTTTTTCCTCTATAAATTCAAGAATTATATGCCAGTATGTCAGTATAATTGGGCAGCCCCATAACATGTGTTCAATATCCGCATCCCAGTGGTGACAACGTGGGCAGCTGGAGTCTAATACAGAGCCATATTTAGCTATTAAAGAGGGGTGTTACGCCGATCGCTCCGGGTCCCCGCTCCTCCCCGGAGCGCTCGCAGCGTTCTCTCATTCGCAGCGCCCCGGTAAGACCTGCTGACCGGGTGCGCTGCGATATTACTCCCAGCCGGGATGCGATTCGCGATGCGGGACGCGCCCGCTCGCGATGCGCATCTCGGCTCCCGTACCTGACCCGTTCCCCGTCTGTGTTGTCCCGGCGCACGCGGCCCCGCTCCTTAGGGCGCGCGCGCGCCGGGTCTCTGCCATTTAAAGGGCCGCTGCGCCACTGATTGGCGCAGCAGGCCTAATCAGTATTCTCACCTGTGCACTCCCTACTTATACCTCAGTTCCCCTGCACTCCCTCGCCGGATCTTGTTGCCATTGTGCCAGTGAAAGCGTTTCCTTGTGTGTTCCAGACCTCCTGCCGTTGCCCCTGACTACGATCCTTGCTGCCTGCCCTGACCTTCTGCTACGTCCGACCTTGCTCTTGTCTACTCCCTTGTACCGCGCCTATCTTCAGCAGTCAGAGAGGTTGAGCCGTTGCTGGTGGATACGACCTGGTTGCTACCACCGCTGCAAGACCATCCCGCTTTGCGGCGGGCTCTGGTGAATACCAGTAGCAACTTAGAACCGGTCCACCAACACGGTCCACGCCAATCCCTCTCTGGCACAGAGGATCCACCTCCTGCCAGCCGAATCGTGACAGTAGATCCGGCCATGGATCCCGCTGAAGTCCCACTGCCAGTTGTCGCCGACCTCACCACGGTGGTCGCCCAGCAGTCGCAACAGATAGCGCAACAAGGTCACCAGCTGTCTCAACTGACCATGATGCTACAGCAGCTATTACCACAGCCCCAGCAACAATCTCCTCCGCCAGCTCCTGCACCTCCTCCGCAGCGAGTGGCCGCTTCCGGCTTACGATTATCCTTGCCGGATAAATTTGATGGGGACTCTAAGTTTTGCCGTGGCTTTCTTTCGCAATGTTCCCTGCACTTGGAGATGATGTCGGACCAGTTTCCAACTGAAAGGTCTAAGGTGGCTTTCGTAGTCAGCCTTCTGTCTGGGAAAGCTCTGTCATGGGCCACACCGCTCTGGGACCGCAATGACCCTGTCACTGCCTCTGTACACTCCTTCTTCACGGAGATCCGAAGTTTCTTTGAGGAACCTGCCCAAGCCTCTTCTGCTGAGACTGCCCTGCTGAACCTGGTCCAGGGTAATTCTTCTGTTGGCGAGTACGCCATCCAATTCCGTACTCTTGCCTCCGAATTATCCTGGAATAATGAGGCCCTCTGCGCGACCTTTAAAAAAGGCCTATCCAGCAACATTAAAGATGTGCTGGCCGCACGAGAAATTCCAGCTAACCTGCATGAACTTATTCATCTTGCCACCCGCATTGACATGCGTTTTTCCGAAAGGCGTCAGGAGCTCCGCCAGGATATGGACTTTGTTCGCACGAGGCGGTTTCTCTCCCCGGCTCCTCTGGTCCTCTGCAATCCGTTCCTGTGCCTCCCCCGTGGAGGCTATGCAAGTTGACCGGTCTCGCTTGACACCTCAAGAGAGGACACGACGCCGCATGGAGAACCTATGCCTGTACTGTGCCGGTACCGAACACTTCTTGAAAGATTGTCCTATCCGTCCTCCCCGCCTGGAAAGACGTATGCTGACTCCGCACAAAGATGAGACAGTTCTTGATGTCTACTCTGCTTCTCCACGCCTTACTGTGCCTGTGCGGATATCTTCCTCTACCTTCTCCTTCTCTGCTACGGCCTTCTTGGATTCCGGATCTGCAGGAAATTTTATTTTGGCCTCTCTCATCAACAGGTTCAACATCCCGGTGACCAGTCTCGCCAGACCCCTCTACATCAATTCTGTTAACAATGAAAGATTGGACTGTACCGTGCGTTACCGCACGGAACCTCTCCTAATGTGCATCAGACCTCATCACGAAAAAATTTAATTTTTGATCCTCTCCAACTGCACTTCTGAAATTCTTCTTGGATTACCGTGGCTTCAACGCCATTCCCCAACCCTTGATTGGTCCACAGGAGAAATCAAGAACTGGGGTACTTCTTGTCACAAGGACTGTCTTAAATCGGTTCCCAGTACTCCTTGCCGTGACCCTGTGGTTCCCCTTGTATCCGGTCTTCCTAAGGCTTATATGGACTATTCTGACGTTTTTTGCAAAAAGCAAGCTGAGACTTTGCCTCCTCACAGGCCTTATGACTGTCCTATTGACCTCCTCCCGGGCACTACCCCACCCCGGGGCAGAATCTATCCTCTGTCTGCTCCAGAGACTCTTGCCATGTCGGAGTACATCCAGGAGAATTTAAAAAAGGGGTTTATCCGCAAGTCCTCCTCTCCTGCCGGAGCTGGATTTTTTTTTTGTGTCCAAAAAAGATGGCTCCCTACGTCCTTGTATTGATTACCGCGGACTTAATAAAATCATGGTAAAAAACCGCTACCCCTTACCTCTTGTCTCGGAACTCTTTGATCGCTTACAAGGTGCCCACATCTTTACCAAACTGGACTTAAGAGGTGCTTATAATCTCATCCGCATCAGGGAGGGGGACGAATGGAAGACCGCATTTAACACCAGAGATGGACACTTTGAGTATCTGGTCATGCCCTTTGGCCTATGCAACGCCCCTGCCGTCTTCCAAGACTTTGTTAACGAAATTTTTCGTGATCTCCTATATTCCTGTGTTGTGGTTTATCTGGACGATATTCAGATTTTTTCTGCCAACTTAGAAGAACACCGCCAGCATGTCCGCATGGTTCTTCAGAGACTTCGTGACAATCAACTTTATGCCAAAATGGAGAAATGTCTCTTTGAATGTCAATCTCTTCCTTTCCTAGGATACTTGGTCTCTGGCCAGGGACTACAAATGGACCCAGATAAACTCTCTGCCGTCTTAGATTGGCCACGCCCCTCCGGACTCCGTGCTATCCAATGTTTTTTGGGGTTCGCCAATTATTACAGACAGTTTATTCCACACTTTTCCACTATTGTGGCTCCTATCGTGGCTTTAACCAAGAAAAATGCCAAGTCCTGGTCCCCCCAAGCGGAAGACGCATTTAAACATCTCAAGTCTGCCTTTTCTTCCGCTCCCGTGCTCTCCAGACCTGTCCCATCTAAACCCTTCCTATTGGAGGTAGATGCCTCCTCAGTGGGAGCTGGAGCTGTCCTTCTACAAAAAAATTCTTCCGGGCATGCTGTGACTTGTGGTTTTTTTTCTAGGACCTTCTCCCCGGCGGAGAGAAACTATTCCATCGGGGATCGAGAACTACTGGCCATTAAATTGGCGCTTGAGGAATGGAGGCACCTGCTGGAGGGATCAAAATTTCCAGTTATCATATACACTGATCACAAGAATCTCTCCTATCTCCAGTCTGCCCAACGACTGAACCCTCGCCAGGCTAGGTGGTCGTTGTTCTTTGCCCGTTTTAACTTTGAAATCCATTTTCGCCCTGCTGACAAGAACATTAGGGCCGATGCCCTCTCTCGTTCTTCTGATGCCTCTGAAGTAGAGGTCTCTCCGCAACACATCATTCCTCCAGACTGTCTGATCTCCACTTCTTCAGCTTCCATCAGGCAAACTCCTCCAGGGAAGACCTTCGTTTCTCCACGCCAGCGTCTCGGGATTCTCAAATGGGGACACTCCTCCCACCTCGCAGGCCATGTGGGCATCAAAAAATCCTTGCAACTCATCTCTCGATTTTATTGGTGGCAGACTCTGGAGACTGATGTTATTGATTTCGTGCGGGCCTGTACTGTCTGTGCCCGGGATAAGACTCCTCGCCAGAAGCCTGCTGGTCTCCTTCATCCTCTGCCTGTTCCTGAACAGCCTTGGTCACAGATTGGTATGGACTTTATTACGGACTTGCCCTCATCCCGTGGCAACACAGTTGTTTGGGTGGTCGTTGATCGATTTTCCAAGATGGCACATTTTATTCCTCTTCCTGGTCTTCCTTCAGCGCCTCAGTTGGCAAAGCAATTTTTTTTTTCTCAAATAAATGTTTATTGGTTTTCCAACACAAACAACCACAAAATATCAGGATATGATAAGGAAGATACAAGATAAACTTTCCTTGTAATATAAACAAATAGTTTAACACTTATGAAAAGGATTTGCGCCTAAGCGCAGTCTGGGTGTGTGGGTATGAGGGGAGCTAAGGAGGGGGGTTGGGAGAAGCAACAAAGGGAGAAGGGGGGGAGAAGGGGGGGAGAGAAGGGGGGGAGAGAAGAGACAGGAGTGAAGAAGGGGGGGGGTGGAGAGGAAGGGGGTATCGTGCGTGGCTGCGCATATCCCTGGATGGGTGGGAGGGTGGGAATCAGTTCGACAACGTCATTTATGTGCAAATAATAAAACCACAATTGAGTACAATTCCACATAAGTTTTTTGTTACGATGTTTTCCTCTCTGCTGGCTACGCATAGCAGGTACCATATCTACCACGAGGCGTTGTCTCATAGACCCTTTTTGTATGACAGCCAGGGGGACCAGGTAACAAGGAAATTTTCATGTGTCCGATCGACCCTGCTCGTCATCTCTTCGAATCGGCAGATCTGGTGGACCTTCGCCTCCCACTCGGAGATCTTAGGCGGTGTGGGGGAAAGCCACTTTAAGGGTATTAAGGATTTAGCAGCGGATATGAGGTGAGAGAGGAGTTTGGTTTTGTGGGGCTGGTAGGAGGGTGAAGGTTTGCCAATCAGCACCATCTCCGGTTGCAATTTAAGATCAGTGGAAAATATCTCATTTATCTTCGATTCTATCTCCTTCCAGAAAGGGGTCAGGGCTGGGCAGGTCCACCAGATGTGCGTGTGGGTGCCAGTGTGCGTGTTGCATCTCCAGCACAGTTTACAAGGGGACAGACCATGTGCATGCAGGAACTCAGGAGTCCTGTACCATCTGGACAAAAGTTTAAAGTGCATCTCCCTCAGTCTTATGCATCTAGAAAACCCTTGTGAGTGCCTTAGGATATATTCTATATCACCGTCAGAGAGGACCACATTCAACTCCTTCGCCCATGAGGTTAGGTAGCCAGGGGTTGAGGTTGAGCCACTTGAGGCACACCACTTCCTTGAGTACGAGAGCCGAAACCATCCTCTCGGCGGTGACACTAATTCGATCTCAAAAGCAGTTAGCTCTCTCAGCTGAGTCACACCCCTCCAGAACGCCTCGAAACAAGATCTGAGATGTGACACCTGGAGAAAAGACAACCTCACCGCTGGCAGCAGCGAGGCGATCTCCCCTATGTCCGGAACCCTTCCGTTGTCGAAAATCTGGTTGATTGTGAAACCCTCCAATTTAGACCAGAGTGAGCCGTATGTAGGGGTCATGCGATCCAGGATCACCGGAATGAGGGAAGCAGGTAGCAGAGGGGAGAGCGAAGGGGACAGAATAGGAGCCAGAGAAGCCCAGACCATGAAGAGACCTAGAAAGAGAAGTTGGGGGTGGGAATGTGAAAACACTCGTCGTTTAGGAATCCAGAGATGATGAACAAAATCCAGGCCATACGCCCAATGAGACCACAACGCTTCCCTAAATTGTTGCGTAGTGTGAGAAGAGTGGGATGACCTATAACAGGAGATCCATCTTCTCAACTGTATGGCTCTATAGTGATCATGGATCTCTGGCATTCCCAGACCTCCCCTGTGAATAGGCCTAGCTAGCAGGGATCTCGCCAGGCGGGGTTTTTTGTTCTTCCATAAATATCGTGAGAACGTTCTGCGTAGGGAAAGGAAGAAAGATGTAGGGAGGGCTATGGGCAGCATGTTTAGCTTGTATGTTATTTTCGGTACTACGTATGTTTGCAAAACATTGCGTCTACCTATCCATGAGATTAAGGGATTGTCATATTCAGCTAAAAGCTGCTGGGTTTCTGTGAGGAGTGGTTCGAAGTTGGCTTTATAAAGTTGAGGGATAGTTGGTGTAATATGGACTCCCAGGTACTTTAAGGAGGAGCGGGCCCATGGGAAAGGGGTATTATTTTGCAGAGTGGCAACAATTCGGGGGGGCAGCGTAATATTGAGAAGTTCTGATTTGTGAACATTAACTTTAAAATTTGATACAATGCCGAATTCTGAGAAAAGTGACACCAGGCAGGGAAGCCCGTTTAATGGGTCTGGCAGGAGGAAGAGCAAGTCGTCAGCGAACGCTAGCGTCTTGAGTTCCCCCTCAGGGGTTTCAAACCCCCTGATCTCTGGCGTTTGCCTGATTTTTTGGAGAAGGGTCTCCATCACCAGGATGAACAACGAGGGTGATAAGGGACATCCCTGCCTGGTGCCATTCGCTATCGAAAACGGGTGGGACAATGAATCATTTATGCGTAGGGAGGCATAAGGATCCGAATACAGAGAGAATATTGCGTCTATGAAAACGGGAGGTAGACCGAACTTGAGGAGGACTGCCTTCATGTAAGACCAGCTAACCCTATCGAAGGCCTTCTCGGCGTCTACACCGAGAAGGAGTAAGGGGCGGTTGCGAGAGTGTGCGTAGTGCACACATGAAAGTAGCTTGATTGTGTTGGTTTTGCCCTCCCTCCCCGGAACGAAACCAGATTGTTCAGGCGCAATCATATGAGGCAGCAATGGTTTGAGGCGCTGTGAGAGAAGTTTGGTCCACACCTTAAGATCAAAGTTTAGTAAGGAGATGGGTCGATAACTCCCACACTCCGCCGGATCCTTCCCCTCCTTGGCAATGAGGGTCACATAGGCCTCTAAGGCTTGTCGAGGTATAGTTCCTCCTTTCAGAAGATGATTAAGAGAGTTAGCAAGATGTGGGACCAGTAGGTCCATGAATTTAGTGTAGTAACGAAGGGGTAGACCGTCAGGTCCCGGGCTTTTCCCCTGGGGGAAGGATTGTATGACTTTAGCGACCTCTAGTTCCGTTATCGGGGAGAGTAGGGCAGAGGTCATGGTCGAGTCCAGCTGAGGGAGCTGTAGGTCTCCAAGAAAGGCTTCTTGGGCTGAGGGCAGAGTTGGGTGTGAGGTGCAGAGCTGAGGCGAAGGGAGATTGTAAAGGTCTGTGTAGAACTGATGGAAAGCTGTAGCTATATGGGAGGTGTCGGTGAGTGTCTTACCAGTCCTATCCTTAATCTGATGTATTTTCTGTTTGGCTCTCCTTTTTTTTAAGAGAGAAGACATTAATCTTCCTCCCTTGTTTCCATGTGCATATATTTTTTGCTGGTGATGCAGGTAAGCTTTGGAGGATCTATCGTGCAGGGGGGAAAGCAATTGGTCCCTAAGTGCCTTGAGCTCCACCAAAGTAGCCTCCACCAAAGATCTCTTGTGCGCCCTTTCCAAATTTGAGATGGCGGTTAGCAGACGGTCAGTCTTCTCTCTGTAAGCTTTCTTTAACCTAGCTCCCCATGAAATGAAAATGCCTCTAATGTAGGCTTTATGGGCTTCCCAGATTAGAGGGGGGGAGGGGGAGGAGGGGTCAGGTGTGCAATTTGTGTCAAAGTACTGCTTGAGGTGAGACGTGAGGTCAGCTAGAGCATCGGGATTTTCTAGTATAGATTCATTCAGTTTCCATGTGGGAGCAGAGGTGGGGGAAGGGGAGAGGGACAGAGACAGAGAGACAGGTGCATGATCCGAGATCGCAATCACCCCAATACGGGCATCACTCACCAGTGGTAGTAGGGAGGCGTGAATTAGGATGTAGTCAATCCTCTGGTAGGTTTTATGCTGTGACGAGAAGTAGGAGTAATCTTGAACGGAAGGGTTCCGGAACCGCCAGGAGTCTGTTAGGGAGAGATCAGCAAGTTTAGAGTGAAGTTTAGCAATTTGTTTCTGTGAGACGCCGACATGCATTGATGTGGAGTCTAGGCAGGGATTTAAGGTTACATTCAAATCTGCGCCCAGGATAATGGGTCCCTCTGAGAAAGCTTTCAGGGCGGACAGTGTGTTGATGAGCCATGGCACCTGGGCGTGATTCGGGGCATAAATATTTGCCAATGTGTAGGTGGAGTTAAATAGGCGAACACGCAGAAACAAAGCCCTACCTTCGGAGTCCTCGTATTGTTTCAAAACTTCAACTGGCAGGGATGAGCTGAAGGCTATTGAAACCCCCTTCGACGCCGAGGAGCCATGGCAGGAGTGAAACCACTGTGAAAAATGTTTAATCGGCAGTTTAGGTATCCTATCTCTCTTGAAATGCGTCTCTTGCATGAAAGCTACAGAGACTCCGAGACCCTTGAGATGGTCCACCACATGATGTCTTTTTTCAGGAGTATTAAGCCCTCTAACATTAAAAGAAGCGAAATGCACAACTGACATATCCGGTTTGTAGCAGAGCTAATTAGAAGATCGGTAGAGGGGGGGGGGGGAAAGGGGATAGAGCAGGGAGATAGGGGTCGAAGAGATAGTCTGGTGAGAGGGAGAAAGTGGGGAAACGGAGTATCGGGTGGGGGAGGTAAGGGTGGGGGGGTGAATGGATAGTGATCGCTCAATAAAGGGTATACCTTATAGTGTACCAATTCGAGCAGGGGGGGGAGGGGTGTACAAAGTACAAATCCTAGTCTGAGTGCACCAGGGTACAGCACCCTACTAGTATATACACATACAGATCAACCTAATTATAACATAGCAAGGAGCATATATCAACACGTATAACAATAAGCAACCAGGCCTGGTCTGTCAGAAGACCAGAACAATCGAGGCAACCCAGGTCCGCAGCCAGGATAGTAGCAGACCGTCGAGGAAGGAAGGCAGCGCTTCCCTCCAGGAGAGTCCGCTTGGGCATCAAAACAAATCCAGGCTCTCCTGAGCGCCTGGTCGCATCAGGTGAGAGTACAATTCAACTGTCAGCTTGCAGGTTCACCGTCTACAGCATAGCGAGGTCTCCATCACTCCTCATCTCAGCGCTGCGGGGGGTTTTCTTTACCAGCGGCCTTCTTGGTCTTGCCGGGCTTCGTGCGGGAGGCCACTCTCCAGTCGTCCATCCTCGGCAGCGGGGGGAGCGGGGCTAGGTCTGAGACCGGGAGCCATGAAGGGACCTCCATCGGGGGGAGATCCAGAGCTGACCAGGCCTTGTCGAGATCCGCGGGGGTTCTGATGGTGATTCTGCGCCCATTGCAGGTGACCGACAGGCCGAAAGGATATAGCCAAGCATACATTAGGCCTTTCTCCCTTAGCTTTTCTAGGAAGGGTTTCAGGAGTCGTCGTTTGGCCAGGGTAGAGGGAGCTATATCCTGATAAAGTGCGATTTGGGCATCCCCGTAGCGAGTAGGTCTTTGCTCTCTTGCCGCCCGAAGGATCTCCGCTGTGTCAACAAAAGATAGCAGCCCACAAACGACATCTCTCGGTGGCTCGGTGGGCTTAGGCTTCGGCCTGAGGGCTCTGTGGATCCGTTCAACGACCACTTTAGAGGCTCGGTCTGCGCCCAGTAAGCCCGCGAAGATTTCAGCGGCTATTCCGGGCAGCGCTTCATTTGCCCAAGTCTCAGGGAGTCCTTTGAGACGAATGTTCTTGCGTCGGCTGCGGTTTTCTTGGTCTTCGATTTGCGCATATACAGAGTTCAGATGGGACTCCATCAGTGCAGCCCGGTCCACCATAGCAGAGGAATGTGTGGACAACGCCGCGCAGGCAGACTCCAGTGCCTCCGTGCGGAAGCCAATGGCCTGGACCTCCGATTTAATTTCCGCCAGCTCCGTAAGTACCGGCTTGATAGCTTGAGTCAGGGCTTTCTTCATGAAGGATTTCAAAAACTGTTGGGTGAGCTGCGTCGGAGCTCCTTCTTCAGTTTCGCTCTCCTGCTCGCCTTCATCTCCAGAGTCTCTTAGTGGGTGCGCGTCCTGCGCCATCTTGGGCAGGCGAGCAGGAGAGAGGCCTCCTTTCTTCCTGAAGAATTTCGCCATGTCACCCTGGCTCCTCACCGGTCTCGGTGAATCCCCAGGATCTCCTGTAGCTGACTTGCCGTATTTGACCATGTTGCGTGTAAAACAAGGGAGTTAAGGGTGCTGAATCCCTGGTCAGACGGGAGAGCCGAGAGCTCACGCGTCCATCTCTTTCCGCGGCTAGGCTCCGCCCCCTGGCAAAGCAATTTTTTGTACACATTTTTCGCCTTCACGGTTTGCCCACGCATATCGTCTCAGATAGAGGCGTCCAATTCGTGTCTAAATTCTGGAGGGCCCTCTGTAAACAGCTCAAGATCAAATTAAACTTCTCTTCTTCTTATCATCCCCAATCCAATGGGCAAGTAGAAAGAGTTAATCAGGTCCTGGGTGACTATTTACGGCATTTTGTTTCCTCCCGCCAGGATGACTGGGCAGATCTACCATGGGCCGAATTCTCATACAACTTCAGAGTCTCCGAATCTTCTGCTAAATCCCCATTTTTCGTGGTGTACGGCCGTCACCCTCTTCCTCCCCTCCCTACTCCCTTGCCCTCTGGTTTGCCCGCTGTGGATGAAGTGACTCGTGATCTTTCCACCATATGGAAAGAGACCCAAAATTCTCTTTTACAGGCTTTATCCCGGATGAAAAGATTTGCTGATAAAAAAAGAAGAACTCCCCCCATTTTTGCTCCCGGAGACAAGGTATGTGTTACGCCTAGCGCTCCGGGTCCCCGCTCCTCCCCGGAGCGCTCACGGCGTCTCTCTCCCCGCAGCGCCCCGGTCAGTCCCGCTGACCGGGAGCGCTGCACTGTCATGGCCGTCGGGGATGCGGTTCGCACAGCGGGACGCGCCCGCTCGCGAATCGCATCCCAGGTCACTTACCCGTCCCGGTCCCCTGCTGTCATCTGCTGGCGCGCGCGGCTCCGCTCTCTAGGGCGCGCGCGCGCCAGCTCTCTGCGACTTGGAGGGCCAGCGCGCCAATGATTGGTGCCTGGCCCAATTAGCTTAATTGGCTCCCATCTGCTCCCTGCCTTTATCTGACCTCCTCCCGTGCGCTCCCTTGCCGGATCTTGTTGCCTTAGTGCCAGTGGAGGCGTTCCTTGTGTGTCCCTTGCCAGTGTTTCCAGACCTTCTGCCGTTGCCCCTGACTGCGATCCTTGCTGCCTGCCCCGACCTTCTGCTGCGTCCGACCTTGCTTCTGCCTGCTCCCTTGTGCCGCGCCTATCTTCAGCGGCCGGAGAGGTGAGCCGTTGCTAGTGGATACGACCTGGTCACTACCGCCGCAGCAAGACCATCCCGCTTTGCGGCGGGCTCTGGTGAATACCAGTAGTGGCTTAGAACCGGTCCACTAGCACGGTCCACGCCAATCCCTCTCTGGCACAGAGGGTCCACTACCTGCCAGCCGGCATCGTGACAGTAGATCCGGCCATGGATCCCGCTGAGGTGCCGCTGCCAAGTCTCGCTGATCTTCCCACGTTGGTCGCTCAGCAATCGCAGCAGATTGCCCAACAAGGACAGCAGCTGTCGCAGTTGACCGCCATGTTACAGCAAATTCTGCCTCTGCTACAGCAGCAACCATCTCCTCCGCCAGCTCCTGCACCTCCTCCGCAGCGAGTGGCCGCTCCTAACCTCCGCTTGTCCCTGCCGGACAAATTTGATGGGGACTCCAGACTCTGCCGTGGATTTTTGTCTCAGTGTTCCCTGCATATGGAGATGTTGTCAGACTTGTTTCCTACAGAACGGTCTAAGGTGGCGTTCGTAGTAAGTCTTCTTTCAGGAAAGGCCTTGTCTTGGGCCACACCGCTCTGGGACCGCAATGATCCTGCCACAGCCACAGTCCAGTCCTTCTTTGCTGAAGTCCGAAGTGTCTTTGAGGAACCTGCCCGAGCCTCTTCTGCTGAGACTGCCTTGCTGAACCTGGTCCAGGGTAATTCTTCCGTTGGCGAGTACGCCATACAATTCCGTACTTTTGCTTCTGAACTATCCTGGAATAATGAGGCTCTCTGCGCGACCTTTAAAAAAGGCCTATCCAGTCGCATCAAGGATGTGCTGGCCGCACGAGAGATTCCTGCCAACCTCCAAGAACTCATCCATTTGGCTACCCGCATTGACATGCGTTTTTCTGAGCGACACCAAGAGCTCCGCCAGGAAAAAGACTTAGATCTCTGGGCACCTCTCCCACAGCATCCTTTGCAGTCTTCGCCTGGGCCTCCCGCCGAGGAGGCCATGCAAGTGGATCGGTCTCGCCTGACCCAGGAAGAGAGGAATCGCCGTAGAGAAGAAAATCTCTGTCTGTACTGTGCCAGTACTGAGCATTTCTTGGTGGATTGCCCTATCCGTCCTCCACGCCTGGGAAACGCACGCACGCACCCAGCTCACGTGGGTGTGGCATCTTTTGCTTCTAAGTCTTCTTCTCCACGTCTCACGGTGCCCGTGCGGATTTCCCCTACAGCCAACTCCTCCATCTCAGCCGTGGCCTGCTTGGACTCTGGTGCCTCCGGGAATTTTATGTTGGAGTCCTTTGTTAATAAATTCAGCATCCCGGTGACCCGTCTCGCCAAACCGCTCTACATTTCCGCGGTCAACGGAGCCAGATTGGACTGCACCGTGCGTTACCGCACAGAACCCCTCCTGATGTCTATCGGACCCCACCACGAAAGGATTGAGTTCTTCATCCTCCCCAGTTGTACCTCTGAGGTCCTCCTCGGTCTGCCATGGCTCCGGCTTCATTCCCCCACCCTTGATTGGACCACCGGGGAGATAAAGAACTGGGACTCTGCCTGCCATAGGAAGTGCCTCTCCCCCCCTCCCAGTCCCGTCAGGCAAACCTCTGTGCCTCCTCATGGCCCCCGTCCTGGTGTCACACTGCCCCGTGCCAGGCTTCGCCCTCTGCCCTCCCTCCCCATTCCCACTCCTGCTGTACTGCCTGCCGTTGAGGAAACCCTCCATTTTTTCCCGGTGTCCTCATCCCAGGGGAGGCAGTTGCCGGTCAAAGAAAAGGGGAGACCTAAGGGGGGGGGTACTGTTACGCCTAGCGCTCCGGGTCCCCGCTCCTCCCCGGAGCGCTCACGGCGTCTCTCTCCCCGCAGCGCCCCGGTCAGTCCCGCTGACCGGGAGCGCTGCACTGTCATGGCCGTCGGGGATGCGGTTCGCACAGCGGGACGCGCCCGCTCGCGAATCGCATCCCAGGTCACTTACCCGTCCCGGTCCCCTGCTGTCATCTGCTGGCGCGCGCGGCTCCGCTCTCTAGGGCGCGCGCGCGCCAGCTCTCTGCGACTTGGAGGGCCAGCGCGCCAATGATTGGTGCCTGGCCCAATTAGCTTAATTGGCTCCCATCTGCTCCCTGCCTTTATCTGACCTCCTCCCGTGCGCTCCCTTGCCGGATCTTGTTGCCTTAGTGCCAGTGGAGGCGTTCCTTGTGTGTCCCTTGCCAGTGTTTCCAGACCTTCTGCCGTTGCCCCTGACTGCGATCCTTGCTGCCTGCCCCGACCTTCTGCTGCGTCCGACCTTGCTTCTGCCTGCTCCCTTGTGCCGCGCCTATCTTCAGCGGCCGGAGAGGTGAGCCGTTGCTAGTGGATACGACCTGGTCACTACCGCCGCAGCAAGACCATCCCGCTTTGCGGCGGGCTCTGGTGAATACCAGTAGTGGCTTAGAACCGGTCCACTAGCACGGTCCACGCCAATCCCTCTCTGGCACAGAGGGTCCACTACCTGCCAGCCGGCATCGTGACAGTATGGCTCTCCGCTAAATATGTCCGCTTTCGTGTCCCCAGTTATAAACTGGGACCACGCTATCTTGGTCCTTTTAAAATCAAGTGCCTGATCAACCCTGTCTCTTACAAACTCCTTCTTCCTCCTTCTCTCCGTATTCCCAATGCCTTCCATGTCTCTCTCCTTAAACCACTCATCCTTAACCGCTTCTCTCCCAAAGTTGTTTCTCCCACTCCAGTTTCCGGATCTTCTGACGTCTTTTCTGTGAAGGAGATTCTGGCCTCCAAGACGGTCAGAGGTAAAAGATTCTTCTTGGTCGACTGGGAGAATTGCGGCCCTGAGGAGAGATCCTGGGAACCTGAGGACAACATCCTGGACAAAAGTCTTATCCTCAGGTACTGTTACGCCGAGCGCTCCGGGTCCCCGCTCCTCCCCGGAGCGCTCGCAGCGTTCTCTCATTCGCAGCGCCCCAGTCAGACCTGCTGACCGGGTGCGCTGCGATATTACTCCCAGCCGGGATGCGATTCGCGATGTGGGACGCGCCCGCTCGCGATGCGCATCTCGGCTCCCGTACCTGACCCGTTCCCCGTCTGTGTTGTCCCGGCGCGCGCGGCCCCGCTCCTTAGGGCGCGCGCGCGCCGGGTCTCTGCCATTTAAAGGGCCGCTGCGCCACTGATTGGCGCAGCAGGCCTAATCAGTATTCTCACCTGTGCACTCCCTACTTATACCTCACTTCCCCTGCACTCCCTCGCCGGATCTTGTTGCCATTGTGCCAGTGAAAGCGTTTCCTTGTGTGTTCCTAGCCTGTGTTCCAGACCTCCTGCCGTTGCCCCTGACTACGATCCTTGCTGCCTGCCCTGACCTTCTGCTACGTCCGACCTTGCTCTTGTCTACTCCCTTGTACCGCGCCTATCTTCAGCAGTCAGAGAGGTTGAGCCGTTGCTGGTGGATACGACCTGGTTGCTACCGCCGCTGCAAGACCATCCCGCTTTGCGGCGGGCTCTGGTGAATACCAGTAGCAACTTAGAACCGGTCCACCAACACGGTCCACGCCAATCCCTCTCTGGCACAGAGGATCCACCTCCTGCCAGCCGAATCGTGACAAGGGGGACTGATATGTTCTATATAAAATATATAGTTGAGATAAGCGGGGGCCTTCCCCTACTGATTGTTGAACTACTGATCTTAATACAGATCTCCACTCTACCTGGTCTAAACCTGATGCTGATTGCCACTTTATAAACGCTGGTACGCTATAAGTCTCAACTATATGTGACATAAGCCACTGGTATATTTTAGATATTGCCCCTTTTGACCCATTTTTAGCCACTATTATGTCCAAAATGGAATCCTTCTTAATAACCAGGGGAGTTTGTTTATTTTGGGCATGAAGTGCATGCCGTAGTTGGAGATATTGATAATGAAGCTGTTACGCCGAGCGCTCCGGGTCCCCGCTCCTCCCCGGAGCGCTCGCTACACTTCCCTCACTGCAGCGCCCCGGTCGGTTCCACGGACCCGGGGCGCTGCGTTACCACCTCCGGCCGGGATGCGATTCGCGATGCGGGTAGCGCCCGCTCGCGATGCGCACCCCGGCTCCCGTACCTTACTCGCTCCCCGTCAGTTCTGTCCCGGCGCGCGCGGCCCCGCTCCCTAGGGCGCGCGCGCGCCGGGTCTTTGCGATTTAAAGGGCCACTGCACCGCTGATTGGTGCAGTGGTTCCAATTAGTGTTTACACCTGTGCACTTCCCTATATCACCTCACTTCCCCTTCACTCCCTCGCCGGATCTTGTTGCCCTAGTGCCAGAGAAAGCGTTCCTTGTGTGTTCCTTGCCTGTGATTCCAGACCTTCTGCCGTTGCCCCTGACTACGATCCTTGCTGCCTGCCCCGACCTTCTGCTACGTCCGACCTTGCTTCTGTCTACTCCCTTGTACCGCGCCTATCTTCAGCAGCCAGAGAGGTTGAGCCGTTGCTAGGGGATACGACCTGGTCACTACCGCCGCAGCAAGACCATCCCGCTTTGCGGCGGGCTCTGGTGAAAACCAGTAGTGACTTAGAACCGATCCTCTAGCACGGTCCACGCCAATCCCTCTCTGGCACAGAGGATCCACTACCTGCCAGCCGGCATCGTGACAGTAGATCCGGCCATGGATCCCGCTGAAGTTCCTCTGCCAGTTGTCGCTGACCTCACCACGGTGGTCGCCCAGCAGTCACAACAGATTGCGCAACAAGGCCAACAGCTGTCTCAACTGACTGTTATGCTACAACAGTTACTACCACAGCTCCAGCAATCATCTCCTCCGCCAGCTCCTGTACCTCCTCCGCAGCGAGTGGCCGCTTCTGGAATACGACTATCCTTGCCGGATAAATTTGATGGGGACTCTAAGTTTTGCCGTGGCTTTCTTTCCCAATGTTCATTACACTTGGAGATGATGTCGGACCAGTTCCCCACTGAAAGGTCTAAGGTGGCTTTCGTAGTCAGCCTGCTGTCTGGAAAAGCCCTGGCTTGGGCCACACCGCTCTGGGACCGCAATGACCCCGTCACTGCCTCTGTACACTCCTTCTTCTCGGAAATTCGAAGTGTCTTTGAGGAACCTGCCCGAGCCTCTTCTGCTGAGACTGCCCTGTTGAACCTGGTCCAGGGTAATTCTTCCGTTGGCGAGTATGCCGTACAGTTCCGTACCCTTGCTTCAGAATTATCCTGGAATAATGAGGCACTCTGCGCGACCTTTAAAAAAGGCATATCCAGCAACATTAAAGATGTTCTGGCCGCACGAGAAATCCCTGCTAACCTACATGAACTCATCCATCTTGCCACTCGCATTGACATGCGTTTTTCCGAACGGCGTCAGGAGCTCCGCCAGGATATGGACTCTGTTCGCACGAGGCGTTTCTTCTCCCCGGCTCCTCTCTCCTCTGGTCCCCTGCAATCTGTTCCTGTGCCTCCCGCCGTGGAGGCTATGCAGGTCGACCGGTCTCGCCTGACACCCCAAGAGAGGACACGACGCCGCATGGAGAATCTCTGCCTGTACTGTGCTAGTACCGAACACTTCCTGAAGGATTGTCCTATCCGTCCTCCCCGCCTGGAAAGACATCCGCTGACTCCGCACAAAGGTGAGACAGTCCTTGATGTCTACTCTGCTTCTCCACGTCTTACTGTGCCTGTGCGGATGTCTGCCTCTGCCTTCTCCTTCTCTGCTGTGGCCTTCTTGGACTCTGGATCTGCAGGAAATTTCATCTTAGCCTCTCTCGTCAACAAGTTCAACATCCCGGTGACCAGTCTCGCCAGACCCCTCTACATCAATTGTGTAAACAATGAAAGATTGGACTGTACTATACGTTTTCGCACGGAGCCCCTTCTAATGTGCATCGGATCTCATCACGAGAGGATTGAACTGTTGGTCCTTCCCAATTGCACTTCTGAAATCCTTCTTGGACTTCCCTGGCTTCAACTCCATTCCCCAATCCTGGATTGGTCCACTGGGGAGATCAAGAGTTGGGGGCCCTCTTGTTCCAAGGACTGCTTAAAACCGGTTCCCAGTAAACCTTGCCGTGTCCCTGTGCTTCCTCATGTAACCGGTCTCCCTAAGGCCTATATGGACTTTGCGGACGTTTTTTGCAAAAAACAAGCTGAGACTCTACCTCCTCACAGGCCTTATGATTGTCCCATTGACCTCCTCCCGGGCACTACTCCACCCCGGGGCAGAATCTATCCTCTGTCCGTCCCAGAGACTCTTGCCATGTCTGAATACGTCCAAGAAAATTTAAAAAAGGGCTTTATCCGTAAATCCTCCTCTCCTGCCGGAGCCGGATTTTTCTTTGTGTCCAAAAAAGATGGCTCTCTACGTCCTTGCATTGACTACCGCGGTCTTAATAAAATCACGGTTAAGAACCGCTACCCCCTACCCCTCATCTCTGAACTCTTTGATCGTCTCCAAGGTGCCCATATTTTTACCAAACTGGACTTAAGAGGTGCTTATAATCTCATCCGCATCAGAGAGGGGGATGAATGGAAAACGGCATTTAACACCAGAGATGGACACTTTGAGTATCTGGTCATGCCCTTTGGTCTATGCAACGCCCCTGCCGTCTTCCAAGACTTTGTTAATGAAATTTTTCGTGATCTACTATACTCCTGTGTTGTTGTATATCTGGACGATATCCTGATTTTTTCTGCCAATCTAGAAGAACACCGCCAGCATGTCCGTATGGTTCTTCAGAGACTTCGTGATAATCAACTCTATGCCAAAATAGAGAAATGTCTGTTTGAATGCCAATCTCTTCCTTTTCTAGGATACTTGGTCTCTGGCCAGGGACTACAAATGGACCCTGATAAACTCTCTGCCGTCTTAGATTGGCCACGCCCCTCCGGACTCCGTGCCATCCAACGTTTTTTGGGGTTCGCCAATTATTACAGGCAATTTATTCCACATTTTTCTACCATTGTGGCTCCTATTGTGGCTTTAACAAAAAAAAATGCCGATCCCAAGTCCTGGCCTCCTCAAGCGGAAGACGCCTTTAAACGACTCAAGTCTGCCTTTTCTTCGGCTCCCGTGCTCTCCAGACCTGACCCATCTAAACCCTTCCTATTGGAGGTTGATGCCTCCTCAGTGGGAGCTGGAGCTGTCCTTCTACAAAAAAACTCTTCCGGGCATGCTGTTACTTGTGGTTTTTTTTCCAGGACCTTCTCTCCGGCGGAGAGGAACTACTCCATCGGGGATCGAGAGCTTCTAGCCATTAAATTAGCACTTGAGGAATGGAGGCATCTGCTGGAGGGATCAAGATTTCCAGTTATTATTTACACCGATCACAAGAACCTCTCCTACCTCCAGTCTGCCCAACGGCTGAATCCTCGTCAGGCCAGGTGGTCTCTGTTCTTTGCCCGATTTAATTTTGAAATTCACTTTCGGCCTGCTGATAAAAACATTAGGGCCGATGCTCTCTCTCGTTCCTCAGATGCCTCTGAAATTGAACTCTCTCCTCAACACATCATTCCTCCTGACTGCCTGATTTCCACTTCTCCAGCCTCCATCAGGCAAACTCCTCCAGGAAAGACCTTTGTTTCTCCACGCCAACGCCTTGGGATCCTCAAATGGGGTCACTCCTCCCATCTCGCAGGTCATGCGGGCATCAAGAAATCTGTGCAACTCATCTCTCGCTTCTATTGGTGGCCGACTCTAGAGACTGATGTGGTGGACTTTGTGCGAGCCTGCACTATCTGTGCCCGGGATAAGACTCCTCGCCAGAAGCCCGCTGGTTTTCTTCATCCTCTACCTGTCCCCGAACAACCTTGGTCTCTGATTGGTATGGATTTTATTACTGACTTACCCCCATCCCATGGCAACACTGTTATTTGGGTGGTCGTTGATCGATTCTCCAAAATGGCACATTTCATCCCTCTTCCTGGCCTTCCTTCAGCGCCTCAGTTGGCTAAACAATTTTTTGTACACATTTTTCGTCTTCACGGGTTGCCTACACAGATCGTCTCGGATAGAGGCGTCCAATTTGTGTCTAAATTCTGGAGGGCTCTCTGTAAACAACTCAAGATTAAATTAAATTTTTCTTCTGCATACCATCCTCAATCCAATGGACAAGTAGAGAGAATTAACCAGATCTTGGGTGACTATTTACGACATTTTGTTTCCTCCCGCCAGGATGACTGGGCAGATCTTCTACCTTGGGCCGAATTCTCGTATAATTTCAGAATCTCTGAATCTTCCTCCAAATCTCCGTTTTTCGTGGTGTACGGCCGTCACCCTCTTCCCCCCCTCCCTACCCCCTTGCCCTCTGGTCTGCCCGCTGTGGATGAAATTTCTCGTGATCTTTCCACCATATGGAAAGAGACCCAAAATTCTCTCTTACAGGCTTCTTCTCGCATGAAGAGATTCGCAGATAAGAAAAGAAGAGCTCCTCCCATTTTTTCCCCTGGAGACAAGGTATGGCTCTCCGCTAAATATGTCCGTTTCCGTGTCCCGAGCTATAAGTTGGGACCACGCTATCTTGGTCCTTTTAAAGTTTTGTGTCAAATTAATCCTGTCTCTTACAAACTTCTTCTTCCTCCTTCTCTTCGTATCCCTAATGCCTTTCACGTCTCTCTTCTTAAACCTCTCATCCTCAACCGTTTTTCTCCTAAATCTGTTCCTCCCACTCCTGTTTCCGGCTCCTCGGACATCTTCTCTGTCAAAGAGATTTTGGCCTCTAAAAAGGTCAGGGGAAGAACTTTTTTTTTAGTGGATTGGGAGGGTTGTGGTCCAGAAGAGAGGTCCTGGGAACCTGAGGACAATATCCTGGACAAAAGTCTGATCCTCAGGTTCTCAGGCCCCAAGAAGAGGGGGAGACCCAAGGGGGGGGGTACTGTTACGCCGAGCGCTCCGGGTCCCCGCTCCTCCCCGGAGCGCTCGCTACACTTCCCTCACTGCAGCGCCCCGGTCGGTTCCACGGACCCGGGGCGCTGCGTTACCACCTCCGGCCGGGATGCGATTCGCGATGCGGGTAGCGCCCGCTCGCGATGCGCACCCCGGCTCCCGTACCTTACTCGCTCCCCGTCAGTTCTGTCCCGGCGCGCGCGGCCCCGCTCCCTAGGGCGCGCGCGCGCCGGGTCTTTGCGATTTAAAGGGCCACTGCACCGCTGATTGGTGCAGTGGTTCCAATTAGTGTTTACACCTGTGCACTTCCCTATATCACCTCACTTCCCCTTCACTCCCTCGCCGGATCTTGTTGCCCTAGTGCCAGAGAAAGCGTTCCTTGTGTGTTCCTTGCCTGTGATTCCAGACCTTCTGCCGTTGCCCCTGACTACGATCCTTGCTGCCTGCCCCGACCTTCTGCTACGTCCGACCTTGCTTCTGTCTACTCCCTTGTACCGCGCCTATCTTCAGCAGCCAGAGAGGTTGAGCCGTTGCTAGGGGATACGACCTGGTCACTACCGCCGCAGCAAGACCATCCCGCTTTGCGGCGGGCTCTGGTGAAAACCAGTAGTGACTTAGAACCGATCCTCTAGCACGGTCCACGCCAATCCCTCTCTGGCACAGAGGATCCACTACCTGCCAGCCGGCATCGTGACAGAAGCTTTGGAGATAGGTGAAAATCCCTTATAAATTGTTGAAACGATTTAATAATTCCTTGCTCATACAAGTCTGTTAGCCAGCTTACTCCCTCTTGCCTCCACCTATCGAACCCCTTTAGTTTATTCAACTCCTTAAATTGATTATTTCCCCATAATGGGGTATATTGATGTAAACCTGTTATCCCACAGATGCGTTTAACAGTGCTCCAGATCTTATCCATTAAAAAAAAAGGAGGATATAGATCTTTAATTTTTTTTCGAACCTATTCTCCAAGGTCATTAAGAAATTTGAGCCAGGAACAATACTAGCTATTATCCCAGCCGAGCCTCCACAAAGATCTACTCTATCGAAATGATCGAAATGTTTACACTGTGCAGCCAAGAAAAAGGCCCAGAAATTCGATAAAGCCAAGCACCCTCCTTTTTTACCCGTTGTAAGTTTGATAATTTCAATTTAGGTTTCCTGCCCCTCCAGACCAACTCCCTCAATTGAGAGTCCATTCGCTTAAACAACGTCATTGGTATCCAAACAGGGGAATTTTGTAATACGTATAGGATTTGCGGCATGACTATCATTTTTATTAGGTTTATTCTACCGACAGGACTTAATGGGAGTTTTCCCCACACTTTGCATTTAGATTTAAGATTATTTAATACTGGGACTACATTCAGGGGAACGTAATCCTTTACGTTAGTTGTTACTTCTATACCCAGATATTTTATTTGATTCACGCATTGTATATAACTATATCCTTCAACATGGACCTGCGTAGCTAATCGGTCTATTAATAGTAAAAAAAAATTCTCCCAGTTTATCCCTACCCCCGCCAGTTCTCCATAGCGAATTAGAATCCCCATAGCGTTCCTCAGTGACTCCTCTGTATCATTTAGAAAAAGTAATGCATCATCTGCATATAACGCGATTTTACTTGTATAATTCCCATATTGGAATCCTGATATTCCA